>NW_006297066.1:1229325-1245186 GCF_000327345.1 Myotis davidii | reverse complement strand
CTGCTGTGGCCTCCACTCAAGGAGGTTCTGGGAGCCTGGGTTTCCCGGGGCCATGGCCAGCCAGCAAACAGCCATCAGCTCCTCACCCATGCTGGCCAGGCACCCCAGTGGGACCCCCCATTCTGAAGAGAGTGTAGCCAACCTGCAAACAGTCCTCAGCCCCTCAACCCAAGCTGGCCACACCCTCATGGGGTGAGGGTCCCCACTGGTGGCTTGGCCAGCCTGAAAACAGCCATTAGGCCCTCACCCAGGCTGCCCCATGCCCCAAGGGAACCCCCTCCCTGATCTGGGATACCCTTCAGGGCAAACCAGCCAGCCCCCACCCATGCACCAGGCCTCTATCTATACTGATGAAAGGCTAATATGCTAATTAGACTGGGAGACCTTTCTGGAGACCTTCCAGACATTCTTCTGGACAAAGCCATGGTGGCAGGGCTGAGCGAGAGGTGGTTAGAGGCCAAGAG
Organism: Myotis davidii; assembly: GCF_000327345.1. Classification (NCBI taxonomy): domain Eukaryota; kingdom Metazoa; phylum Chordata; class Mammalia; order Chiroptera; family Vespertilionidae; genus Myotis; species Myotis davidii. Next base: position 1,244,722 of record NW_006297066.1, on the reverse strand, counting down.
GGGAGGGAAGTTGTGGGTGACCATGCTGGTGGGAGGCAGGGCCATTGGAGGTAAACAGACCAGCAGGGGGGCCAGTGGGGGCAAGCAGGCCATCAGTGGGGGTCAGTTGGAGGTGCTCAGGAAAGCGTGGGGGGGCAGTTTGGAGTAAGCAGGCCAGCAGGAAGGCACCTAGGGGCGAGCAGTCCAGTGGGGAGAGAAGATGGGGGTGAGCCGGCCAGCAGGGGTGGCAGTTGGGGGTGATCAAACTGATGGGGGGGAAATTTGGGAGCAAGCAGGCCAGCAGCAGGGGGCAGTTTGGAGCAAGCAGACTGGCAGGCAGAGTGGTTAGGGGCAATCAGGCAGGCAGGCAGGCAGGTGAGTGGTTAGGAGCCAGCAGTCCCGGATTGTGAGAGGGATGTCCGGCTGCCGGTTTAGGCCCAATCCCTGTAAACAGGCAGTAGGATATCCTTCGAAGGGTCCCAGATTGGAGAGGGTGCAGGCAGGGCTGAGGAACACCCCCTACCCCATGCATGAATTTCGTGCACTGGGCCACTAGTGTTTATTGTTTAAAGTATTACATATGTCTCCTTTTTCCCAGATTGACCCCCCCACCACTCCCACCCCTGAGGGCAAACCCCCACTGCCCCAGTGTCTGTGTCCATTGATTATGCTAATACTAGAGGTCCGTTGCACGAAGATTCGCACAATAGGCCTTCCTTCCCCTGGCTCCTGGCACTGGTTTTCTTCCAGCACCCGGGACCCAGGCCTTTGGTCTGGCCACAGTGGAGAAGCCAAGCCTAGCGGCTGCTGTGAGGCTTGGCTTCTCTGCTCTGGCTGCAGTGAGGGTAGGCTTCTCTGCTCCGACTGCAGCGAGGCTAGGATTCTTTTCTCCAGCTGCAGCGAGGCTAGGCTTCTCTGCTCCAGCTGCAGCAAGGCTTGGCTTCTTCACTGCAGCTGAAGCAGAGAAGCCAAGACTCTTCAGTCTTCAGTTCTCTTCAGTCAGCTTCAGCCTTTGCTCTGCACCTGCTTATTCAAATTAACCGCCATAATTGTTGGGTTAATTTGCATACTCATCCTGATTGGCTGGTGGGCATAGCAGAGTGACACCAATTTGCATGGAAGCTAGTGTATCTCTAGTGAGGGGAAGGTTCCAGTCAGACTTTGGGGAAGATAGGGTTAAGAAAGAACATCCCCAGGGGAGGGATCAAACAATAAAATCATGGAATAGTAAGGAAGCCATATGGTTTGTGCCAAGTAGATAAAAGCAGGGGCTGTGAGACAGGTGATGAAGGCAAGAAAAAGCTGCCTAATCAATTAGTCTGGACCTCCTCAGTCATAGTAATGACAGTGGCTGTTAGCAAAATTGTAAGCCAGTGAACTTTTTCATAAAATGAGTGACATGATTTAATGTAAAAAGATCTCTCTGCTACTAGATAGTAAATAGACCAAATATACTGTTATCCATCACATTTTATTTGTTGCAAATATATCCCAGTCCATTGTTTTCCTTTGAATTTATGCTGGTTTCTATTGAGTATTAAATATAAAAATGGTATGTAGTTCAATATGTTTTGATTTCTTATTGTCTTGCTTTGAAAATATTCTCCATAACAAAGTTGTGAAAATTCTGAATTTTATTTGATATTTTTGGATATTTGTTTTCATCATTTACATTATAGATACAATATTAGAGATTCAAAATCTAACCTGATACACAAAATATATTCCCTTTTCTCTACATCAGATGCTTTGGAATAACACTTAAGTACATATTTATTTATTTATTTATTTGTTTGTTTGGGATGCAAACTATTTTATTTTTTAGGGAAGGAAGATAGAAAATAAAAATATCTGACTCAGCACTGTTTTTCCTGCTTCTCACACACAGAGACGGACAAAGTTTAATCACAATGAAACCTTGCACACAAGAGTAAGGATTTCTTCTCATTCCAGGCTGTGCGTGAATATATAAAGATAAATATACCAAAAGTCATGTTTTTAAGAGATTTATTGTCTATATGTACTATAATAATGGACATAAAGGTAATACTCATGTTTAGAGAAATAGGAAAAAAAGACTATAACATGAAGAATAATAGTAAAAGAATTTCTTCTAAACATTAGATTCTCTCAATTATCTATATAAGTTTTACTTTGTGTTGACAGTATTAACACTATGGCTTCAAAATGAATCTAAACTTTGTATATAAATAAAGGCTGAATATATAGAGCTATAGTCATAATAAATATGATTATTGAATTTTTCTGATTTATTCATTTAAATAATGTATGAATGACAGAAGTTTAGACAACTCTTTTTATTTTGCAATTCACTGACCTATTTTCTTACCTTTATCAAACACTCAACTATGCTAAAACATTCATTGTAATATTTATTATATTTCAGTCTGACCTAATTCCTCTATGTTGATATAGACAGAGTCTAAATCATAGTAGACATAGTACTAGATGTAACTATGGTCAATGTTCTTACTAACAGAGAGAAACAATGGCCTGGATAATACAATAAAGCAAGTGATACCCTGCTCTCTAAATTCTCTCAGGTTGAATAGAGGAGATAGCTATGAGTGAAATAGGTGGGTAGGAATAGTGCCACCCGTGTTGTCTCTGCCCTGGGATGAATTTCTTCATTCTGAATGGCCAGCTTCTACATTACTGCTCTCTTCTGTTTCATTTTATTTTCAACTCCATTTTTTCACACATCCTGCATAGGAGAGAGCTGCCCCTCACTCCTAATAACCTTTGATTGCCTATTCCAAGTACATTAGAACCACACCACTTTCCAAGGGTGTCTTATTAGGGAATCAACAGAATGAACCATGGCATCTGCTACCACAAACAGTGTGAATGGAAAACTATGGAGATAGGTGATCACAATTCTTTCCAGTCACAGCTTATGTGGAACACTATAAAAGACATTCACCACCCAAAGTTTTAAAAATGTTCACAAGCATATTCTTGCCTTTTTACAGAGCGATGGTCTGCCTTTGAGCCAACTGCCTAGCAATGCTCACCTCAAACCACAGAAGTATGTCCTTCTATAGCTCAGCCCTGTATGCACTTTCTTTTCTCTTGTTATGGCTAATATAGCTATAGGATTCAGTTTGCTTTCCTCTTCATTTTGTAACTGACACTGGGTACCTGTACACACACACACACTCCAGGCTCTGCAATGTGCTAAAATCGCTGAAGCTTCCCTCTTCTTTGCAGCCCCATCAAACACACACACACTTTCTGTTTTCAGACATTTATTACAGTCACTTTAGAAAAACAATCATTGAGAAATCAGTAATGCTACAGAATCTTACAGAATATTAACCTTCTTGGTCCCCAGGCTGTTGATCCTGCCTCCATTCTACAGTACAAGCTGGGAGGCCAGGTGAATTCCATCTCTACACTCTAAATCAGCGGTTCTCAACCTGTGGGTCATGACCCCTTTGGCAGTCCAACGACCTTTTCACATGGGGTAGCCTAAGACCATCCTTCATATCAGGTATTTACATTATGATTCATAACAGTAGCAACATTACAGTTATGAAGTAGCAATGAAAATAATTTTATGGTTGGGTCACAACATGAGGAACTGTATTTAAAGGACCAGAAGGTTGAGAACCACTGCTAAATGCTCCTCCATGTGCTTTCAGGTAAAGGTATTCCTTCTTCTAAGATCTTCTTTTAAGATCTACCCTTTAGGCTAAAATAAAAACCCTCTGACCCACACTGGAAATACCATTTTTGATATCTCTTCATACTCTCCCTAAGCTCTGAGTAAGAGAAAAGCCCACCAAATTAAATCATAGTGCCATGTTTCTAAAGATATCTTTGAAAACACACACACACACACACACACACACACACACACACACCACATCTTTGACACATAGCTCACACAGTTGCATATTTTGAAGAAATGACAAAAATAAGCTTGTTAAATTCAAGAGTGACCTGGCAGTATATAAATTCCTGAACATATTCTTTGTTCATAATCAGACTTAAGAAAGGACCCTGATCGAGTAGAGGAGAGCCACAGGGAAACTCCAGATGCTCACCAGAACCTGAGGCAGTCAGGCCATGGGAGTGGGGATGGCAGGGGGCTCAGACTGTCTGGTACAGCTACAATCATGAGGAAAGAGCAATTGAGCCCCAGGATCCTCCTCCTAATGGAGGTCCCCACTCCAGCCAAGGGAGGAACAATCTCTGGGAGAAGTTGGTGTCATCAGGTTGGCATGCTGAAAGGGTAGTTTGAGCCGCATTCATACCAGGAGGGGCTGGTTTGGAATAGTTTACCCTGACCCTAGCCCTACCCCACTCTCTACCACTACCCATCTGCTAATGTTAAGCATGTCCTCCTTTTACCAATTCTGAAAACAACCTGGGGTGCAGGGCAGCTAGAAATCCAGAGGAATATTGTCTGTCTGGCATTTCCTTACCATAGTTTCCTTTTGGCAACCCTAATTTTAAAAGGATTATGGGAAACTTATTTTAAAAGTTTTATAGGTCATTCAACAATAAAAGGAAAAATAATCTAACTTTTATTGGGCACCTGATATGTGTCAGGTATTGTTCTAAGTGTCATACAAATATTATCAATCTTACGTCATTCTCCAAAACCCATCAAAGGTGGTTGCTGTAATTATTACTGTTTATATATGGGATGAGTTGTTTAGCTCAAACTGAGAATTTCCTTTTCTTCCCAATCACCTTCATTCCTTTGCTCAGATATAAAAATGTTAAGTATCTACAAGGTCTGAGTCCTAGGCAATGGAGTAACAGAGACAAAAAACAGCCTCAACCTTCAAGTAACTTACAGTCTAATGGGGGTTTACTAATAAAAATTAATTTTAAAAATATTAGGCCCTAACTGGTTTGGCTCATTGGATAGAGCGTCGGCCTGCAGACTGAAGGGTTCCAGGTTCGATTCCGGTCAAGGGCATGTACCTTAGTTGTGGGCACAACCCCAGTAGGGAGTGTCCAAGAGGCAGCTGATCAATGTTTCTCGCTTCGATGTTTCTAACTCTCTATCCCTCTCCCCTCCTGTCTGTAAAAAAAATCAATAAAAAATATTTTTAAAAAATGTTGAATTCTACATGTTAGATGATAGTTACAAAAGTCCTGTGATAAAAGAGGAAGCTAATCCAACCAAGATGAGAGTAAGACTTATTTTTGGAAAGGTGTATGGGAGGGGGATGTGCAGATGAGTAAGGGAAGATTTCCCAGGAGAGGTGCTAGAGGTTGAGCTGAGTCTTACAAAACAAAGTGCCAGGCACTAGGGCTCTGGGCCAGGTGAAAATGACAAGCTAGGGAGATGAGCTGGAGACCATATCATACTTAAAGATTTTATCTTTAAACTAGAGGCCCAATGCATGAAATTTTGGCAAGAGTAGGCCTTCTTTCCTCAGGCTGCTGGCACCAGCTTCCCTCCAGCACCTGGAACCCAGGTTTCCCTCCAGCTGCCAGCACTTGGGACCCAGGCTTCCCTTGCAGCCCCCTCACTGCAGCCCACCAGTCAGTGGCCTGTGCCTCCCTCTGTGGGGAGATCATGTGGTGGTGGCTGGGACTCAGAACTCATCCTATATAATAAAAGCCTAATATGCTAAGTGTCCAGGTATCTGGCTGTCCATACCACTAATCAAAGTGCAGGCCATAATATGTTAATGATATGCTAAGGCTGCTCAACCGCTCGCTATGACATGCACTGACCACCAGGGGGCAGACAATTGACTGGTTGGCCAGTCACTATGACCTGCATTGACCACCCGGGGGCAGACACTCCTACGGGTAGGTTAGCTTGCTGCTGGGGTCCGGCTGATCAGCACTGAGCAAGACAGGCGGGATATGCCCTGGAGCCCTTCCGTGGTCTCTCCCTAGCTGGCCAACCTCCCACATCCCTTCCCAGCCCCAATCATTCACCAGTGGGGTCACTTGGCCTGGCTTGCACCCTCTTGCAATCTGGGATCTATCCGGGGATGTCGGAGGGCCAGTTTCAGCCCGATGGTGGAAAGACTGGTTGCTATGACGTGCACTGACCACCAGGAGGCAAACGTTCAAAGTAGGAGCGGCACCCTGGTGGTCAGTGCGCTCCCACAGGGGGAGTGCTGCTGAGCCAGAAGCCAGGCTCACAACTGGCAAGCACAGTGGTGGTGGCAGGAGCCTCTCCCACCTTCGTGGCAGAGCTAAGGATGTCCAACTACCATCAGTCAGGCATCCCCCAAGGGCTCCCAGACTGTGAGAGGGCGCAGGCCAGGCTTAGAAACCCCCCGCACCTTGAGTGCACCAAATTTTATGCACCAGGCCTCTAGTTAAATAATAATTTTTCATCCCCTGCTCCCCTCCTAGACCCAGTAACCACCACTTTACTTTCTGTTTCTGTGAGTTTGACCCCTCTAGGGACCTCCTATTAGTGGAATTATACAATATTTGTCCTTTTGTGAATGGCTTATTTCACTTAACATATTGTCTTCAAGGTTTGCTGTATGTTATAGCATGGGTCAGAATTTCTTTCCTTTTCAAGGTTGAATAATATTTTCATCATACATATATACCAAAATTGTTTATCCATTCATCTGTCAAAGGGTGCTTGGGTTATTTCCACCCTTTGGCTATTGTAAACAAATGCCACTATAAATAAAGATGTAGAAATTTCTGTTTGAGTCCTTGCTTTGAATTTTTGGAGGAATACACCCAGATGTGGAATTGTTTGTTTGTTTGTTTAGGAACACCATAATGTTTTCCACTATGACTGAGGCATTTTATATCCCACCAGAAATGCACAAGGGTTTCCAATTTGTCCACATCATCATAAATATTTCCCATTTTCTATTTGATAGTAGCCATCCTAATAATGTAAAGTGGTATTTCATTGTGGTTTTGCTTTTCATTTCTTTAAATGATCATAATGTTCAGAATATTTTTTATGTTCTTCTTGGCTTCTGTACATCTTCTTTAAAGAAATTTCAATTCAGGTCCTTTGACCATTCAAAATTATTTTAAGTAGGGGTATTATGATCTGATTTGTTTCAGAAAGAGGCGTCTGTTGCAGAAATAACTATGTCTCAGAGGGCAAGAGACTGAAGGTTTCCCAGGAACGGCATTATGAAGCTAGAATCACACAAATAAAAATGCATTTTAAAATGTGTGTTCAATAAGGCAATGAAAAGATGGAGCTGGAATGTGTTTAATGGGCAAGATTAACAAGACTTAGCAATGCGGTGAATGGGCGAGAGGGAAGAGTCAAGCCTCTGTCCCAGTAGAGTGAGGCTTGCAGCAGCAGGCCTGGGAATTCTCTGTGCATGGGAAGTATGTGTTCCCCACTCTGTGTCACTCCTAGCCAGAGCCTCTCAAGTCTCCCCCTTCTATCTGTCAATATTTAAGGTTATTTTCCCTTTTCTTCCTAACAAAACCCTTATCCATTTTCTCTTTATCTGGTTATGAATCTATGTCTTAATCTGACCTCAGTGCTACTTCTCTTAGACATATCTATCTGTACCATCACCCCATATTCCTATAAATCTATATGGCTTCTTTTCTAGCTGTTCAGGGGAAATTCGACTGAAATGGAAGAGGTAGAAGAAAAACAGCCACAATAGGAGAAAACAAGAAATGAGCATGTCTTTCTATTTTGACTTTATAAATCCCAGTTCTCTCTCCTTTAATTAAATCAAACATTTCTCACACTGTATTGTAATTGGTGGTTGACTTGTCTATCTTCTCGGAAAATTTAAACTTAAGTATATGTATTATATCATATCATATCATAACATATTAAATAAATAACAGAGAAAGATATCAAAGCCCATGTAATCTGATCAGGGCCAGAATATATGCTGAAACTATGAGAAAGAAAAGCTTTTTGTACTACTTCCTAAAACATGCCTTTTTATTTTCCAAAAAGAAACTGTTAGCATATATCATAATAAATATAACTAATAACGAATATACCAAAGACATGAAATAAATGGTGAATAAATGTAATGAGTGCTAAGATTTTGTTATAATTAAAACTAAGGTAACTTCATTAATGTATCTAAATATAAGGAAAGTAATAAATAGAAATATTTTATTAGTAAATTATACATTACATATCATATGGGTTATCATCATGAAATTAGCAAGTCTTTGTCAGCAACTAGGATTTTGTCATTGGAATAAAAGTACAGCTTTTTTGGCTTTTCATAAAGATTTTAACTGAGCAAGCTTTTCTTTCTCTTCTTTTTTCTTTTTTCTCTCCTTTAGATTATTTCTTTATTACACGGCAATAAAATCTCCTGACAAGCTTACTCACTGGGTCAATAAAACCAGGTTTTGAAAGTAGAAATGTTGTATTCTTAAATTTAAAAGTTTTTCCTCTATCTCTCATCTCTGATAAATGATCTAACATCAAAATATGAGGAAACAACATTTTGAGTAAGAATTGACAAGATGTTATGCTGTGATTCAGGAAAAAAATCAACACTACCCTTAGAAATTAATCTTGTCTATCTTCTCAGAAAATTTAAACTGAAGTATATGTATTATATTATATATCATATCATGTCATATCATATCATATTAAATAAATAACAGAGAAATATATCAAAACCCATGTAATCTGATCAGGGCCAGAATATACGCTGAAACTATGAGAAAGAAAAGCTTTCTAGTAAATAAAGTTGCAGGCAGGTAGATGATAGTTTATGGGAAGAAAGGGTTGTTTCAAACTCTCTAGCAGTTTATACACTGAATAAATACTTTAAATAAAATTCACATCTGTGAGGCAATGGATATTTAACAGAGTGATAGAGTAAAAATCATGGTTCTTGTTAGAATTCAAAGTGAAAATTTTAACAAATGAATTAAAAACTATTGTTAATATCTCACCCTATGCCTTTTCCTCCAACTGTCAGGTTAGGCTATTTATATAGAGCTAGAGGTCCGGTGCACGAATTCGTGCACCAGTGGGGTCCCTTACCCTGGTCTGCAGAATCAGGCCCAAACCATCTCTCCAACATTCCCCGAGGGATCCTGGATTGAGAGAGAGCACAGACCAGGCTGAGGGTTCCCATCAGTGTATGATCAGGGCCTGGGAGGGATGCGGGAGGCTGACCAGCAGGGGAGGGGCCATAGGAGGACCCTAGGGTGTGTCAAGCCCATTTCACTCAGTCCTGATTGACCAAACCCCAGCAGCAAGCTAACCTACCGGTCCGAGCATCTGCCCCATGGTGGTCAGTGCAGGTCATAGCAAGTGGTTGAGTATATCTTTAGCATATTATGCTTTGTTTGGTTGAACGGCTGACCAGCCAAGAGGACACTTAACATATTAGGCTTTTATTATATAGGATGCCTCCATTATGTTGCATTGTTGTTTTGATGTCATCAGAGAGACAGGAAAAGAGAAGAAAAGAAGGGGAATGGTACAAACTATTAACTCCATCTTACCTTATTTGGTGATACTGGCAACATTTGCCGATTTGGTAACATAACTTTCACTATTTTAGGTTGAATTTTAGGAATTATTTCAAATGTAATTTTCTAATTTATTTATTGTCTACTCATTTTTTCAGTAGCAATAATTTTGAAATGAAATGAAATGCAGACTTTTAAGCCTTCCTTCACTTACCTGAGTGATTTTGGTGAGTACAATCTTACTTTGCCTCATGAAGATAATTTCTTTTTGGAAAAAACACTTGTTAAGGAAATTCTCATAAGAAAAAACATAATTACCATTAACTTTTATGAACAGTGATTTATGCTAAGATGACACCAAAGCCTTAATCTCTTCAATTTCTTTGTCACATCAGTTAAACAACCTATCTAAGCCTGTTTGCTTCATTAGCTATACCAACTTATGCCTGTTCCCCTATTCTCACTTAGTTCTTGCAGAGCTATTATACAATATGTACTTAAGGTTATTCTTACAAATAAACGTATGGAATAACTAATGTTTATATAATTGAGTCTGTGTTGTAAAAATAAAACCAATAATCACCAAAAATTTCACTGAAAACAAGGGCAAATTATTCCACACTCACCAAATAACTCAGCATTTTTAAGGCATGATATTTTTATTTCTGTAAACTCCAAAAGACTAGGCCTCTAAAAAAAACTTATTGGATCATCCTTTATCAATGACTAGGGAATGGCTACATGATGCTTTTGGCCTGGCAAGTTTCAGCTACATGTGAAATAGAAAATCCAAATCTGTCCTTGTAAATGCAAAGAAATGCCTTGGAAGACAAAGGTGGGCTGCATAATGAAACAAACAAACAAACAAAAAAATTCCAGTCATTCTGCTTTCCATGTCATATACTTGATTCCTCAGTGCAACTGATGGTTTGAAGTTTAACTTGCTTATGTGATAATCACAATGAGCAAGGAGCATTATCAATATTTTTTGAAATAATGTCTTATTAATGTTTCATTTACCTGAATTTGTTGAAAATATTTGTTTTCCCTTACTCTACAAAGTATCTAAACTTTCCACCCCATTTTTGATCAGTGAAAACACTTTAACAATACATCATCACAACCATTATCTTGTCTGAGGAATCTGCTGAACTTGAATGCCTACAAAGGTAACTGTTTAGTAGCTGTGCTAAGCATTATTGTGTCACATCCCACCTTCTCTACAACTGTTCTAGAGGTTGTTACCTCATCTGCACCTTCTAGTTCTTTTCTTCACAACTGCAAATTATTTGCCAGTCCTTTGCCCAGATTTATTACTAAGGATACTATCCTAAGAAAACAGAGCTTAAGGACAACATCTAAATCTGTAGTATGACCAAAAACACTTGAATCTTTTCTCCTTTATAAAAGAAGCATGCAAAACAGAAATGCGTTTTAGCCTCATCCTGAGAAAAGTTCAGTAAGAAGCTGAAACTGAAGGATGCTTCTCATTTTAAAGGTAATAAATAAATGAGACAAGACAACCCTCAACACTATAGAAGCAACTTCAGCCATATTAATAACATTTCAAAGAAATGGACCATACTAGTACAAGTCTTCCATGTTTTGTTCACCCCATCTACAGGCTTTTCTAAAGGTGTGTGGACAAAAATAAAATGTGTGGGCAAAATACTTTGCCTTTTAAAGATGATATCCACAAGTTGTCATGGTAACTCACAGAGTGTCATCTTTAAAAACATTAAATTCTGAGGAAAAATATACATAGAAATTTTAGCCCTAAAAGCTATTCCCCTGGACAAATTGTTGATTAGCCTTCATATCTCTGTCTTTTTAAAGCTTTTTGAAAATTTTCATTCCACCATTCAATGAATGCAGAAATCTGACACAAGTGAAAAAAATATTTAAGGTCTTTTATTATAGATTTTCCATTTTAAATTCTATAGTAGTTTTATTTTTTTATTTTTTAAATATATTTTTATTGATTTCAGAGAGGAAGGGAAAGGAAGAGAGAAATTGAAACACCAATGAGAGAGAATAGGGCCTGAGCCCACAACCCAGGCAAATACCCTGAGAGGGAATTGAACAGGCGACCTCCTGGTTCATAGGTAGATGCTCAACCACTGAGTCAAACCTGCCAGGCTTGTTTTATAGTAGTTTTAATTTGAATAAGCACTATTCCCACCATCCCACATTATTTTCATTTCAATTGAATTTTATTTTAATTTTCCCCTATTATCAATAGACAATTTTTGTTCTTTGCTTTTTGTTCTTTGTTTTGTTCTTGATATTGACCTGTAGCCAATATTAAAGAGAAGGATTTCTCTTTGCTTGGAAACCACAGGGCCAGATGCCAGTTCATCTGTCCATAGTTGGGTGACATAGTAACTTTCTTTTCTCTCCTACAGAACTTATTTTTGTGTGTCATTCATGTAGGGTTTGGCAAGTTTGACCCTGAATACTTATTTATCTTCACATAAGCACCTGTGAATTCTCCAGCTGGATCATAAGGCTTTAAGAAAAGAGGGAGGCTACCTTACAACTCTTTGTATCTCTAGAATTAGAAGTACTACACACCAAATCTCCTGCTGGTAAGCCATGACCTTTGAAATCTTTGTCACCTAGGAGTGCACTGTGAAATGAATTGGTTACTAATTTATCAATTTCTTTAAGTTGGTTAATAAGCCCTTGACAATAATGCAAAACGTCTCCGTTTAGAAAAGTTTGTTCATACCCCACTTTATACAGATGCATAGGGTGGACCTAACTATTTTTTAAGGAGAAAACTTATGTTTACCAAAAGGAGTAGATCCCAGGTAGAGATCTATAAGGGAGAGCTTTTGTCCAGGGGAGATTAAAGGCTTATGAAATTTTGGCTAGTTAGACTTTGATTATACCATTGGTATGTTCCACCAATCTAGAAAACTGGGAGTGATAGGTACAATGGAAATGCAGTAGTATAGACCCAATGTTACAGATGGATTTTATTATTTACCCAGTGAAATGAGTCCCTTGGTCACTATGTAACTCAGAGGGAATTCCCCAATTAGGAATTATTATTTTTTCTAATAACAATTTACCAACCATTAAGGCTGTTGCTCTCCTGAAAGGGAATGCATCAACACAGTGAGAAAACATTCAAATCATTGCTAATACATATTTGTATCCCTGAAATGATGGCATTTGGATAAAATCCAATTGCCATATTTCAAATGGACCCAAAGAAAGTGGGAAATATCCTTAGGATCCATGGAGCAGTTTTCCTGGGTTATATTTTGGACAGATAGAGCATTTGTTGCACACTTTATGAGCTACCATAGGAGAAGGTTTCCAGTAATATTGTTTACTCCATGAAATTATCTTTTCAGGACCTCAATGTATGAGCTCATATACATGTTGAAGTACAGGAAGTTGGACCCCTACAGGTAAAATATATTTATGATTGGGTCCAAGCCATATCTGTCTGTCTGAGTCAAAAGTCCCCCCCTTTTGTTATCATAATATTCCCTTTTTGTCTTCCATAGCTGTGTGCTGAAACTGTAAAAGGTAATCTTTTATTGATTTAATAGAAAATAAAGAACATTCTCAAGTCTGAATAACTTGTCTGTTCAGTGTTGCCTCCTTAGTGCAACATCAGCAAAATGATTTCCTTTTGCTTCCATGGAGGTAGCTTTAGAATGCCCTGAGATTTTGATAACCGCTAGTTATTTTGGTTGCTGTGTAGCTTCTAAAAATTCTGCAACCAGTTTTCCATTGTCTATGGGCTGCCCAGAGGAAGTTAAGAAGCCTAACTGCTTCCATTGAAGCATAGTAATTCCTCCTTAAGAAAACTGCTGTTTGAATTACTATGTTATTCTTAGCCTCTTTTTCTGTAGGTCAACTCTGTTATTTTTAGATAGTCCCTTATTCTGTAAAATAACTGTTTTAGTTTGAATAATAGAAAAAGATAAAAACTTAACTGTCTGACCTTGCAAGCTAGCCATATGATGTAACAGGCTAATGTTGATACTGATAATAATTCCCATATTCTTATGCCAAGTGTTGGTTCATTATGTATTCAAGGTTACAAACTGTAACAATAACTTGCACAGAGCTCTTTGTAAAATCTACAGACAAAGTGCTCAAAAAGGTATAAATAGAGAGAACTTCCTCTATGTGTTTGCTCAGATTTGTGAAACACCTCCCTCTGGACCCATGCGAATCAAGACTCCTAATTAATTGGCTCATTAAGGCATCTCTTATCTATCTTGCTGATTTACAATACAACACCATATCATTCCAAAGTCATGAGCTACACCAAATACATAGCGACTATCAGTGTAAATATATTTGGCTAATTGACAAGCCCAGATTTAGAGCAATTAGTTCAGTTTGCTGGGCAGATCTGATTTCAGGTAGATAAGAACTTTTGATTATGTCTACCATGGAAGTTATTTCATATCCAGCTCAGTAATTTCCCTGTTCATCTTTCAGATAAGGTCCATCTGTGAACCAAGTTAAGTCAGCATCATCTGTAAGAGTTTTCTGTAAACCATTCCTAGGAACAAGAATGTGGTCATTAAGCAAAACACAATTGTGTGTGTCTTCATCCTGCAAATAGGGTAACAAAGTTGAAGGGTTAAGGTAATTATACCAAGTTAAAGTAATAGGTGCAGAGAGCAGGGTTGATTCATAAGAAGCCAGTTGACTTACAGAGGAATGTTGAGTATACTGACAGTTCAGCCAAGATTTAACAGAATGAGGAACATAAATAGTTAAAAGAGAGCCCATATCTCCTCTGTTTGTTTACATAACATGTCTGTAGCAGAGATTGCCTTCATTGAAGGAGGGAGACCTTTTGTTGCTGAGTTTAGTTTGTGACTATAATATCCTATATAGGTCTGTGATGGTCTCCATGTTCCTGAGTTAATATTTCTAAAACATTTTTTTCCTTTCATGTGTGAAAGGAAAGAAGGGAAATTTATAATTTAGATGTTCCAGAGAATGAGCCTTCACCAATACTTCCTTTAGGGCCTCTACAGCTTATTGCCCTTTGGGGTTCCATTTAATAGGGCACATAGAGGCTGGGGTATTAGTAAAAATTTTGGAACCCAATCTTGACAATATCCAGGCAAACCCAAGAATACTTTAATCTGCTTTCTTGTTTTTGGATGAGGAAAATATAGGATTTCTTTAAGTCTTTTAGGGTTAATCAGTAGCCCATTTTTAGAAATGAGATGGCCAAGGTATATTACTTGAGGTAAGCAAAAATGATGCTTAATCTTCATTAACCTTATGTTCTTTTTATAGCTAGTTCTCACCCTGCAGATCACAATCAACCCTCTTACATACTTCAGTTTCTCTCCCGGCTATAGCTAGCTGCTGCAGTGGGTAAGTTGTGTCCTTTTGGGAGTCCAGTAATTTCCTAGAGCATAAAAGTAAATCATCCACATCCTCGATTAGAGCAGAATCTCTAGGAAACAATATTACTTAAATCAGCTTTAAATGTCTGGGAGAAATAGTGTGGGATTTTCTTTTATTTTTAAATATATTTTTATTGTTTATAGTATTACAGATATCTCCCATTTTCCCTCCCTTTATACCCCGCCTCCCAGCCCCTAACCATCCCCCCAGGTTTTCACTACCCTACTGCCCATGTCCATGGGCTATGAATATAAGTATATAAGTTCTTTGGTTTATCTCTTCTCGTGCCCCCAACCCCACATCAAGGTATGCCAGTCTGTTTCATGCCTCCATGCTTTGGGTCTTATTTTGTTGGTCAATTCATCTTGTTCATTATATTCCACAAATAAGTAAGATCACTTGTTATTTGTCTTTCTCAGATTGGCTAATTTATTGCATAATATTTTCCAGGTCCATTCTTGCTGTCCCAAAGGGTAAGAAATCCTTCTTTTTTATAGCTGCATAGTATTCCAGAGTGTAAATGTCTCATAACTTTTTTATCCATTCGTCTGTGACAGGACTTTCTGTATATCTCTGGGGCATTATATTCCAAATAAATTATTGATCTTCCCAAGAA
>NW_006297066.1:1227574-1228673 GCF_000327345.1 Myotis davidii | reverse complement strand
ACATAAATGCAAATGCCTCCTCAGCAGCACTAAGGATGTCTGACTGCAGCTTAGGTCTGCTCTCCACTGGCAAATGGACATCACCCGAGGGATCCCGGGTTGCCAGAGAGATGTCTGATTGCCAACTTAGGCCCAATTCCCCGGGGAGGGGGCCTAAACCAGCAGGTGGTCATCCCCCAAGGGGTCCCAGACTGTGAGAGGGTACAGACCGGGCTGAGGGACACCTTGCCCCCCCCCATGCACTGAAAATGTTAATAGTCCACAACAAGAATGGCTGATAATAAAGTATGTGGATTTAGAACCACAAGATGTCTGGGAATAACTATCTTATTTATAAATCTGAGATCCTGTGCAAATTTTCATCCTTTCCCATTTGGATTATTTACTGGAAGGATAGTAGAATAAGATGGGATTATAGATGGAATCCACATTTTTTTGTTGTTGTTAATCTTCACCAGAGAATATTTTTCTATGTTTGTGTAATAGGGACTTTGGTTTGCTCTGTGATTTTGCTATGCTAGGTTGAAACTTTGGAATTCTGGGGTAGATTTAAAGGTATTTGTGGCTTTTCTTGTCTGACTGGGTCTTTCAGGGGCGGGGCTCACAGCTCCACAGGGCTGAGAGATTTTATGGGCCCTGCACCCTGCCTGTGCTGAATTAAGGATCTTTTCTTTCAGGAGACCCTCCAGGATTTTAGTAAAATTTCCCTGCACCGTTGTCATTCTCTGCCTTCTTTTCCAGGCTGACTAAGAGTCATTTTCCTCCACAGGTTGGGCCCCAGCCTCTGGAAGGGAGGGCTACTACAGTGATGGCCTGCAGTTTTCTCTGAAACTCCCACTGTTTCTATTTCTCCCCTCTGTAGGAATTTTCTTCCTCTAACTCACAATAGGAAATAATACAGGCCAGTGTCATTTGGCTTGCTGGTTAAAAGAAGACAACGGGCCCTGGAATCTGTAAAAGTGGCTGGGAATGAAGCTGGTCAAATGTACTGAAAGGGTTACGTACCTATTGCTACTAGCAGAGGAGGGGCTGATATCCCCTTCCAGTGCCCTCTCCCTTGGGAGAGGCCTGATCGCTGCTGTGCCACAGGGGAGGGGTA
>NW_006297066.1:1220192-1227056 GCF_000327345.1 Myotis davidii | reverse complement strand
AGAGGAGCAAGGATGATGGGCCAACTGGCACTACCAGATGTGTATGTGAGACAAGGGGCATAGCCAAAGAGGTCCTCGCCCAAAGTCTTGGGCCTTGAAAAAGACAGTAGCCTACTTGTCCAAGAGACTCGACCCTGTTGCATCTGGTTAGCCTGCTTGCCTCCGGGCGGTAGCGGCCACAGCTATGCGGTTGAGGCTTTGCTCGGGAGCACACCAGAGTGCTCGATGTCAAATGTTCGAGTTATCCAGTTTCAGGCTCTTCTGCTACCAGCCTCCTTCCTGATGATGACCCTGAGGAACCTCTACATAACTGTTTAGAGGTCAACAACTTTGTAAAGACAGCCCACCTGGGCCTCACTGATACCCCACTGGCATCGCCAGATGAGGTACTATTCATGGACAGGAGCAGTTCTGTCCAGGGAGGAATCAGATATGCAGGGGCAGTGGTGGTTGCTTTGGACCAAACCATCTGATCTCAGGCGCTCGCCCGCAGGACTTCAGCATAGAAGGCCGAGTTGATTGCCCTTATCCAGGCTCTCTGGTGGGCAAGAGAAGAATCAGTGACAATTTGTGCTGATGGCGGGTATGCAATTGCAACAGCTCACATGCAGAGTGCTGTTGAAGGGTATGGGTACTCCACAGAGGCAAAAGGAACCGGGCCGCAGATGAAGCAGCCTGGAAGGCTGCCCTGGAAACCAGCGGGGCTTCTACAGATTTTGGTGGGTAAAGGCTGAAATCCATAACTAATTTTTACACAAGTTCTTACAGGCTTTACAGTCTACCCAGAAAGCAATCCAGAAGCATGTCCAAGACGTTCTGCCTTCCAACCTGGTGACTCTGTTTGGGTAAAGACCACCCAAGGACTGACTCCTACCTGGAGGGGACCACATAACATCATCCTGACTACCCCCACCACTCTCAGGGTTGCAGGACTAAACACCTGGATACCAGAAATACCCCCTGCGGATTCATTTCTCCACATGGCTAAAAGAAGCTTGTGGGACAAGGGGGGAAATGAGGAGGAAACTGGTCTTGCAAGGCGTATCAGGCCATAAAAACTGTGAACAATGCACTGCCCTGTGGTGGGGGGGCGAGGTAAGTCGTTATTGCTGGCCCAAGTACAGATCATCGGATATGGCCTGGGGACCCCCAACACCTGGGGGCCTTCCTGTAAGCCAAAGAAAGGGGGCGGAACCATATCTGCAAGACAAAGACCCCAGAAGGTTATAAAAAGTGAAGCCCTCTCCGTGTTTCTTCACTCTGATTTGGAAATTATTCCCAGAGTCCACTAGTGTTAATAAACCGGGTCCCTCCTTTTCTCTAGGAAGCATGTTTGGTATTTATTTGGTCTTCTGCAACAGTTCCCCTCCACCTGAGATAGGTTTTCCCTGAAAGGAGTTACTAAAATTCCTGAATTATCTTTCTCTGAATTTGTGTTATCATTTTCCCGTAGGTCAGTAGGGAGTGGTAGTGGAGGAGATATAGAAAGAGAAGGAAGAAGGGAGGTTGAGGACAACTCTGCACAAGGAAGCATGGAGAGCAAAGGGTATAATAGAGGATGTTTAGAATGGGGAGGAATGGTATCCTGGCATTTAGGGGCTTCAGAAACCTTCTTTAGTTTACAGTCTTATTAACTTCCTGTAGGGAAGATATTTTATGTGAGACTCTCCTAGAAACATCTGATTTCCAATAAAGATAAGATTCCCATTCATTCAATTTAATTTTAGAGCCAGATTTTTCTAATTGAGCATACAGAAAAATCAATTTGGAGTTGTCAAACATTCCTCATTTTGGCCAATTCAAGCTGATATCATTTTTATTTAAATTTTCTCATTTCTGTATATACTTGATGTTATGCCCAGATTTCAGGATCCCCAAAAGACCACCAGGGAGCCAGCCGAGTCTGGTGCAAAAGCAAAGAGTCTTTATTCGAGCTAGCTCGAGTTCCCCATCCACCACACTCACCGATGCAGCAGCAGGAGGCAGAGAGAGAGAGAGAGCTCTGTGGGGAGAGGGGTTTTAGGCGGGGGGGTTGGAGTAAGGGGAGGAGAGAGGACTGTGGGCCCTGCTAATTGGCCAGGTGCAAGTCGAGGTCTTGTTACACAGGATGTGGTTGTGTCCATGGCATGCACTTCCCTTGATTATCATTGGTTAGTTTAAAGAAATCCTAGGTGTGGCTAACAGAAGCTTGGGCTTCTGGGAAGAAGCTCCTTGCTGAGCACATGGCTAATGGCTGCTCCCCAAAATGGAGGATCTGGGGCAAGATGGAGGGCGTAGACCTCGCCCTGGGGCAAGATGGAGGGTGTAGCCCTCGTCCTTTCACTTGAGAGTTGGTATTCCATATAAATTGTACATGTATTCTGTGGGAGTATTAACCCCTTCCCCAACAATTTTTTTGTTAAAAACGTTTCTTTTTCAGACTAATTTTTTTATTTTGGTTCTATATAGTATTTTTGATGCTGGTTATGAAAACAGTTTGTAACTCGTCTTCCTATAAACCATATTTTTTTACCATATTTTCTTAGTATACTCGTCGACGACTGAAAAAGAACATTTTGTGAAAACGAGTATACACGTTTCTGCCGGGGAAGGGGTTAATGGAGGGTTGGGGTTCTTGGGTTTCATTGATCTTAGAGTTGCAATTTGCCATTTTAATTTTAGTCTTCCTTTGGAAAGTCTAAGCAATTTTTCTAGGAATGTTATGTAGTAGGTTGAAGTGTGCTTTTCCTTATACTCAGGTCTCCTTCTTCTTCCCTTTGTGTTATTTCTAGATTCCTATTTTCACTATGACTAACTCTTTCCTCTATCTAGTTAGGCTTTCACCCCTTGAGTCACAGTCAACCCTCTTACATGCTTCAGTTTCTCTCCTGGCTGTCTAAAACAATCTGAGGGGCTTGGGGCACTGGGTGACCAACCCTTATGGGCACTCCCCAGATGAGCCTGTCATTTCAATTACAGTTGAGTTGAAATTTCCCTTTGGAGCTCCTGCACATTGAGAGGAATGAACTCTGACACTTCCACAAAGGTTCTTAGTTGCCTTAGAATACCCACGGTTTGAGCTGGAGAGAAGGTGTGTCCCTTATCTTTGAAACTAAATGAGTTCAGTTCTCATTTATATAGCAAAGGTTTTTGATCAAACTCTCAGAAAGGAATTTAAATTGAAAAGCCAAAATCAAAACCAGCCACCAATTTCAACTGCTATCCTTTAATGCCACCTCAAGGATTTTCTAAGAACACCTCAAATAAAGTCAAACCTTCTACCCCAAACAAGGGAAGGTCCTAGATAAGGGGTTCTCAACCTGTGGGTCACGACCCCTTTGGGGGTCGAACGACCCTTTCACAGGGGTCGCCTAAGACCATTGGAAAACACATATATAATTACATATTGTTTTTGTGATTAATCACTATGCTTTAATTATGTTCAATTTGTCACAGTGAAATTGGGGGTCACCACAACATGAGGAACTAGATTAAAGGGTCGTGGCATTAAGAAGGTTGAGAACCACTGTCCTAGATCAAAGAGATAACTCACCCAAGTTCACCCTATGTGGCTGGTAACCAGCAGGGCTACTTTGAGATTTTTTTTTGTCATTAATTTTTAACAGCTTTAATATCAAGTGCCTTGGGGGGTCCTCTTTGGGTCAAGGTTACTAGATGTTCTGTTTACTCATAGGTATAAGGATCTAGTTTTTAGCTTTGGGAAGTTCTAATCTACTATTTGTTTAAATAGCATCTCTATTCCCTGGTCCCTCTACTCCTCCAGAATGCCTATAATTCTAATATTGTTTGTTCTGATGGAATCAAATAGTTTTTGTAGAGCTCTTTAATTTTTCCTTATACTCAGGTCTCCTTCTTCTTCCCTTTGTGTTATTTCTAGATTCCTGTTTTCACTATGACTAACTCTTTCCTCTATCTAGTTAGCTCTGCTTTCTATGCTCATTAGTTCACTCATTTTTTTTAATCCTCACCTGAGGACATTTTTCCATTGATTTTTAGAGAGAATGGAAGACAGAGGGAAAGACAGGTAGAAATATTGATTTGAGAGAAACACATCAATTGATTGCCTTCTGCACATGTCCTGACAAGGACCCAGGCCAGGGAGGATCCTGCAACCGAGGTAAGTGCCCTTGACCAGAATCAAACCTGGGACCTTTTGGTCCACAGGCTGACACTCTATCCACTGAGCCAAACCAGCTAGGGAAGTTCACTCTTTTTTAAAAAAAAAAATATTTTATGTTATTGATTTTAGAGAGAGAGGAAGGAAGAGAGGTAGAGAGATAGAAACATCAATGATGAAAGAAAATCATCGATTAGCTGCCTTCTGCATGTTCCCTGCTATCTATGGATCAAGCCTACAGACTGGGAATCGAATCGGTGACATCCTGGTGCATGTATCAACACTCAAACCATGAGCCTAACCATCTGGGCAGTAGTTCTCTCTCTCTCTCTCTCTCTCTCTCTCTCTCTCTCTCTCTCTCTCTCTCTCCATATATATAATTAATTGCAAAGTTGAAGGGAGAGGTAGAGAGAGATAGAAACATCAATGATGAGAGAGAATCATTGACCTTCCTGCATGCCCCCTACTGGGGATCAAGCGTGAAACCCATGAATGTGCCCTTACCAGGAATAGAACCATGATCTCCTAGTTCATAGGTCAACACACAACCATTGAGCCAGACCAGTTGGGAAGAAGTTTACTATTAATCTCCTTAATTGCATGCTTCACTTCCCAGATTTCTGATTTGTTCTTTTTTATAGTTTCAATTGCTTAAGTAAAGTAGTCAATTTGTTCATTGATTTATTTTCTAAGTGCATTGAATTGCCTGTATATATTTCTCACATCTTGTTTAGTATTTTCAGAACTATAATCTTGATATCTCTGTCATTTATATGACATATTTCCATGTGTTCCAGCTTGATTTCTGGGAATTTTTCATTTTCTCTGTGATATTCTCATTACTGTGGCTATTCATGGTGTTTGCTGTTCTCCTTTGTCTAGGTATTTTTATCTGTCTATATTAATGAAGAGGCCTTTGTACTATTTTCCAGCAAATGACACTGAATTGCAAGATTTTTTACCTTTGTGATCTCCAATATATGTAAGATAGAAGAGCTATGCTGTTTGGGTGTGGAGATTGTTTTATCTTCACTGTAATTGTGACTCCTGACCTTTTTGGGATCCCACCCCAAGAAACCCACCTGATGATCAGTCACAGAGAGAAACAGCAGTTCTACAATAGCTGTTGGTTTACAGAAAATATGCTCCTGGACCCAACTCCAAGGGCAACAGGAGGCGAATTTTGGGAGTCCAAGTGGCAGTAGGGCTGTGGTTCCATTTGTTTGTCTGAAACACCATCGCATTTCCTGACAGCATCAACTCCACGCTCTGTCAGGTGCCTGATGACTCAGCTACTGTTTGCTCCCTCACTGCTCCTCCTCCTTAGTTGACTCCTACAGCTCTCTCTTTCTCCAAGCCAAAGGAAGTGCCTGCTACCACTGGATTCCTCCCTCTCCAGGCTGGGCACTCCCTTCTGGTTGCAGGGTTGCATCTGTGGGTTGTCTGCCCTATCCTTCCTTCTCATCTCCCTGTTTATTCCTGGTTGCCCACCTTTAGATATTTCAACGTGTGAGTCTCTCAGGTATGTGTCTATGTTGAGCAAGGATTTCTTTGTTGAATTATAGTGAGTCAATTGTTAACATTTCAGAGGGAGAGGCCAAGGGCTCTCTAATACTGCCATTCCTCTGATGTCACTCTGAGAATCTTATATTTTATTTTTTGTACTTACCCTATTTCTGGTCTCTTCCTTCTTTACTTTCATATTGTCTTTATTTATTTATTTATTTTTCTCTTCCTCCTATAATTCTTCTGGTCTTGGACCTTCTCATATTATTTTTGAGTGTGCCTATATGTTTTGTTGTTTGTTTTTTTAGCCTTTTAGTTGAGTCTGTTGTCTTTATTATTATGGATGTGTGGAGTTTTTTATTTTGTTTTTGGTTTTGTTTTGTTTTGCCTTTTTAAAAATTCTGTCAGCTCCAGTATAACAATTAGAATGGTGTGATTTGGGTTAAGACACACAGTGTACAAGCCTGAAGGCTAAGTCCCTCCTTTTTGATTTTTGATGAATTTAACAAGAATGTATGCCATTTGCATAGCTTGGGTCCTTTTAAGATTTTTATTTATTTATTTATTTATTTATTTATTTATTTATTTATTTATTTTTCTTGGAAGTTGGTAACTTTTAATTTTGCTAGTAAGACTATTTATAAAAAGTGATACCAAACTGACAAAAACCAAAACACTCTGATTTAGAATCACAATCATTTAATAAACAAAATGATTTTTTTGACGGTCATTAATTTATTTATTTTTATTTCTTTTAATGGTTTTATTGCTTAAAGTATTACAAAGAATATTATAAATGTCTCCTTTTTTTTTCTCCCCTTGACCCTCCTCTAGCTTCCTAGGACCCCCAGTGTCTTGTATCCACTGGTTAAGCTCATATGCATGCATACAAGTCCTTTGGTTAATCTCTTACACACCCCCACTCCGACCCCCAACCCTCCCCAGCTTTCCTGCTGTAGTTTGACAGTCTGTTCGATGTTGCTCTGCCTCGTATCTATTTTTGCTCATCAGTGTATAATGGCCTTAATTATCCAAAAATGAGTGAGATCACATGGTATTTTTCTTTCAATGACTGGCTTATTTCACTCACTATAATGGTTTCCAGTTCCATCCATGCTGTTGCAAATGGTAAGAATTCCTTCCTTTTTGCAGCAGCATAGTATTCCATCATGTAGATGTACCACAGTTTTCTAATCCATTCATCTGCTGATGGGCACTTAGGCTGTTTCCAGATCTTAGCT
>NW_006297066.1:1213870-1216840 GCF_000327345.1 Myotis davidii | reverse complement strand
TTGTTCCTCTTTCTGTTGTTCTGGCACCCCTAATATTCGTGTGTTTTTTTTTTCGTTTCATGTTGTCCCATAGCTCCCTTAGGCTCTCCTCCTGTTTTTGATTTTTTTCTCCAATTGCAGTTAAGTTTGGGTGTAGTTCAGTTTGGGTGTGTTTTGCTTCCCTGTCTTCTAATTCACTAATTCGGTCCTCCGCTTCTCCTAGTCTACTGTTGAAACTTTCCATAGTGTTTTTTATTGCAGCTATATCACTCTTCATTTCTTCTTGTTTCTTACATAAGTTATTGATTTTTTCATCCATTTGTTTTTGAGTTTTACATAAGTTGTTGACTTTTTCATCTTTCTTCTTGATTCTTGCATAAATTGTTGATTTTTTCCTCCGTCTTGTTTATGCACCCTAGGACTCTTAATCTGAATTCGTTTTCTGACATGTTGCATGCCTCTGTTTCACTTATGTGCTTTTCAGGCCAGTCTACCTCTTCTTTCCTTTGGGCGTTTCTTTGTGTACCCATATTTGATCTCACCAACAGATCTAGATGTTGAGTCGTTCAGGGGCGGCTCCTTGGGTGGCTGTGGCTCTTTGTGCTGTGGTTACTCCTCGGGCCGTTGTGGTAGCAGTTGCTCCTCAGTTGGCAGCATCTCCTCTGGTGGGTGCTGTTCACAACCGTGGTGGCCCTCCTGGCTTGTCGGGGAGGCTTCTCACACAGCTGCTGTTCTTCAGACAGAGGGTGTGCTGATCATGAGACTACTGTTCCTTGGATTGTGGCAGGCTACACACTAAGCTGCTTCTCCTTGAACTGGGGTGGACTGCTCATGTGGCTGTTGTTCCTTGAATGGGGGCTGGTTGCATGCTGCTGTTGTTCCTCTGATGTGGTGGGCTGCTTGTGAGTCTACTGCTCCTTGGGCTTGGACAGGTTGATAGCAAGTCTGCTGCTCCTCATATGGGGGTGGGCTGCTTGCACGGCTGCTGCTCTTTGGACTGGAGTGAGCTGCACTCATCCCTTTCAAGATTTTTAGATTCAATGAAAAGGAATGAGCTCTATCATGTCCTTTTAAAATTGTTGTGAGGCATCAAAGGAACTAGTCTGCAGTAAGCTCCTTTCTGGGCCAACAGTTCTTTGAATCCCCTTCCCAATTACCGCCCAACAGTTTTTTATGGGTTCCCTTCTCAATCACTATCTCCTGTGACATGACAGCAACAATATTCCAGTTCTGGATGGTGGACAAATGGTGAGCAATGGCAATGCAGGTCTGACCTTCTTTGGCTTGGTCCAGGGCAACCTGCAGCAATGTACAGCTGATGAATGCTAGCATGGCAATGAGTCTTTACCATCTCCCATCTCTGGACTGTTTCTCCTCTGTCTCATCAGCATGTTGCTTGGGGCCACTGCTATCTGGAATTAGAATAATCTGGTCAGTTCTTCTCTCAGGTCCATTGTTGCAGGAATCCACATGGGCTTGGAGGAGTTTTCCAGAAATACAAAAGCATATCCTAGACCAAAGGTTAATAAAGGGACCTTTCTATAAACTAGATTCTCGGGATCTTTTCATTTTTGCCAAACCATTTTCCTTTGTTTTTTTTCTGACACCATGGGTCTCTTTCCAACAGCAGCATTAAAAGTGAAAAAATGTTAACGCAAAAAATTTAAAGTAATTAAGGGTTGATGTAATTTACTCTCAAGGGATTACCTCACTATCCCCCCTTTTTGTTTTAAATAATATTAAAAGGCTTTTGGAAATCCTGTAATGCAGCCTTGATAGCTTTTAATTTAATTCTTTGTGCAGAAGTATGACTGGTCTAAATTCATTGCATGATAAACAGCTTTTACTATGAGATGAAACCATCAGTAAGAAATAGTTAATGCTCCAGGAATAGGTTCCTGCCTAGTACAACTAACTTCCCCTGAATATTCACTTATTTCAATTTGCTAATTTAAATCAACCTGAAATGAGGCTTATTTTCTAACTTTATTTGTTTTTGGGTGTGGATAATAAATGACATTAATTGAATTTTCACTATCAGTCCTTGAGTACTTTGACATAGAGCTTAGTCAGGGAGGCAAAATGTAAATTATTTATTTTTCATTTTGAGGCCTAATACATTGACTTTTAATTACAGTTTCTAAGAATTTAAAGGAAATCTCCCTTTATTTCCTCCCAGAGTAATTTCTAGGCCACATTTAGGTAGTTTCTTTTAAAAATATTTTTTTCTTTCTTTTAAACAGAGCAACACACTTGGTTACTTTTCTGATCCTGGATAATACTGCCATACCTACATTTTAAGTGACTCTCTTTTTACTTATGGTGACTTATTAATTATCAGATTTAATGCTTGAATAATAACTATTAGTTTACCCTGTAAATAGTAGCAGAAGAGAGTCTAAAATTTATCCTTTTATCAAGCTTAAAATTTTACTTTTAAGCAGTATTCTTTTTGGTTAGTCCCCATTTGAATACACAGAAGTATAATGAGAGGTCTCAGAAACTATTTTTACTAGAACCAATTGCTTAACATTTGGCTTCTCATATAATTGAAATTATATGAGACCTTGATTATATTGTAAAAAGCTAATTTATTAAGTAATTAAAGTATGCACCTTTATTGAAAAAGCAAAGTAAGCAAACTTAGACATTTGACCTATGAAGTACAAATGCCATCCAACCCCCAGCCTATTTAAAGAGCAGGCTGCCTAAGACCTTTTGTTTTTAAAATTCCACTGCTGAAGAAATATTTAGCAACTTTGCCTTGCCCTCCTTTAGAGGTTGAAACCTTTATAACATTTAAAATATATGTATATAAATGAAATATATTTATTAATTTTTATTTGACAAAGCTTTCAACATGATTTCAAGTATATTAGATCGGCTTAATTCAAAAATATTTCTTTTAGGAAGAGAGAATAAATCCTTGAATCATCCCAGGGCCCTTGGAATGTCCCAGAACTATCTCTTGGTTAAAGTCTCGAAATTTAA
>NW_006297066.1:1204713-1209434 GCF_000327345.1 Myotis davidii | reverse complement strand
GGTCCTTTACTTGAGCTGGCCAGCTCAACTCCCCGCCTCCTGGCCGACGCAGCAACCGGAAGCCGAGTGCCACCCGTGAGAAAATCAGGGCTTTAATAGGGGGTGGAGTGAGGGGAGGGGAGCTGACTGTGGGCCCTGCCGATTGGCCAGGCGCAAGTCGGGTCTCGTTACACAGGATGTGGTCATCTCTATGGCGCGCATGTTCCTTGATTGTCATTGGTTAGTTTAAAGAAATCCCAGCTTCCAGGAAGAAGGTACTTTCCTGAGCACATGGCGACTGCCCCAACGTGGAGGATCCGGGGTGAGATGGAGGGCATAGCCCTTGCCCTTTCAACCCTAGGTTGAAATTTTACCATACATAGTACACATAATGACTGCAATATATTTTGGACTAATTTCTCCAGAGAAAATACAAGAATTATTTTCTCAAAAATAAATTTCTATACTTTATGCATTTTGTTATCATAACTATATTATTTCTCCTAACTTGATTTGAACTTTAAACTCTTAGAAGCCTTAAATTTTTAGTGGCAAGTTAAATACTTAGTATTTCTTAGATTAAGAATAAATTTACATTTTTAAAAATACAAGACATATTTAATTAATACGTTCAATTCTGTCATCTAGATTTTTCATACGAGGCAAACTCAGATTAATATTTCAGTATTTTGTCATTTCAAAATACCTAGATATTTAATAGTCTTTATTGTTTAATTTAGCAAACTTCAAAGCTTTAAGTTGCTAAAGACTTTGGAAAACTATGTTTCTGGCTGGCAAAAGGAGGGGGTAGAGGGAAGCGAGCTTGTAACTATTTGAATGTAAAATCACCACATTCTTTCCTCAGAGACTGCTGCTGCGGGATATGAGACCAGCCACCTCCTCCATCAATTTACCTATACTTATCACTGAAAAGCTCTATCACATATCCTTCGTTTTAGTTACATTTATTTATACATGTTTCAACAATTTTAGAATTTTGAAGCCAAATATTAGCATCTAAGGCATTTACTTTGGTAAATTCTGTAACAGAGATTAACTAATTTACTGACTTTCAGTGGCCTTACGGTTAACTTTGGAAGGTGGTCCATCATTATTCAAAAACTACCCTTTATAATGGAAACACTAATCTTGTTGCCGAAATCTAGCCTGTATTTTTTCCTTGGGTCATTTTTGCCATCTTTTTGAGGAAAACAGTCTTGGGTTTATTCTGTAAGATCCGTAAAGAGATTGAGCTAAGCCCAAGACCTATCCAAAATTGGATGGAACGTGGTTTTGTCTTAAGCCAGCCTTTTCCTCTTCACGTGTACAGAAATCCCAGATGTCTCCCTTGAATTCTGCCAAATTTTAAATGACGAACTGGGAAATAAAAAACATGGCGAAATGAGACTTTTCTTTTTTTTGTCTCTACCTCCCTTTGTCTCCTAGGACACCCTTGGCCACATGTCTCCCCACCCCCATATCTTTTTTGCTCTGGGGAAATTCAATAAATGGCCCAGCCACCTAGGCATGCTTAATAGACTAATAATAAACACATTTAACCAAACAAAAAGGAAAGATCAATAAACATATAGACCAGACTTAATATATCACAGTTCTTTTCATGAATCTTTTCCTATTCTGCTCTATATAGCATTGACTAGCGTTTAAAATTATTTTAGCTAAACTCTGCCTGTCCCAAGGCATCATATGGTAATTTTCAGACAAAGCATCAGAGTCCCCTGCAAGAGAGTTGACAGCTCCATCCTCTGTAACTGCCAAGCTCTCCACCCCAGAGGTGGAGGATCCGGTGGTGCCTTTTTATAGATTTTTGATTCCCAATACAAATTAGGCATTTTGTAATTTGAATAAGACCCCACATAGTTAAATATAACAAGGGCACCCTTTTTCCTTGAGCCTGATTTAAGAGAGTACCTTTTGACATTTTAATTTCTTCATAATTTTGCCTTTTAACGGAATTCTTCCCCATTATGGCCTGGCTTGAAAAAGATGTCCTTGCCCACTCTGGACTGCAAATTCCAAAGCTTTGTGTGAGCTTTATGCACAGTGAATCTCCCCACCTTTTTCCCAGTGATCCCCACCTTTACCGGTGATACTTTCTTCGCTCTGGCAAATCTTCTTCTCCATTCCCTGTTCGGGTGTCATAAATGTCACAGTCTTTTGCAGCAAAGGTTCAGGAATCTGGAGAAGGGGCTGATGCATAAATGAAGAGACTAGACAAGAAATATAAATTTGGAAGGCATGGGGGAAAGCCAGGTGGAGGTCTCACCCTCTAGTGAAGTGGGCTCCCTGAATCTTCAGATCCATGGCTTTTTATTTACACATTTTGCCCTTTAGCAAAGCAAACATGCATAGCAAAGGTAAGGTTTGGTAAACAGTAAAAGATGATCAGGTTTGGGGAATTTCCTACAGCTGTTCAGCCATTTGGCCAGCAGCAGGGTAATTCAATGCTGATATTCAGCACTGCTGAATATCAAAAGTCCATCAGCCTTTTGAGGACTTTTTGCATTTATTATGACCTGCTGGTCTTAGCCTCCAGCAGCTAAGCCCACCCATAAGTGGAATAACAGCAATAAGATCAAAATTCAATAGGAGGAACTATATAACCCATATAAAGGTCATTCATAGACCACCCAGCTCATAATATAAAGAAAGCTACACAACTGGACCTCACAAGAAGGCCACCCCACCAAGACTGGGAGGCATAGAAGTCTTTTCCAAAACACAAAGAAACAGCAAAAATGGGGAAGCAAAGTAATAGGCCCCAAATGAAAGAATAGGAGGAATTCCCAGGGGGGAAAAAAAAAGCTAAATAAAATGGAGGCATGCATATACCAGATATAGTGTTCAAAATAATGGTGATAAGGCTCTTCAAACAACTTAATGAGAAGTACAAGCCACTTACTGAGAATTATAAGTAACTTAGACAAAACTATATCAGAATGAAAACAGATATAGAAAATATGAATAAGAAACAATTGGAAATGAAGAAAGATATAGCTG
This sequence comes from Myotis davidii, assembly GCF_000327345.1. Lineage (NCBI taxonomy): Eukaryota > Metazoa > Chordata > Mammalia > Chiroptera > Vespertilionidae > Myotis > Myotis davidii. The sequence goes on along the minus strand of NW_006297066.1, from coordinate 1,206,434 downwards.
AAATAATTCTTTGAAAGGAATCAAAAGTAGATTAGAAGAAACTGCGGGCCAAATAAGTAAATTAGAAGACAAGATTTAAAAAAAAAAATCACTCAATTAGAGCAACAATAAGAAAAAATACTTAAAAACTATGAGGACAGTGTAAGGGAACTGTGAGACAACATGAAATGGAACAGCAACCACATCATAGAGATGCCAGAGGGGGAAAAAAAAAGGAAGCACAAAATAGAGAAACTGTTTGAAGAAATAATGACAGAAAAATATCCTGACCCGATGAAAGAAAAGGTAGCACAAGTTCAGAAGAAACATAGTGTCTGAATTAAATTCACACACACACACACACGCACACACCAACCCACAGCAAGACTCATCATAATTAAAATAGCAAACTTCAAAGAGAAGAAAGAATTCGGAGGCCATCAATAGAAAGCAATCAGTTACATATAAGGAAGCTCCAATAAGGCTGTCAGCTGATCTCTCACCAAAAACACTATGGCAGGAAGGAAATGGCACAAAATATTCAGAGTAATGAAAAGCAAGGATCTGAAACAAAGACTATTCTATCCAGCAAGGCTATGATTCAAAAGTAAAGGAGAAACAAAAGCTTCTCAGATAAAACAAGGCTAAGTTAGTTTAGTATCACCAAACCAGCACTGTAAGAAATACTAAAAGGACTGTCGGAAGAAGATGAAATAGAGAGAAAGAGAAACAAAGGCATAAAGAATCAAAGTGGCAATACATAATTACCTTTGAATAATAAACTTAAATGTGTCAATCAGACCGTCAAACCTCAGAGGGAAGGTAGGGGAGGGTGGGGGTAAAGGGGAGAGATCAACCAAAGGATTTGTATGCATGCATATAGGCCTAATCAGTGGACACAGACAACAGGGGGGTGAGGGCATGAGTGGGGGGGATAGGGAGTAACATGGGGATAAGAACACACATGTAATAACTTAATAAAAAATAAATGAATTTTTAAAAAAGATGAAAACTTTGACTTGGACACACTATATATGTTGCTGGAGGACTTTAAGGTAGAGATTGACAACATATAATCATAGTAGGAAACTTTAACACCCCACTGATAACACTGGATAGATGTTCAGACAAAAAGTTAACAAGGAAACAGAGACCATGTAAAACACATAACATCAAATGGATTTGATTGATACTTAGAGACTATTTCACCCCAAAGCTGCAGGATATACAATCTTCTCAAGTGCATGCAGGAAATTCTCAAAGACAGATCACTTGTTGGAACACCAAATAATTCTCTACAATTTAAACAAGATTGAAATCATATCAAGTATCTTCTCAGCCCACAAAGGAATGAAACTAGAAATTAAAATATACTAAAAAAAAAATGAACCACATGGTGGCTTAATAGAATGTTATTAAACAATGAATAAGTTGCCAAAGCAATCAAAGACAAAAATTTTTAAAAAAATCTTGGAAACAAATAAAAATGAACACACAACCCAAAATCAACAGTAAAGAAGTTCATAGTACTACCCACCTTCCTAAAGAAACAAGAAAAATCTGTAATAAACTAACTAGACCTAATACTAAAAGAATTAGCAAGAGAACAACAAGCCAAGAGTAAGTAGAAGGCAGGAAAGGATAAAGATCCAAGCAGAAATAAATGACATAGAGACTAAAAAAAATCAATACAAAGGATCAATGAAACCAATAGCTGGTTCTGTGAAAAGATGACAAGACTG
>NW_006297066.1:1201693-1204517 GCF_000327345.1 Myotis davidii | reverse complement strand
CATGAGTGGGGGGTGAGGAGGGGCAATAGGGTGATAAGGACACATATGTGATACCTTAATCAATAAAGAAAAAAATTAAAAAATAAATAAATGTTCCAATCAAAAGACATAGGCTAGCTGAATAGATATGAAAACATGACCAAAATATATGCTATCTACAAGAGACCCACCTCAGAACAAAATACACACACAAGGTGAGAGTGGAGACATAGAAAAAAATTTCAATGCAAATGGAAGTAAAACAAATTTGGGGGTACAAATACTCATATCTGACAAAATAGGCTTCAAAATCAAGACCATAAGAAGAGAAACTAAAGGTCACTACATAATACTAAATGGATTGATTCAGCAAAAGGATAGAAACCTGATAAACATATATGCACTCAGAACAAGATTGAAATCATATCAAGTATCTTCTCAGCCCACAAAGGAATGAAACTAGAAATTAAAATATACTAAAAAAAAAATGAACCACATGGTGGCTTAATAGAATGTTATTAAACAATGAATAAGTTGCCAAAGCAATCAAAGACAAAAATTTTTAAAAAAATCTTGGAAACAAATAAAAATGAACACACAACCCAAAATCAACAGTAAAGAAGTTCATAGTACTACCCACCTTCCTAAAGAAACAAGAAAAATCTGTAATAAACTAACTAGACCTAATACTAAAAGAATTAGCAAGAGAACAACAAGCCAAGAGTAAGTAGAAGGCAGGAAAGGATAAAGATCCAAGCAGAAATAAATGACATAGAGACTAAAAAAAATCAATACAAAGGATCAATGAAACCAATAGCTGGTTCTGTGAAAAGATGACAAGACTGATGAAACTTTAGCCAGACTCATCAAGAAACACACAGAGAGTACCCAAATAAATAAAATCAGATATGAAAGAGGTAAAGTAACAACTGACACCACAGAAATACAAAGGATTGTAAGAAAGTATTATAATCATCTATATGCCAACAAATTGAGCAATTATGATAAAGTGGACAAATTTCTAAAAATATACAACCTTCTGAAATTTAATCAGGAAGATTGAGCAAACCTGAACAGATGATTAACAATGAAAGAAATTGAAACAATAATCAAGAAACTGCCAGCAAACAAAAGCCTTGGTCTAGACAGCTTCAAAGGGGAGTTTTTACCAAAGAAGAAATAACACCTATTCTCATCAAACTATTCCAAAAAATTCAAAAGGAATGAACACTTCCATGCTCTTTTTACAAAGCCAGAATCATCCTAATTCCAAAAGCAGATAAAGACACTACAAAGAAAGAAAATTACAGGCCAATATTCCTGATGAACACATGATAAAATCTTCAAAAAAAATTTAGCAAACCTGATCCAGCAATTTATTAAAAAGATAATACACCATGCTCAAGTGGGATTTATTCCAGGGATGCAAGGCTAGTACAATTCACTAATCAATAAGCATGATACAACTCATAGACAAATTGAAATATAAAATCCACATCATAAATCAATAGATGCAGAAAAAGCATTCAACAAAATCCATCACCATTGAGGAAACCAAGATGGCAGCATAGGTAAACACTAGAAATTTCTGCCTCGCACAACCACTTCAAAAATACAACTAAAAGACAAAATGGACACCATCTAGAACAGCCATGGGCAAACTATGGCCCATTGTGGCCCTCGAGTCAAAAAGTTTGTTCACCCCTGATCTATAACCATAGGAAGGCTGGCTGAGTGGAAATTCTATAACTAGAAGGAAAGACAAAAGCACACTGAGACTCAGAGGAGATGTGGAAGTAAAGTGCAGAGGTACGGAGGCGCACGTAGAAAGGGCTGGCAACCGAGGACGCGGTTATCTTTTTCAATTGGGAGGGAGTCTCAAGCTCCCACCTGCTCTGAACTCCAGTTCCAGGCGAGTCTCTGGGGACCCAGAATCATACAGGGAGAAACTGGACTATCTGGCAGCAGTTGGAACTCGAGGGTGGCTTTCTCTCAGAGGTGCTTGCAGTGATTACTGGAACACTGAGACACGGGGAGTCTTAGGGTAGGACTGAGGAGCAGCCATAGCTGCTTGCTCCGCCCTGTTGATCCCTTGAGACCCCACCCCACACAAGCTGTGCTCAGAGGCTTTTGCATATGAAAGGCCTGGCCCTGTGAAATCTGAAAATTACCTAACAAACTGCAACTGGGTCTGAGAGACGCAGAACTTCAAAAAGAAGGCCCAAGGCCCGACAGCAGCTTGCATTGCCTCACAGCTGGGCCTCATCTGGGCACCTCCAAACCTCAAACAAAGAAGAGGAATCTGCAGATATCTCCATAGCTCCTGCTGGGTAGCCTCAGGCAGAGGCTAAATTAGCACCTCCTTAGAGATCCAAGAGCCAGTGGTCAGAGTAGGACCATCCAGATTACAGCTCCTCAGATCCATAAGGGACACACTCAGGGGGCAGACTCAGTGAGCACCAAAGCCCCACTGAAGCAAATCTTGCCCAATAAGGTTGTCTTCAGCACAGAAGTTCTCCCGATGCAGACACAGCTGATTCTCACAGCAAATTGGCCTGGAGGTCAATTCCTCCCAGTGATAACTACAACAATCAAGGCTTAACTACAACAAGATTGTGCACAAAGCCCACAAAGGGATGCACCAAGAGTGTCCACCTCAGGTAATTGGGGAGGCTGAGCCACTGGCCCTATAGGACACCTAGCACAGAAAGCCACTCTATCAACACAGGGAAGTATAAAAAATGTGGAGACAGCCTGACCGGTTTGGCTCAGTGGATAGAGCGTCGGCCTGTGAACTGAAGGGTCCCAGATTCGATTCCGGTCAAGAGCATGTGCCTTGGGTGTG
>NW_006297066.1:1193592-1200884 GCF_000327345.1 Myotis davidii | reverse complement strand
TGGGGGCAAGAAAGGGAGTGGACTGACTATTCTCGGGCGGGGAAAATGGGTGTGGGGGGTGTCAGAAGAGACTGGACAAAAATCGTACACCTATGGATAAGGACAGTGCGGGGGGCTGAAGCCAGAGGGTGGGATGGGAACTGGGTGGAGGGGAGCTATGGGGGGAAAAAAAGAGGAACAACTGTAATAATCTGAACAATAAAGATTTAATTAAGAAAAATCAATCAGGCAAAAAAAAAATCCAGCACCATTTTTGATAAAAACTCTCAGTAAAGAAATTATAGAGAGATCATACCTCAATATAATACAGGTCATATATGACAGAATTATAGCCAACATAATACTCAATGGGCAAAAACTAAAAGTGTTTCCATTAAGAACTGGAAAAAGGCATGGATCTCTGCTTTCACCACTCTTATTCTGGAAGTCCTAGACACAGCAATTAGGCAAGAAGAGATAAAAAGCATCCAAATTAGAAAGGAGGTGGTAAAACTGTCATTATTAGCAAATGACATGATATTGTACATAGAAAATCCTAAAGACCCCACCAGGAAACTACCAGACATCATAAATGAATTTGGCAAGGTAGCACAATACAAAATTAACAACCAGAAATCAATGGCATTTTTATACACCAACTAGAGGCTCGGTGCATGCATCCGTGCACTGATGTGGGGTATGGCCTGTGGGGATAAGCCTGCTGTGGGAGCCCCACTCATCCTGATCAGCCAAGCGGTGCTCCCACTGTGGGAGCACACTGACCACAGGGGGCAGCTCCTGCATTGAGTGTCTGTCTTCTGATGGTCAGTGCGTGTCATAGTGATTGGTCGACTAGTCATTCTGGTTCTTCCACCATTTGGTCACTGGGCTTTTATTATATAGGGTAATAAACTGTCAGAAAGAGAAACTAAAATAATCAATCCCATTTACCATTGCAACAACAACAATTAAGATGCCTAGGCATAAACTTAATTAACCAAGTAGTTAAAAGACCTGTACTTGGAAAACTGTAGGACATTGAAAAAAGAAATAGAGGAAGATACAAATAAATGAAAGCATATACCATATTCATGGATTAGAAGAATTAACATCATTAAAATGCCTATATTACTCAAAGCAATCTATAGATTCAATGCAATCCCTATTAAAACACCAATGGCATACTTCACAGAGCTAGAACAAACACTCCAAAAATTTATATGGAACCATAAAAGACCCCAAATAGCTTCAGATCTGTGAGAACAGAAATTGACCCACACCATTATGGTAAATTAATTTTGTCAAAGGAGGCAGGAACATACAATGGAGTCAAGACAGTCTCTTCAAAAAAATGGTGCCTGGAAAACTGGACAGACACATGCAAAAAGATGAAACTAGACCACCAACTTACGCCATACACAAGAATAAACTCAAGATGGATAAAAGACTTAAATGTAAGTCCAGAAACCATAAAAATTCTTAGAAGCAATCATAGGTAGTAAAATCTCACACATCTCTTGTAGCAATATGTTTACGGATACATCTCCTAGGACAAAGGAAACTAAGTAGAAAATAATAAAATGGGACTATATCAAAATAAAGAAACTTCTGCACAGCAAAAAAAACCACCATCAAAATGAAAAGTGAACACACTGTATGGGAGAACATATTTGTCAATGATACGTCTGATAACAGGTTAATATCCAAAATATATAAAGTACTCATATAACTCAGCCAAAGGAAGACAAACAATCTAATTTCAAAATAGGCACAAGACCTGAATAAACATTTCTCCAAAGAGGACATACATATGTAGCCAAGATACATATGAAAAAATACTCAAAGTCAGTAATCATCAAAGAAATGCAAATTAAAACAACAATGAGATATAATTTCACAACTGTCAGAATAGCTATCATAAAAAAAAATCAACAAATAGCCCTGGCTGGTTTGGCTCATGGATAGAGCATTGGCTTGTGGACTCAAGGGTCCCAGGTTTGATTCTGGTCAGGGGCATCTACCTTGGTTGATGGCACAACCCTAATAGGGTACATGCGGGAAGCGGCTGATCCATGTTTCTCTCTCATCGATGTTTCTAACTCTCTATCCCTCTCCCTTCCTCTCTGTAAAAAATCAATAAAATATATTTTTAAAAAATCAACAAACAACAAGTTCTGGTGAGGATGTGGAGAAAAGGAAACACTAGTTCACTACTATTGGGAAAGCAGCTTAGTACAGCCATTATGGAAAAGAGTATGGAGACTCCTCAAAAAATTAAAAATGGAACTTCCATTTGACCCAGTGATTCCACTCCTAGGAATATATCCTAAAAACCCCAAAACACCAACCAGAAAGAATATATGCACCCCTATGTTCATAGCAGCATTATTTACAATAGCTATGATTTGGAAACATCCCAAGTGCCCATCAGTAGATGAGTGGATAAAAAAATCTGTGGGACATTTATATTATGGAATACTAAGCAGCTGTAAAAAAGAAGGTTCTCTTACCCTTTGGGACATCGTGGATGGACCTGGAATATATTACGCTAAGTGAAATAAGCCATCTGAAAAAGACAAATGTCACATGATCTCACTTATTTGTGGAATCTAATGAACAAAATTAATTGATCAATAAAATAAGACCCAAAGCATGGAGTCAAGGAAAGACTGATACAACTCAATGTGGGCTTTGTGGAACAAGAAGAAGTAAACCAAATATATTCATAGCCCATGGACATGGGCAATAAGATAGTGAAGACCTGGGGGGAGTGGATAGTGGCTTGGAAGAGGGGGGTAAAGGGAGGAAAAATGGGAGATATTGTAATACTATCAACAATAAAAGTAAAATAGACCCAGAGTCATGGAAACATGGAACACACTGATGAATATCGGGGGGAAGCGGGAAGGAAAGAATGAAAGAGATTAACCAAAGGACTTATATGCATAAATGCATTGTCCATGGAAAGAAGCAATAGTGTGATAAAGGCCTGGGGCAGAAGGAAACTGGGTGGAGGAGGCAAAATGCGAAGAAAAAAGGTAAACATCTGTTATACTCTCATTGATAAAGATTAACAACAACAAAAACGACAACTAAATAATAATGAGGGTATTTGTTGTCTGTGCAGAGTGATGCCTCTTTTTTGGTTGTTCTGGAAAAAGGAAAATACTTTGATATTCTAAAGATATCTTGTAGAATGTAGATGAAAATAAACAGGCTCAGTTAAGGCAAAAATTGAACTTTGGGAACATAGGGCCTCCAACATGACTATCCACCATAACCTACTTTTAGTTAAAAAGTTTTCATTTCAGACCATCCTTTGTGGTTGTTTTAGGTGCCTGAGTTTGTAAGGCCACCATCAAGGCCTTCCCTGAGCTTATTAGGTTTAAAATGTGGGCCCGTTTTGTCACATGCCGGATGAATGAGAGCTGTGAAGAATATTAGACTGAAATAGAAATTACTGTTACCATTGTGAAAGCCATCAAGGCCAAACTTTTACAGAGGCTACTTCAATACTAATTTTACAAAAGCAACGGTAGCAGTGATCAATGATGATAAATCACCATAGCAAAGTTAGGAATAACAATTACCTTTGTAAAGCACATTACTGATTATGAATAGTTATTAGAGAATAATGATTTAACAATTATGCCTATATTAATAATCAATCATGGAAGTTTAGGAAAAGAATTAATGAATGGTTTTTCAGAGACTGCCTGAAAACATGACTTAACAAATAAATTTTTGAAGTTGAAATCGGACTAAGAAAAAAAGATAGATGACAAACATTGGGGCCATCTTGTGCAAAGTTCAGTAGATTACCTGAGATCAATATTCTAGCACTGGCTAAGCATTAGATAATGGAGTCAAGCAAAATTAAACAGATACTGACATTGATGAAAGTCACTTGGTAAAATTATCATATATGAAATGATACAAAAGCTAAAAAGAAAGGGCTGGAAAAGCTTCTTGGACCTTCTAAAAGAGATATCAACATGATCCAAAACTTGGGGAATTTGCAATCAAATTTCCATTGAGGCTTTCAATAGAGACCTGTGTCAAATTGGATGGATCATCTAACCATGAACTGGCAGTGAAGAAGGATGCACCCATGTATATATGTAGGTTTATATGCATGTGAACCTGTGAATAAAACTCTGAGATGAATAAATCTACTGTAAATTAAAATTTAGGTATGCTTGCTGCTTTCTTCTCCTTCTCTTCCATAAAGATTTACAGTCTGAGAGAATATTGATTTTTTTGTTATATCATCTCCTCAATTCTACAATGGTGATAATTTTCAGATTGAATTAATAAAGTAATTATTTTCATTTATTGAACACATACCATGTTTCAGCACTTTACGCTAAAAGGAGTTCAGAACCTGCCACCCCAAAATATATCACTTTAGCATGTGAATTACTTTCAGCTGAAGGTAATCAAGGCCCACAGACCAGACTCAGGAAAAGCTCTTTACCTCCTCTTTAACTGCTTAAAGAAAGAACAAATTTCCCAATCTGTGGGGAGAAATATATATTTAAAAAAGAAATTTCTATTAGAAAGCTTACTTGTTCCAGCAAGGGAGATACTATCAGAGATAAATGTTTTCACCCCGTTTATCTGCATAAAAAAAACAAATATTGTTTATAATACATTTCTTCTACCTTTCCTCAAATTACGCCCCCCTCCCTACTTAGAAGCTCTAGGCCACTATCTCTTTCCTTGATTCTAGATGGTAAACACGTCTCAATTATCTATCTGGCTGCCTTTGAGTCTCATATCTGTGAAACTTCCATGTATACACACATAATTGAATTTTTTCTTCTGCTTATCCATCTTGTGTCAATTTAATTCTTAGACCAATCAGAACCTAAGGGTAGCAAGGAACATTTTTCTTCCCCTAAACCTACATTATCTTTTTTAATCCTCATAGCAAACCTAATAGGTGGGTTTGTTCAGTTCCATCTTATCAAGGAGGAAAACCAGGTTTTCTCTTATGCGCTTGAGGCTTGTTGCATGAGGTGTACCCTCTTGGATCCCCTTCATTTGCCCACATGTCCCACTACTATGTGGACCCCCACACAATGGACTGATGGACTGCAACTAGCCTGATGATGAACTGGACCTGGCTCCAACGCAGAATAGAAACTCTAGACACCAACTTTGCTTTTAGCTTTACTGAAACTCCAACTACATTTCTTCTATAACTGGACTAAGGGAAATGGGACTTTAGAAGCCAAGGAATATAATTCCATGCAAATAAAAATCACTCATTCCCTTGTGAAAGTCTCAGAAAATTGTTTTCCTTGAGATACCGTAAGGACTTTATCCCCAGCACTCAGTGGACAAAGGGATATTCCAGTTTCCTCGATAACACTTTCACATACACAAACAAGAGGCTCAGAAGTTTGATGACTCATTTTTTTCTTACTCCTACATTTGATCCATCACCAGCACCATTCCCTTATCTGCACTAGATTTCTTCTGATTCAAGCTATTATCATCTCTCACTGGATTCCCAACTTTTCACTTTACATAATTCTCAAAGCTAAATGAGGTCACATGATACCCCAGTTTAAAGTCCCTCCTTCACTCTTCATTGTGTAATTGAAAAGAGGACCGCATACTAAGCCTCACAAGCTCAGGGGAGGCCTGCATGGTGGGTCTTACAAACTCAGAGACCAAAAGTAACCAATACGATTCTCTCAATATAAAAATTCCTAACTAAAACCAAGTTATGGTGCCAATCAATGTAAAAGAAGTATTTGACTCTTCATTTTGCTCTTTACCCAATCTCCGAGATCTATCTGCTTTGTTTCCTTCCACCTCCCTAATCTACCACCAATGAATTTAATGTAACCCTTCTTTATGTCTCCTTTTTTATTGGATTGTATAAAATAAGCTGCAAAACTGCCATTTTCTGGAGCATCTTTTCAACCCATTGAGATTTTTCTTCCCAGTAATTATCCTACAGTGTGACTCAAATAAATTCATAAAAATTCTCTACAGGTTTCAACATTTCTTACATCAAAAATTGCTTTCTGAAAAAATGTATAATTCCTTCATGTGGCCTAAAAGGGCTTGCCTGATCCTCCCCCAACACACACTCAGAACTTCACCCTTATCTGCCCCTAGTCCACCGGCTCTTTTAGTTTGCCTCCTACTTTGCAAACTTTTTTCATCTCACTGATGTTGCGCATGTTATTTATTATACCTGAATAAATTCTCTCCCTTATTTGACTAGTCAACACCTAGTTATCCTTCAAATTTCAATGGAGCCTTCCCTGAAGTCCCTATCTAAATCAAACCTCTTATTACAAGCTGTCTTAACACCGTATAGCTATTTTTCAGTTGCATTAAGCTTTTATATGTTTATTAAGTCAATGTTTGTCTCCCAACTAGATGATAATTTATGTTATGGTAGAATCTACATCTTCTTGTTCCCCAGTGTCTATTTAGCACCTGTTTCTAGAGGTGCTTATACATATTTGTTTTTGTCTGACTGACTGACCAATAAATTAAATGAATAAATTAATGTATTATGTTATTAATGTGTTGTTTCTATAACTTGCTAGAATTCTAAAATATTAGAATCTCCATATGGAGACAAGTCTTGGCTCAAGTGTTTCCTTAAACCTGGCCTTCCCAATGAAAGTGACCTTGACCATACTATTTAACACTGCCAACAACCAACTCTTCCTCAGTCTCATACTCAGTTGTATTTTTTGTTTTTTTCTATAGTATTTATCACCATATAACATACTAAATAATTTTGTTTATTTATCATTGTTCAGCTTTTCCTAGCTCTCCTTCTGACACATAAGGCAAAATTCAGTGCTTAATATTTACCTTTGAGCTATGTAGATATATACCAGGCTGTGCAATACTCATTGAAATTACATTGATTGAACTTCTATTTGGAGTTACTGTATTATTACAATACTGTATTATTACAATACTAGAGGCCCGCTGCACAAACATTTGTGCACTCGGCAGGGAGGGGGGTCCCTCAGCCCGGCCTGTGCCCTCTCTCAGTCTGGGACCCCTCAGGAGATAACGACCTACTGGCTTAGGCCTTCTCCCAGGTGGCAGAGGGCAGGCCCGATCCCTAGGTGCAGCCCCTGGTTGGGCTCAGAGCAGGGCCAATTGGGGAGTTCGGGCGCCGCCCGCTGTCATACACAGAGCAGGAGAATCGGGAGGTTGTGATTCCACCCTCAGTCACGCTCAGGGTAGGGCCGATTGGGGAGTTGGGGCACCGTCCCCTGTCACACTCAAGGCAGGGTCGATGGGGAGGTTGCGGCGCCACCCCCTGT
>NW_006297066.1:1189780-1193061 GCF_000327345.1 Myotis davidii | reverse complement strand
CGTTGGAGTCCTCCGTCACTGAAGCAAGCAAGCCTCATGTTAGTTTCAAGCTGCCTGGCTGCCAGCCGCCATCTTGGCTGGCAGTTAATTTGCATATCTTGCTGATTAGCCAATGGGAAGGGTAGCGGTCATACACCAATTACCATGTTTCTCTTTTATTAGATAGAATGTGTTAAGCCCAACTTTTCTAATCTCACTTTCTTGTCACTCAAATGCAGCCTTGGAATTCTAGCATTCTCTTTTTTATTGCAGGAAAGTTTTACTCTGATAATAATAGCTAACATTATTGAGCAATACATGAACTACATTATTTTCATCCTTATAACAGATAAGTCTAATTTTAAAAATGAGGAAAAGAAGGTCCAGAGCAGTCAGTCATTAGTCATTAGTCACACAGCCAGTTAACAGTAAGAGAAAGGTTCAAACCAAGATAGTTGTCTCAATAGACTATGCACTTAAGCACTTACACACATTGCCTCTGTGGGTTGATGGAACTCAGTAACTTAATTCTTACTGACTTGAATCCATCTTCTTTTCTAGTTGTATACATTCTACTTGATTTTTAATTTTATAGAAGTGTTCAGAGGCTGAAAGCAGAATTAGGTTTCAGTCCTGGATAAAGGTAGTAGCATGGATGGCAAAATACTGTATATACATTTCAATACAGGTAGCAAGAGGCATGTTTGAGGATTCTAAGTTCTAAGTATTCGTATGCAGAAAAACCATCAGCTGCCTACATCAGTTTCTAATAAACCAGGTCTTAATTATGTCCCAATTACCCAAAGTGTGTTTAACTTGTCAGATACAGATTTTTAAAAGCAGTTCTCTCTTGAGCCACTTTAGCTAACATGGATTTCATTTGCAGTCTGACTTTCTAGTGTTCTATCTCTTTTTCAATATATTTGAAAAGCTTTTATTCTCTTTAACCTCTTTGCCTTTTTTTTTTCCCTTCACAGTCAGCAGTTTTGCTGATTGTATCTCTTTCCTCTTGGCTCAAAGAGTCAGTTGTTTGCATTTCCACAGTTCATTGATAGTATCTGTTTTTTGACAAGCCTTCTTGAAATCTAATTGAATGTTTTCTGTTCTAAAATTGTTCTCAGGGGAACACAAGGTGTCTGGGTTGCTACCACTGGCCTCTCTTTAAATTTCTTCCTCCTTTCATATTGTGATATTAAATATTTAAACATTCAAAATGCCCAAATCAATGTGTTGAATTAAATTAATTAAAAAATGTTTTGAGAGTATAGTAACATGAAGAGAAAAGTGTTCTGCCACGCAGGGCAATTCTGTTAGACTGCAGTTCAAGTTCAAAGAAAGCATCATCCTAATTTACTAACAACCTTCTTAAGGCACACATATTTTACTTTTCATCCCAGTAGATTTCTTAAATGTACAGGAATAAAAAATTATCAAAAAGTAAGAAAGAAGAGAGAGAAATTTTGGTATTCAGATATATCATTTGGATTCAAGCAAAGCAGAAATAATATTTTACATGAATTTCAAATTGAGTGTAACTATGAACACTCAATATTTCCAAACTAGATGGTCATTGAAAGTTAAGACTACATTTCTCTTCAGATATGCATTAGAGTTCCATCTTTTATTCTCTAACTTAATTATTAACAGCCTCTTTTTAAATAACTGAACCTAAGCTCCCATAATTTGATTCCATAACTTTTATTCAGTTCAAATATATTTTATTATTTCTCAGAGGCATTGACTTAATTATAAATAGACTGATGAACTGAAAAAGTGTAAAAATATGACTCCATTATTTTTGTTTTTGTGTTTACTACTAATTTTATATCAATAATAAGTGATTGGATGCATTTTAAATATCACTGCACTTACTGGTAAATTCAGAAAATGGTGCATCGAAATGACCCTGAAAAATCAAAATTTTTTTCTTTAATTTAATGTATATTGTCGTAAACCTTCTATAAGAAAAAATACCCAGTGGAGGATATAAACATTTTTTGCTGTTGCCAAAGGAATATATTTGAGCTAAGTCAGATCTCCTCACTCTGCTCAAATATTCCAATGGCTTTGAATCTCATTAGAGGGGAAAATCCCAGGTGGAGAAACTGAGGCTTGTAAAAATTGACCTGAGAGAAATCATTAAAACTAGAAAGAAAACATTGAAATGATCCCCTTATACTCAGATGCTTTCCCGCAGTCTACTGGCCTATATGATTCAGCTTCCTCTTATACCTCTACTTCTGTGCACCCACCCCTTATTCACTTTCAGTCACACTGGCCTCCCTATCCTTTCTGGAAAATGTCTGTCAGACTCCTGCTTCAGAACCTTGGTAACTCTTTTACGTCTTTGCTTGGTATGCTTTCCTTAGATTCCATGTGGCTCACTCTTCTGTTCTCTCCTGTGACTCTCAGCCCCTCGCCCCACCACCAAATATCAGCATGGCCTTCCCAGAACACCTGATATAAAATAGCATTCACCACCCATGCTCCGAATCTGCCTTACTCTACTTTATTTTCACACATAGTATGTATCACCACCTCATATTGTATATATTTGCATGTTCAATTGTTCATTGCCTGTAACTTAAAGGTAAGCTCAGTGAGAACCTGACTACTAGGTTTGCCAGTATATCCTCAAAACTGAAAAGAGTATCACACATGTAATATGTGCCCATGATATAGTTAATGAATTAGTGACCTCCCAAATCAAATACATTTTGAAGACAAATTCATATGGATAAAACAAGCATTGGACTAAGTGAAGTGGAGTCACAGAGATCAGTGCTGTGCTTAGAAACAGGATGAGTTAGATAACCTTAAAGTTAGACATTGAAATGCTGAAAAAGCTCCCAAGTCTGTGGTATAACTCATATCAGATTCTTGTCTGAAATATGGGGTCAGAAGAGGAGACCAGATACACAAAGCATTTAACAGTCCCTCCTCTGTTGCATGATTGATGGGAAAGATGCTTTCAGCACCACTCACTGCGGTCTGAGGCAACCAAATTTCAAGCATCCTATCTAATAAGAGAGAAACATGGTAATTAGTGTACATCTGCTACCCTTCCCATTGGCTAATCAGCAAGATATGCAAATTAACTGCCAGCCAAGATGGCAGCCGGCAGCCAGGCAGCTTGAAACTAACATTGGCTTGCTTGCTTCAGTGACGGAGGACTCCAACGTTCCCCGCCTGCCTTGCCAGCCTCTGAGCTTGCAGTTTGAAACATAGTTACAAATATAGAAGCTAAACAAACCCCCAGAAACCTGCTTTCAGCGAGCCGGGATCTCAGAGCTCGAATTGAT
>NW_006297066.1:1187484-1189735 GCF_000327345.1 Myotis davidii | reverse complement strand
ACCTCCACCCTATATAGTAAAAGGGTAATATGCCTCCCAGAACTGAGATCAGTGGAGCCATGAGGCTTCCTGGCACTGGGATCAGCAGAGCTGCGAGGCCTCCTGGCACCGGGATCAGCATGACAGGGGGCAGCGCCCAAGCCCCCTGATTGCCCTGCGGCTCTCTGTGTGACAGGGGGTGGGGTCACAACCTCCCTATCCAACCTGCTCTGTGTGTGACCGGGGGGAAGCACCCCAGCCCCCTGAACGGCCCTGCTCTGTGCCTGATAGGGTGAGCTCCCCCACCCCCTGATCGCCCTGCGGCTCTGTGTGTGACAGGGTGCGGTGCCCCAACTCCCCCTCATGGGCCCTGCTCTGTGTGTGATGGGGTAGAGCCATAACCTCCCCATCAGCCCTGCCCTGAGTGTGACAGTGGTGGCGTCCCAGCCCCCTGATTGGCCCTGCTCTGTGGGTGATGGAGAGCGGCGCCCCAACCCCCTTATCCGCCCTGCTCTGTGCGTGAGAGGGGGTAGCTCCCCACCTCCCTGATGGGCCCTGCTCTGTGCGTGACAGTATACGGAACCCCAACCACCCTGATTGGCCCTGCTCTGTGTGTGACAGGGGGCAGTGCCCCAACCCCCTGATTTTCCCTGCTCTGTTCATCACAGGGGGTAGTGCCACAACCTCCCCATCAACCCTGCCTTGAGTGTGACTGGGGGCGGTGCCCCAACCCCCTAATCGGCTCTACCCTGAGCATGACTGAGGTTGGCATCGCAACCTCCCAATCAGCTCTGCTCTGTGCATGACAGGGGGCGGCGCCCCAACTCCCCAATCTGTCCTACTCTAAGCCCGACCAGGGGCTGCACCTAGGGATTGGGCCTGCCCTCTGCCACCTGGGAGCAGGACTAAGCCAGCAGGTCATTATCTCCAGAGGGGTCCCAGACTGCAAGAGGGCAAGGCTGGGCTGAGGGACCCCCCTCTCCCCCCAAGTGCACAAATTTTTGTGCACTAGGCCTCTACTTATATAAAAACCATGAATGGTGTTCATCACGACCTGAACCACCGCGACCAAGTGAAGAAAGTCTGTCCTGCAGGGGCTATCTTTGCAACGGCTGTGTCCTCCCCCGAGCTGTTTCCCAGAGCTGTTTCCAGTGAGGGCGAGGTCTGAGGCAGGAACCCGCCCTCAGAGCATGGACCCACTGAATCCTGGGTCGCTTTGCCAAGGGCTGTGCCCTCCCCAGCTGTTTCCTGGAGCTGTTTGGGTGTAACATCAAGCAGAAGCACAAACAAGCAGAAGGAAGTCAGTCCTGCAGGGGTTGTCTTGGCAATGGCTGTATCCTCCCCAAGCTGTTTCCTGGGGCTGTTTCCAGTGAGGGAGGGGTTTGAGGCAGGAACCTGCCCTCGGAGTATGGACCCACTGAATCCTGGGTTGTTCTGCCAAGGGCTGCACCCTCCCCAGCTGTTTCCCATGTGGCCTGAGGGAAGAATGCACCCTCAGAGCACCAGAAGCACCCAGCAGCAGCCAGTCTTGGGTTGCTGAGGTGGAGGCCATGGCGTGGTAGAACTCTGGGTCTGGCCCAACAGGGGGCATGACCGACTTTAAAACCAGACCCTGACAGTAGGAAGGAGGGAGCCCCATTCCTCACAGAATCCGCTCTTGGATAGCTTGCTGTCAGTGGCCTGCCAGCCAGGAACCCCATTCTCCTGTACCCTGGACCCTGACAGGAGGGAGGAGGGAAGAGGGAGCCCCTTTCCTCATGGAATCGACTGGTGACCAGTTTGCTAATTAATTCCTTTTTTAAAAAAACATATTTTATTGATTTTTTACAGAGAGGAAGGGAGAGGGATAGAGTTAGAAACATCGATGAGAAAGAAACATCGATCAGCTGCCTCCTGCACACTCCCCACTGGGGATCTGCCTGCAACCAAGGTACATGCCCTTGACCGGAATTGAACCCAGGACCCTTGAGTCCGCAGGCCAATGCTCTCTTCACTGAGCCAAACTTGTTAGGGCAATTAATTCCTTTTTAATGTGCATGAATTTCTTGAACCAGGCTACTATATTACATATTTGCACTGGGATATCCAGAAGGACCTGAATAGATGTATGCCAATCAGAAGACATCAATTTTTAAGATATTATAAGTGAAGCATACTTTATGCATCCTGTTGAGACAAATCTTCAAAACAGCCTTCAGAGACTCCTAAAATACTATGTGTGGGAAATAGGAGGATTCGGGTATACCTCTGGTACTTGGGCTCAGGGTTAAAA
>NW_006297066.1:1182357-1187459 GCF_000327345.1 Myotis davidii | reverse complement strand
AGCCCATTCAGCCTCTTTGTGTGAGTTTAGAAAAAGCTTCCCCTCCATTTCTGCTGGGATGATGAATCTCTGTCTCTTAGTAATTGGTCCCTTGTCTTGTCACCCTAACGTAGTGGACAATTATTTGTCATGGCACTAGTCGCACAGGATGTGCGACTGCCATCCCAGGAGAGATATCCATGGTTTCTGGGGCTCCAGTTGTCTGAGTTTCCCAGCTGAAATAAAAGACTCTAAAAAAGGCAATGACCTTGTTTCTCAGGCCATTGCTGGATGACACACAAGTGAACTTTAGTCACAGTACCTGGCGCATGGGATCCTCACTTTCACGCTGAGCTGAATACACCTGTCTCCGAGGCTCTTCACATTTCCATCGGGATGTTTCTGTGCTGATCAAGGCCACAGAAAAACATAAGTAAAAGCGCTATTATGTAATCAGACAAGCATAGATGTGAGTCCCACATGGCTCATGTCACAGAACAAATCTCTTAATTTCCATAAGCCTCTGCTTCGTCAGCATTACGATGGAAGGCAGTAAGAGTAACGATCTCAGAGGACTGTTTAAAGTTTAAATTATGAAATACACTGGCAGATAATACATGTTGGTATCACTGTGTGTTATCTATTGCTATTAGTATTAGTATGTTTAACTATAATTCATAGTCTAAATCATGAAAAATTTCTAAGACCTTTGCTCTGACAAATGGTAACTCCTCATCAGTCTATATACACTTATACTGTGAATGTAACTTACATCAGGCTTACATTTTAACTGACTTCATTTTATATACATTTTGTGTACATTTAAGTTCTTTGCATTTAGGTTACTTTTCCAATATTAATATAGATATATCAATATATATATCAACTTCTTTTTTTCATTTAGTGTTTGCTTTGTATACCTTTTTTTTACTTTTTCGCAATTTTTCTGAGCATTTGTGTTATAAGTGTGTCTTTAGATAGCATATCCAAGATTTTTGAAGTCCAATCTTAAAAATGCTATTTCTAATTGTAAATTTAAGCCATGTGTACTTATTTTAATTTAATATTGTGATTAGGATTAATTCTTGCCATCTTATATAGTACTTTCAATTTAGCACATTTTCTATTTTTATCTTTCTTTCCTGCTTTCTATCAATCATTGAGAGTTTTCTGTGCTTTTTTCTAAATTACATTTTCTTTATTTTAAATATGTTTTTATTGATTTTTTAGAGAAAGATAAATGGAGAGGGAGGGAGAGAGGGAGAGGGAGAGAGAGGGGAAGAGAGAGAGAGATTGATAGGTTGCCTCCTTCTGGGGACCAAGCCTGCAACCCCTGACCAGAATCAAACTAGGGACCTCCAGTGCATGGGGTGATGCTCAACCAACTGAGCAACACTGGCCCAGGCAAGATTTTTTAATCTATTTTTTTTAACCTTTACTGGCTTAGAATTTATATAATGTATTTATTAAAAGTTATATTTATCTGTATCTATTGATAAGATCATATTATTTTTATCCTCTATTTTATAAATGTGGTGTATTACTGATTGATTTGCATATGTTGAACCATCCTGTGTCCCTGGAATTTACCCACTTAATTGTGATGTATTATTATTTTTTTTTTGATGTACTGTTGTATTCAATATGCTAGTAATTTGTTTAGAATTTTTACATCTGTTTTCATTAGAGATATTGATCTATAGTTTTCTTTTTTATGTGGTATCTTTGACCAGGTTTTGGTATTAGAGTTATATGGACCTCATAAAATGTGTTATGAATTGTATTGCTTCTTCTTTAATTTTTTGGAAGCATTTGAGAAGGATAGGTTTTAAATCTTCTTTGAACATTTGGTAGAATTCACTAGTGAAGCCATCTGGTTATGGACTTTTATTTTGGGGGGATGTTTTTAATGGTTGTTTCAATTTCCTCACTGCTGATCAGTCTATTTAGATTTTACAATTCTTCATGATTTAGTCTAGGAAGGTTATACATTCCTAGGAACATATTCATTTCTTCTACGTTATTGAATTTGGTGGCACATGCTATATAGTAAAGAGCTAATATGCAAATGGTTGTCGCACCTTCACATCCTTGCACCCTTACGCCGGGGCAAGGGGACCTGAGGCTGGGCCAGAAGGACATGAGGCTGCCCCCCGCACCCCAGCACTGGGGCTGGGGGACCTGAGGCCGGGCCAGTGGACCTGAGACCTCACCTCCTGCCCTGGCGCGGGGGCCTGGAGACCTGATGCTGCTCCCCCTGCCCTGTGGGGCTTGTCGGGGGTGGGGCCGGCTGGGTCCAGGTCTCGCACAATTTTGAGGTGCATGCAGGTGGGCAGGGACTTGACTCTGGGTCCCGCAGCACACCCCAGACTCTGACAGGAGGGAGATTTTCATATACATTTTACTAATTTTCTTTCATCTCTGACACTTCTATTATAGGGCAAATAGCAATATTAAAATATTTCTTCTAATTAATTCCCTTTTATTGTGCATTAATTTCATGCACCGGGCCACTAGTAGTCTTTCATAATATTCCAGTATGATCCTTTCTATATTTGTGATGTCTGTGATGACATCTCCCCTCTCATTTCTGTTTTTGTTTTTAATATCTTTCCTTGTTTTCTTAGTGAGTCCAGCCAGCAGTTTGTCAATTTTATTAATATTTTCAAAAAACCAGATCTTTTTAAAAATTTTTGTATAGTCTTTTTGTTCTCGATTTCATTCATTTCTGCTCTAATTTTTATTTTTTTCCTTTCTTCTGCTGACTTTGGGCTCTTTGATTTTTTTCCGAGTTTTTTAAGACATAATATTAGATTTATTTGGGATTTCTTTTGTTTCTTGAAATATGTCTGTAATGATGTAAATTTTCCTCAGACTACTGCTTTCACTGCATCCTAGAAGTTTTCAATATGTTGCATTGTCATTCTAATGAGTCTCTATACGTTTTGAACTCATCTCTTATTTATTTGACCCTATCCTTTTTTAGTGGTATGTTGTTTAATTTCTATGTATTTGTGGGGTTTTTCATTTTTTTTGCAGTAGATTTCTAATTTTAAGGCATCATGGTTGGAGAATGTTTGGTATAATTTCAATTTTTTTGAATTTGTTGATACAAGTTTTGTGACCCAACATATTCTGAAAATTACAAAGCATTATTTAAAAAGAGTGAGAAAAAAAAAAACACACCAACAAAATGGAAAAAAATATCCCATGTTCATGGATTGGGCATAGCTAAAATGACCATATTACTCAAGGCAATATACAGATTTAATGCAATCCCATCAAAATCCCAATGTGGAACTAGAGACTTTCAGTTTCATCAATCGGATCCTGAGCAACACTACAATACAGAAGACTGGGACCAAAGAACACTTCACTTTTTCATTTTTATTTTTTTTATTTCTTTGTTATTAATTTGGTATCCCTTTTTTTCCTTTTTTTCTTTGTTTTACTGTTTTTGTTTGTGGCTTTATTTTCTATTTCTCTTCACATTATTTTTCCATCACTTTATTTTATTTTATTTTTATTTACTATTTTTATACCATTTTTGAAATCAAATTTTTTGTAAATTTATTATTTTTTTCTCTTTCTCATTCCTCTTATCCACCCATCCCCTTTCTACTTCCTCTATACTGAACTGAGATCCTCCCCATATTCATCCAACTTTTAACCTTATCTTCTATATATAAGCTCAGCATATACAGATTCTGCCCCACCCTCTTTGTTGGGGGTTTGGTGTTTGTATCTTTTTTTCTTTTTCTTTTTTCTTTAATTTTATTATTATTATTATTTGTTTGTTTGTTAGATTGTTTGTTTTGTTTGTTTGTTTATGTGTTGGTTCTGTGGTGTTTCCCCCATATATATATATAATCTCCTTTTCTTCCTTCTTCTTTTCTCTTTTATCTTTTTCTCTCTCTTCAATATCATTTATGCTCTCTTTCTCACCCCTAATTCTCTTTTCTCAGGTGGTCACTTATAGTAGGTTTATTGTTGTCGTGAGTACATTCGTGCTTTGATCCCTTTGTGTTGTGTCTTGACGAGGTGAATTTTATCCTGTCTGGCCAGGTGCTAGAGAGTGAGCCTCATAACCAGACACCTGGAGAGGAAACTCCATCCACAAATGGGTCAATAACACCCCAGGCCCAACTACAGAGATAGTAAGAAGGCGGCAGTGAGGGAGAGAGCGTGAGTCAGTGAGGGACCAAAAGAGGAGTGTGTAGTCATGTGGGATGTGTGTGTGTGTATGTGAGTGAGGCATAGATAGATCCCGCAGGGCCTTTGGGTCAGGCTAAATGGGCTCACCTAAGTAGGCAGCCTCTGCTACCGTGTAAGCAGCATGTAAGCAGTTCCAGGAGGCTGACTCGTGCCCAGAATCCTAACGTTTTTAAGGGGAGAGCTGCTATTACTGGGAGCCAGGCCTTACCCCCACCCAGGGTGCCCTCAGATAACACCTGGGACTCTACAGACACCCATGCCAGGGGCCTGCTACTTCAGCTGTGGTCCCAAGGTAAATGAATCTCCGGCCACCCTGAGCACAGGCTCCTGAGAGTCCTGAAGCCTGCTCCCCTCTTACCAGCCCAATGCCTTAGCCCAGGGCACTGCAACCACACAAGCAGCAGACACGTGAGCAGCCCAATCTGGTCCAAGGAGCAGCAGCCCCATGAGCAGCCTGCACCAGGCCTAAGAGCAGGAACCTCAAGTGGCCTGCCCGTCTCCAAGGGGCAGCAGCTGTCAACCGTGTGAGCATCCCACTCCCTCATCCGAGGTGCAGCAACCACGTGAGTAGCCTGCTCCATCTGAAGAGCAGCAGCCATACGAGCAGCTTGTCCCCACACAAGGAGCAGCAGCTGCACAGCCCACACCCTCCTCCTGTCTGAGGAGCAGTAGGTGTGCGAAAAACCTGCCCCCATGCAAGGAGCAGCAGCTGCATGAGCAGCCTGCCCCCATACGAGGAGCAGCAGCAGTGTGAGCAGCCCATACCTATACGAGGAACAGCATCGCCACAAGCAGCCCGCTCCCATTCAAGGAGCAGTAGCCGCCTGAGCAGCCTGCCCCAGTCCGAGGAGCAGCAGCCATAGGAGCAGACCGCCCACGTCCGAGGAGCGCAGCCCTGCACAGCACAC
>NW_006297066.1:1177120-1178409 GCF_000327345.1 Myotis davidii | reverse complement strand
TTTCCCCCATATATATATTTCTTCTCCGTTTCTTCCTTCTTCTTTTCTCTTTGATCTTTTTCTCTCTCTTCAATAATATTTATGCTCTCTTTCTCACCCCTAATTCTCTTTTCTCAGGTGGTCACTTATAGTAGGTTTATTGTTGTCGTGAGTACATTCGTGCTTTGATCCCTTTGTGTTGTGTCTTGACGAGGTGAATTTTATCCTCTGGCCAGGTTCCTGTCTGGCCAGGTACTAGAGAGTGAGCCTCATAACCAAACACCTGGAGAGGAAACTGCATCCACAAATGGGTCAATAACACCCCAGGCCCAACTACAGAGATAGTAAGAAGGCGGCAGTGAGGGAGAGAGCGTGAGTCAGTGAGGGACCAAAAGAGGAGTGTGTAGTCATGTGGGATGTGTGTGTGTGTATGTGAGTGAGGCATAGATAGATCCCGCAGGGCCTTTGGGTCAGGCTAAATGGGCTCACCTAAGTAGGCAGCCTCTGCTACCGTGTAAGCAGCATGTAAGCAGTTCCAGGAGGCTGACTCGTGCCCAGAATCCTAACGTTTTTAAGGGGAGAGCTGCTATTACTGGGAGCCAGGCCTTACCCCCACCCAGGGTGCCCTCAGATAACACCTGGGACTCTACAGACACCCATGCCAGGGGCCTGCTACTTCAGCTGTGGTCCCAAGGTAAATGAATCTCCGGCCACCCTGAGCACAGGCTCCTGAGAGTCCTGAAGCCTGCTCCCCTCTTACCAGCCCAATGCCTTAGCCCAGGGCACTGCAACCACACAAGCAGCAGACACGTGAGCAGCCCAATCTGGTCCAAGGAGCAGCAGCCCCATGAGCAGCCTGCACCAGGCCTAAGAGCAGGAACCTCAAGTGGCCTGCCCGTCTCCAAGGGGCAGCAGCTGTCAACCGTGTGAGCATCCCACTCCCTCATCCGAGGTGCAGCAACCACGTGAGTAGCCTGCTCCATCTGAAGAGCAGCAGCCATACGAGCAGCTTGTCCCCACACAAGGAGCAGCAGCTGCACAGCCCACACCCTCCTCCTGTCTGAGGAGCAGTAGGTGTGCGAAAAACCTGCCCCCATGCAAGGAGCAGCAGCTGCATGAGCAGCCTGCCCCCATACGAGGAGCAGCAGCAGTGTGAGCAGCCCATACCTATACGAGGAACAGCATCGCCACAAGCAGCCCGCTCCCATTCAAGGAGCAGTAGCCGCCTGAGCAGCCTGCCCCAGTCCGAGGAGCAGCAGCCATAGGAGCAGACCGCCCACGTCCGAGGAGCGCAGCCCTGCACAGCACAC
>NW_006297066.1:1176648-1176969 GCF_000327345.1 Myotis davidii | reverse complement strand
GCTGCCCACTTTCCCCCCCCCCCCCCCCCGAGGAGCAGCAGCCACGTAAGCAGCCCGCCCCACTTCTGAGGAGCAACAGCTATGCAAGCAGCCCCATACCCATATGAGGAACAGCATTGCCACAAGCAACCCGCTCCCATTCAAGGAGCAGTAGCCACCTGAACAGCCTCCCCCAGTCCGAGGAGCAGCAGCCACATGAGCAGATCACCCACGTCTGAGGAGCAGCAGCCCTGTGCAGTCTACACTGGTCTGAGGAGCAGCAGACACAGGCAGCCTGCACCTGTCCGACAAACAGCAGCTGGGTGAGTGGCTTGCCCCCGT
>NW_006297066.1:1175713-1176544 GCF_000327345.1 Myotis davidii | reverse complement strand
CCACTTCTGAGGAGCAACAGCTATGCAAGCAGCCCGCACCCATATGAGGAGCAGTAGCCCTGTAAGCAACCTGCCCCTGTCCAAAGAGCGGCAGCCTCACAAGCAGCCCACCCCATCTGAGGAACAGCAGCAGCATGCAGCCAGCCCTGATCCAAGGAGCAGCAGCCACGTGAGCAGTAGCCATGTGAACAACCCTCTCCTGTCCAAGGAGCAGCAGCTGGGCTCAGCCCACCTGACCTGAAGAGCAGCAGCCTTGTAATCAGCCCAACCCTGTCCAAAGAACAGCAGCTGTGCGAGCAGCCTCACCTACCAACCAGAGGAGACACTACTGCTATGAACAGCACCAACCAGAGGAGCCACTGCCAACTGAGAAACAGTGACTACTGCAACCACTTGAACAACTGCAGCCTGGGGAACCACTGCCACCAAAGGAGCAGCCCCTGCATGACTCGACATCTAGATCAGTGGGTGAGACCAAAAATAGGTAGACAAAGAAACCCCCACAGGAAAGAAAATGAGAAATCGCTAGAAAAGCAGATAAGTGAAACAGAGGCTTGCAATATATCAGAAAAAATCAGCATAAGGGTCCTAGAGTGTATAAACCAGTTGGAGTAAAAAATCAACAATGTATGGCTGCAGCAATCCTGAAAAAGAACAAAGTAGGTGGGATCTCAATACCAGACATCAAGATGTATTACAAAGCCACTGTTCTCAAAACTGCCTGGTACTGGCACAAGAATAGGCATATAGATCAATGGAATAGAATAGAGAGCCCAGAAATTGGCTCGAACCAATATGCTCAATTAATATTTGACAAAGGAGGCAAGAACA
>NW_006297066.1:1173826-1174831 GCF_000327345.1 Myotis davidii | reverse complement strand
ATCCTGCTGTGAGAGCAAAAATGGGTAGACAAAGAAACCACCAAAGGAAAGAAAAGGAAGAATCGCCAGAGAAGCAGCTAAGTGAAATGGAGGCAAGCAATATATAAGAAAAAGAATTCAGAATAAGGGTCATACAGTTCATAAACAAGATGGATAAAAATATCAACAACTTATGTAAGAATCAAAAAGAAATAAAGAGTGATATAGCTGCAATAAAAAACACCATGGAAAGTTTCAAAAGTACGCTAGAAGAAAGAAAGGACCGAATTTGTGAATTAGAAGACAGGGAAGCAAAACACACCCACACTGAAATGCAATTGGAGAAAAAAGTTAAAAGACAGGAGGAAAACATAAAGGAGCAATGGGACAACATGAAACAAAGCAACATATGAATAATAGGGGTGCCAGAACAGGAAGAGGAACAAGGATTAGAAAACCTATTTCAAGAAATAATGTCAGAAAACTTCTCTGAAGTGGGGAAGAAATGGTCATATAAGCACAGAGATTCCGAAGCAAGATGAAACTGAAAAGACCCACACGAAGACAAATCATAATTACCATGGCAAATGTTCAAGACAAAGAGAGAATCTTAAAGGTTACGAGAGAGATGGAAAGTTACATTCAAGGGATCTCCCATTAGATTATCAAATGATTTCTCAACAGAAACATATCAGGCCAGAAAATAAAGGAGAAAGTATACAAACTGATGCAAAGCAAGGGACTGAAGCCAAGAATACTCTATCCAGCAAGGCTATCATTCAAAATTGAAGGGGAAATAAGAAGTTTCACAGACAAAAAAAGGCTAAAGGAGTTAATCACCACCAAGCCAGCAATGCAAGAAATGTTAAAGGGAATGCTGTAAAAAGAAGAAATAAAAAGGAAAGAAGGAACACAGATACAAAAATAGAAATGACTACAATCAAGTACCTTTCAATAATAACTTTAAACGTACATGGACTAAATGCTCCAATCAAAAGACATCAAGTGGTTGAATGGATGATAAGA
>NW_006297066.1:1148848-1171155 GCF_000327345.1 Myotis davidii | reverse complement strand
CAAAAAAAAATGACATAGAGACCAAAAAAAAAAAAAAATACATAAGATCAATAAAACCAAGAGCTGGTTCTTTGAAAGGGTAAAGAAGATTGATGAACCTCTAGGCAGGCTCACCAAGAAGCAAAGAGAGAGGACCCAAATAAATAAAATCCGAAATGATAGAGGTGAAATAACAACAGATCCCATAGAAATACAAATGATTGTAAAATACTATGAGCAATGCTACTCCAACAAACTAGACAACCTGAAGGAAATGGACATATTCCTAGAAAAATACAACCTTCCAAAACTCAATCAGGAAGAATCTAAAAATCTCAATAAGCCAATAACTACGGAAGAAATAGAAGCAGTAATTAAAAAAGTACCCAGGAAACAAAAGCCCGGGGGCAGACAGCTTCACAGGGGAGTTTTAACAAACATTTCCCCTAAGAACAGGAACAAAACAGGGTTGCCCACTCTCACACTCTGTATGACATAGTTCTGGAAATATTAGCCATTGCAATTAGACAAGAAGAAGAAATAAAAGGCATCCAAATTGGAAAAGAAGAGGTAAAACTGTCCTTATTCGCAGATGACATGATATTGTACATAAAAAACCCTAAAGATTCCATCAAAAAACTATTAGACTTGATAAATGAATTTGGCAATGTAGCAGGATACAAAATTACTGCCAAGGAATCAATGGCATTTCTATACACCAATAGTGAACTTACAGAAAGAGAAACTAAAAAAGAAATCCCATTTACCATTGCACCAAAAAAATTAAGATACCTCGGAATAAACTTAACTAAAGAAGTAAAAGACTTCTACTCAGAAAACTACAATACATTGGAAAATGAGATAGAGGAAGACAGAAATAGATGGAAGAACATACCATGTTCTTGGATTGGTAGAATCAACATCATTAAAATGTCCATACTACCCAAAGCAATCTACAAATTCAATGCACTTCGCATTAAAATACCAATGGCATATTTCACAGACCTAGAACAAACTCTCCAAAAATTCATCTGGAATAAAAAAAGGCCCCTAGTAGCTCTAGTGATCCCGAGAAAGAAGAATAAAGTAGGTGGGATCTCAATACCAGATATCAAGCTGTATCACAAAGCCACTGTTCTCAAAACTGCCTGGTACTGGCACAAGAACAGACATATCGATCAATGGACTAGAATAGAGAGCCCGTAAATCAACCCGAAGCAATATGCTCAATTAGTATTTGACAAAGGAGGCAGGAACACACAATGGAGTCAAGACAGTCTCTTCAATAAATGGTGTTGTGAAATTTGGACAGATACATGCAAAAAAATGAAACTAGACTACCAACTTATACCAAACACAAAAATAAACTCAAAATGGATAAAGGACTTAAATGTAAGACAGGAAACCATAAAAATACTAGAGGAATCCAAAGGCAACAAAATCTCAGACATATGCTGAAGCAATTTCTTCACTGATACATCTCCTATGGCATTGGAAACTAATGAGAAAATGAACAAATGGGACTACATCAAAATAAAAAGCTTCTGCACAGCAAAAGAAACCATCAACAAAACAACAAGAAAGCCCACTGCATAGGAGAACATATTTGCCAATGTTATCACCGATAAGGGTTTAATCTCCAACATTTATAGGGAACTCATACAACTTAACAAAAGGAAGATAAACAA
The DNA here is from genome assembly GCF_000327345.1 of Myotis davidii. Lineage (NCBI taxonomy): Eukaryota > Metazoa > Chordata > Mammalia > Chiroptera > Vespertilionidae > Myotis > Myotis davidii. The sequence goes on along the minus strand of NW_006297066.1, from coordinate 1,169,488 downwards.
TCCAATCAAAAAATGGGCAAAGGACTTAAATAGACACTTTTCAAAAGAGGACATTTCGAAAACCAAGAAGCATATGAAACATGCTCAAGTCACAAATCATCCCAGAGATGCAAATCAAAACAACAATGAGGTATCATCTCACACCTATCAGAATGGCTATCATCAACAAATCAACAAACGACAAGTGCTGGAGAGGAGAGTGAACTTGAGAGCATTATGCTTAGTGAAATAAGCTAGTTAATGAAAGAAAAATACCACATAATCTCACTCATTTAATAAAGACCATTATAAACTGATGAACAAAAATAGATACAGAGTCAGAGCAGCATCTAACAGACTGTCAAAGTACAGCGGGAATGCTTGGGAGGTTTGGGGGGCGGAGGGTAAGAGATCAACCGAAGGACTTGTATGCATGCATATAAGCATAACCAATGGACATAAGACACTGGGGGTTAGGTGAGTCCAGGGGAATGTCAAGGTGGGGGTAGGGGTGAGGAGACATATGTAATACTCTTTGTAATACTTTAAGCAATAAAACAAAATTTTAAAAAAATCCCAATGTCATTTTTTAAAGAAATAGAACAAAAATAATCTGATTTGTGTGGAACCATAAAATACCCCAAATAGCCAAAGCAATCCTGAGAAAAAAGAGGAGGTATCATGTTACCTGACTTCAAATTATACTACAGAACTATGATAATCAAAATAGCATAGTATTGCTCAACATCACTAATCATCAGAGATGCAAATTAAAAGAACAATGAGGTACTACCACATACCTGTCAGAATGGCTGCCATAAATACATCAGCAAGTAATAAGTGCTGACAAAAATGTGGAGAAAAAGGCACCCTTATACACTGCTGATGGGAATGCAGATTAGTACAGCCACTATGGAAATCAATGTGCAATCTCCTCAAAAAATTAAAAACGGAACTTCCATTTGATCCAGTGATCCCACATCTAGGAATATATCCTAAGAAGCCTGAAACACCAATCAAAAAGAACAAATGCATCCCTATGTTCATAGCAGTGCTATTTACAATAGCTAAGGTTTGGAAACAGCCTAAGTTCCCATCAGCAGATGAGTGGATAAAAAAGATGTGGTACATCACACCATGGAATACTATGTGGCAGTAAAAAAGAAGAATCTCTTATTCTTTGAGACAACATGGAAGGACCTGGAGAATATTATGCTAGGCAAAATATGCCAGTAAGAAAAATATAAGTGGAATATAATGAACAAAATAGACTGATGAATAATATAGATTCAGAGACATAGAAGCATTGAACAGACTGTTGAATTTCAGAGGGAAGGCAAGGGAGGGTGGGTCGGTGGGAAGAAATCAACCAAAGAACTTTATGTATATACTAGAGGTCCAATGCATGAAATTCATGCAAGGGGCTTGGCCTTTGCAGCCATGGTGGCTGCCTCTGCCTCAGCCCTCACAGCCACAGCTTCGTCTGGAAAATCGTACAGAAGGTTGTCTGGTCTAATTAGCATATTATGCCTTTATTATTACAGATTATTATAAACTAGAGGCCTGGTGCATAAAATTTGTGCATGGGGGTGGGGGTCCCCTCAGCTCAGCCTACACCCTCTCCAATCCGGCACCCCTTGGGGGATGTCCGACTGCTGGTTTAGGCCCAATCCTGCAGGCAGTCGGACATTCCTCTCACAATCCAGGACCTTTGGCTCCTAACTGCTCACCTGCCTGCCTGCCTGATTGCCCCTAACTGCCCCCCTGCAAGACTGATTGCCCCTAACTGCCCCCTGCTGGCCAGCCTGGTTACCCCTAATTGCCCCCCTGTGAGCATGGTTGCCCTTTACTACCCCCTGGCTGGCCTGGTTGTCTCCAACAGACCCCCTCTGCTGGCCTGGTCACCCCTAACTGCCCCCCCCAGCCTGGTTACCCCTTACTTAGCCCCCCACCAGCCTGGTTGCCCTAACTTCCCCCCTCTGCCAACCTGGTTGCCCCTAACTGCCCTCCTGTCAGCCTGGTTGTCCCCAACTGCCCCCACTACTGGCCTGGCTGCCTCTCACTGGCCCCCCTGCCAGCCTAGTTGCCTCCAACTGCCCCCTCTGCCAGCCTGATCTCCCCTCACTGCCCCCCTATGCCGACCTGATCGCCTCATGCAGCCTGCTGCTCAGCTGTTTGGTCATCCCTCACTAATCCCCCTGACGACCTGGTTGCCCCACACAGCCTGCTGCTCATCGTTTGATCGTCCCTCACTAACTCCCCATCTGGCCTTGTCGCATCACTCAGCCTGTTAAGTCGCCCGTTCGGGTTGTTTCAGATGTGATGGCCCCTGGCTCTTTATATAGATAGATAGATATGCATAACCCTTGGACATAGACAACAGTGTGGTGAAGGTCTGCTGCAGGTGGCAGGGGATGGGCTATAATGCATCAATAGGGGGAAATATGGGAGGCTTATTAAATACTTTCAACCATAAAGATTTTTTTAAAAAGCATGAACTTGGCAGAGAAACAGATACACAGATTAATGAAACAGAATAGAGAGCCCAGCTATAAAACCACATGTATATGGACAGATAACTTTTGACAAAGGAGTCAGGAACACATCATGGAGAAAAGAGAGCCTCTTCAATAAGTGGTGCTGGGAAAATTGGAAAGACACATACAAACAAATGAAACTGAATTACAGTTTGCCACCATGTGTAAAAATTAATGCAAAATGGATCAAAGACCCAAATATAGAACCCAAAGCAATAAGACACAAATTTATGGACCTTGGTCATAGAGAACATTTTATGAACTTGACCTCAAAGACAAGGGAAGTAAAGGCAAAAATAAATGAGTGAGACTATATCAAACTGGAAAGCTTCTGCACAGCAAAAGAAACTGACAATAAAACAAAAAGGCAGCCAACCAGATGGGAGATGATATTTGCAAATAGTAGCTCTGACAAAGTTTAATTTCCAAAATATAAAATGAACTCATAAAACTCAAAACCAAATACACAAACAACCCAATCAAAAAGTGGACAGAGGATCTGAAAATACAACTCTAACAAGGAAATATATGAACAGCCAATATACATGAAAAGATGATCAACCTTTCCAGCATTTAGGGAAATGCAAATCAAAACTACAATGATATACCACCTTACACCTGTTAGCGCAGCCATTATCAACAAAGAAAGCAATAAAAAGTGCTGGAAAGATTGTGGTAAAAAGGTGCGAATGTAGGCTGGTACAATCACCATGAAAAACAGTCGAGTGATTACTCAAAAAAATTAAGTATAGTGCTACCATACAACCCTACCAATCTCTCCTGTGGGTATATACCCGCAAAATTTGAAATTGTGTATTTGCAAAGATATACTCACCCCATGTTAATTTCAGCATTTCTCATAGTGGCCAAGACATGTAAACAACCAAAGTTCCCTGCAATAGAGGACTGAATAAAGAATATGTGGTTCATATAACAACAGATTACTACTCAGTCATAAGAAAGGATGAAATATGCCATTTGCAACAACATGAATGGACCTTGAGAATATCATGCTAAGTGAAATAAGTCAGTCAGAAAAAGCTAAGAACTCATATGTGGGATATAAAACTGAAACTTATGAACACAAGCAGCAGTGTGGTGGCAGTCAGAGGAAAGAGGGTGGGGAAAGAAGGAGGTCGTAATATACGGTGTCAGGAGAAGATTTGACTTTGGGTGGTGGACACATAGTGTAATATACAAATCTTGGGACATAGAAACTTACACCTGAAACCTATATGATCGTTTTGACCAATGTTACCCCAATAAATGTAATTTAAAAAATAAGTATTAAAGGTTACCTTTGAATTATTTATTTGTTTACTTGACCAAACAAAGTCTAAATTTGATCATTATCACTCTTCCTCCAGAACACAGTTTTCTTCCATCTTACATGCTGTGTCAATATTTTAATTCACCTTGCTTCTTTTGAGGTATAGTAACCTCCATCTTGTGTAAAAACTGCTGTTTGAAATTTTAGCCCTGCTATTTTGGCTTCTGTAAACGCTTGCTTGCTTAAATAATAAGGAAAAATAAGACTACTCCCATTCCAGAGAGGCCATAATCTATGCCCCAGACACAGTTGTCAGTGCTTGCATCAGGCCAGGCCTTGAGATATGGTCTCACGGCCCTTTCCTAGCACACAGGACTTCTTTCTCAGAAGCCCCCTTTATGGTGATGAAGGCTTTCTCCTGCTTGGGACCCCAGTCAATGGGTGTCTTTTCTTCCCCTTTTAAAAATTCATAGTGAGGCCTAGCCAGGTCTGAAAACCCTGGGATCCAGACTTGACAGAACTCTGCTGCTCCCAGGAATTCGAAAATCTGCTGCCGGGTGCTAGGGATGGGATGGCACATACTGCCTGCTTTCTTTCAGTACCTAGCCTTCATTTCCCTTGGGTGATTCAGAAGCCTTGATATTTGACTTCTTTCAGACAAATCTGTGCCTCTTTCTTAGACACCCTATAATCTGTTTCAGTTAACAGTCTCAGGAGGGCTTGCGTTCCTGCAAATCCTTCTAGCTTCTGTAATTTTCTTCTTATATCAGGCTGGGCTTAGCCTACAAAAGCTGCATTTGCCATAGTTTGAATTTCTGGGGCCTCAGTGTTAAAAGGGGTATAGATCCGATATGCCTCACATAGTCTCTCATAGAAAGCTGCTGGACCTTCATCAGGCTTCTGGAAAACCTTGGAGATTTTAGCCATATTGGTTGGCTTCTGGCTCCAGCCCTGACCCCCTGGAGGAAAGCCAGCCTATATCCTTCTAGCCTGATCCTTCCATCTTCTGAGTTTGGGGACCAATTGGGTTCCTCATCAGGGAAGGCCTCCCTTGCCCATCTGTCTGTATCTAATATCCCTGCTGGTGCCTGGTTCTGGAGCCACTTCTGAGCCTTTGTTACCATTCTCATGCGCTCCTCAGTGTTACAGAACACAAATAGGAGCTCCTTTCAGTCCATCCAGGTGGGCTTCTGGGTCTGGAAGATTATTTCTAGGAGGTCTACCATGGCCTGAGTTTTTTCAGAATAAGCTGGAGTGTGAAGTTTCTAATTCAGGATGTCACTTGTGGTAAAGGGCTGATAATAATAGACCAGCCCTCCCTCCTGTAAGGTCCCATCTTCGCCAAGCACTTGGGTACTCCGAATCTCCCTTTGAGGCATCTGATGTGCCATTTGTGGTTTGGGCTCTTGATCGGCTGAATGCAAGTGCCATCCAGCTGACTCTGGAGAGCCTGGTTGAGGAGAGACGAAGCGGGGCGGTGTTTCCAGACTTTCCAGATCTTCCAGGCCAGATGGGAGAGGGCACTTGGTGCTACCTGTGGCACATATAGAGGTGAAAAGACTGGCGGGACTTCCTTGGGGGGTTCTTATAGAATAGGGGGCTGAGCTTTCTTCTGAGGGGCCTGCTTTTTCTCTGCCTGCTTCTGTCCTGCTACTAAAACCTTACTCTGTCCCTTCTTACACATGCAGAACCGGACCCAAGGTGGCAAGTTTTGAGCAATTTCTAACCAGCTGTCTATGTAGAGAAACTGATATGTGTGTCCGGGGTCTCCTGTGACTACATTCTAGACTGCCTTTACAAGCCCAGGATCACAAGACCCTGTGTCCAGCTAGCCCACTCCGAATTTGGGCTACTCTGACTCACATGAAGTCCTTAACCTTCCCTTTGAGAACTTTATGCCATATTTATTATCTAAGAAACCCTCCTGTAATGCTTCAGCATACATTTCAAGGGCATCTCAGCCATGCTGGGTCCCCCTCCCGCAGAGGGAAATAACCCCACTGTGAAGAGGAATAGAAACAACAGGAACTTCGGAGAAAACTACAGACCACTGCCATAAGTAGTCCTTCCTCCCAGGGGCTGAGGTGTGACCTGTGGAGAAAAATGAATCTAGTCTGGCAGAGAAAGAAGACAGGGGAGGATAAAGGTGTACAGGGAAATTTCTAGTTGATCAAAGTCCTGGAGGGTCCCTTGCAGGAAAAGGTCTTCAATCCAGTCACAGATGCCAGAGGAGTGATTAAAGAGGGGTGGAACCAAGTTTCTGTCCTCCAGGAGGACCCTAATAAACAACTGAAAATGGCAAGCTAAGCAAGATATACAACCAAGAAAACGACAAACCGAACAAAACATACAACCGGGATCAGCAGGGTCCATGAATAGATAATTATAATAACACTAGTTGGATTTTATTTTATTTGATGTCCAGCAATTTTATTCTGCTAAGCTCAGAGCCAGAAACCTCTTGCTGCAGTCTTAGTTCCACCTAGACTGCCCTGCATGGGATTGTGATGTCACAGGCAAGAGCAGGGCTTTTGTAAATTTCTCCATCCTGCCAAGTTTAGCAAGTACTGCCTCTCTTTCTGTCCTTGGAAACCTTTGTGCTTTTGTTCAGAGTGAAATCTCCCTTTTTTATTTTTATCTTTCCCTCTCTTCCCTCTCCATGTATATTAACCATTTCCTTCGTCCTTGGCAGGGAGGAGAGATAAGGAACTTGTAAATAACAGGTTCTTTGTTCCTTGAGACTTTAATGACTTTTTATAACTCTGTTGCAAATAGTTAACTTGAAAGACTTTTCTCTTGCTTTTCCTTATGAGCAATCTTGGAACTTAGCTGGCCTTTGTTTTATACTTCTCTGTGCTACAACCTTCACAAACTTATACCTTTAAATCAACCCCAGAATTCCAAAATTTTAGCCTAATACAGCAAAATTGCAAATCAGGGAATAGCAGACCAAAGCCCCCACTGTACAAATATAGACATAAATTTTATTAGGTAGGTGGGCTGATTCCCTACCTGACAGAGAGCAAAGGACTCTGAGAAAAAGAAATCTCAGCAGCTGCTTGAAACTTTTGCAGTCTGTCACGGTGTTCAGCCTTAAATAAATCAAATGTTTTAGCCAGACAAGTTAACAAAGGTACAGGATAGCATAAAGTAGCTTTTGCTTTTATGCAGGCTCTCACACTTACATTTATATGTCAGTCAATGAACAGATAATTATGCTGAGACAAACGAGGGGAGGGGTGAGGGAATCTACTTTCATAGATCCACTTAGATGCCTGCCTTTACCACACAATGGATAGGAGAGCGCAAGCCTTCTCTTTCCTCACTCACACATTTCCACCCACTGTCTTCTGCCCCTAAAGGCAGACCTGACTTCAGACTGGTCTCCTGGGGGAAAACTCACATGTCAGAACAGGGCTTTCTTACACTCACATTCATATGCTAGCCAGTCTAAGTTTTTTACTCCTACCAGACATTTACTCAGAGTTTAAACAGTCCACCTGATTCCTGATTAATTTTCCTGAGGAAGTCATATGACTTCTGGGGAGGTGATCAAGCTCCCCCTTCCACTCACTCAGAGTGGGCATGACTGACTGGGGCCCCTACCTTACTGATTCTGTCGACAGGTCTAGGAGTGTCCATCCACTCTCTCCAGATGCCAGCTGGGTCCTGGGCTGAGGTCCGGGACTGCCCAGAGTCCCCTGGTTCAATTCTGCTACAATCAGCAGGGCACCTCCCAGAGGCCTGTCCCATGCCCCAGGGCCCCAAACCAGGTCCACTCATGAGAGGCCAAAAAGCCAGCATGTTTGGCCTTCTTCCCAGTCAGGGGACAGTGATGTTACAGGAAGAAATGATGCTTACAGAAGACCAGAGAAAATCCAAGCAACACCCAGAGAAATGGAGTTACACTGTTTATTATGCCAGCGGGCCCAGAGGGAGATGTCTCCCAAATTTCTGAGCAAAAACATGGAGGAAGCTTTTCCTATTTATAGCTTTCTAACCCCTTTGTCTCCCAAATAAGGGTTTTCCCAAATCTTACATTAGATGACTAGCTTATAAGGTCAGACAGCCAAGTTTATCTTTCCTATTATTCAAGTAGCTAGAAAACAAAGTTAATTTACAGAGTAAGGGGCCATCTAAAAATAACAGAATTGACTCAAAGGCAAGGGACCATCTAATAGCAGAGAATTTCAAAGAATAGTTTTACAAAAATAGGGGTTTGCCTTCTCAATTTTATTCATCCTAATACAAATATATATATATATTCTGTTCATTCAATCTCATTATATACTGGTTCAAAGCAACAGCACTATTTGGAATATGTTTGAGATTGTGGTTACTTTTGTATATAGATATACTGTATACATATTAAGTTATGAGAAATAATCAAAACAATGGTTAACAGATTACTTTCTCTTTTACAACTTCAAAATCCATAGGTCCTAAACAGAATAGGCACAGAATAACTTCTCAATAATACTTAATAACTTGAATGATTATGCTAAGCTTCTGTTGTATACTTAATTTTTTAAATATTTTTATTGACTTAGAGAGGAAAAGAGGGAAAGATGTTTTTATTGATTTTAGAGAGAGAGGAAGGGATGGAAAGAGAGATAGAAACATTGATGAGAGAGAAACATCAACATTAATCAGCTGCCTCCTGCATGCCCCCTGCCAAGGAACAAGCCCACAATCTGGGAATTACACCTGTGATGTCTGGGTGCATGGGTCAATGCTCAACTACTGAGCCATACTGGCCAGGCTAATTTTTATTTATTTATTTAGTCAGTTATTCATCTATTCAAAAATATTTAGTCTACTAGATGCCAATCACCCTCTTCAACCATTTAGAATAAATGGTTGAAACAAAACAGATGATAACATTGTTTACTTAGTTTTAGAATTATTTACATTAGAGTTTATGAAAAATCACTTGTCTGTAATGATTGATAAGACACTGAGGCCTAATATTAAAGGAAATGGCGGCAATTCTTATGGAGGTTGTTAAGTGCAGTCAACTTTATATCTTGAGATATTTGAATAAATTCTTCCCGGGAGGCAAGAGGATGGAGTCTTTTGTATCATAATACTATTTCTTCAGATCTTTAGTTTTGTGAGTTAATATACATGAGGGCAAACAACCAAGGGAGCCCACTCTCCCACCACCTTTAGTTATTTATTCAAACCATGGAGACAGTGAAAGGCTTCCTTAAAAATCACTAGTTGTAGAAATTATAGTAAGTTTAAGATTTTGATCAGCCCCTTTGGCCTCTTCTAAAGTAATCTATTTTTCCAGGAGCTCAAAAAGTTTAATAATATAAAAGTGTAAGTTCTCTATAAAGGATTTCAACAATATTTGTATGGCTAGTATTCTGTGCAAAAGAGAAATACAAGTTAATTTAAAAAAACCACACATTTTCTTGAATAGCAGAAAACTCAAATTAACCTTTTATCCTCCCACAGAATAGTACCTGAGAATGTCAGAAGGCTTGACCAAAATGTAAATGTATGAAACAGACTGTAACAAAGCTTGAGGTCATACAATATCCACTCCTAAAAAGCATGTTGGCAAAAAGATGGTTGGTTTTCTCTGATCACTACTAAATAGAATCTTTAAGTCTCATAGTACATTTACTTTAAAACCTTTCCTTCTAAGATATTGGAAGGAAAAGAGGCTGAATCACCAAATAAATGGTTCAGCATTGAAGATATTCTTCATGTAGCAGGAAACAAGTTCATATGCTCTCTGTTGTCCTGTCCTCCTCCCCCTCCCACCACCTCTACTTGCATGCTTCCTCCACCTCCCTTACAGGGTGCCTAGGACAGGGCACCCAAAGATATCCTTTCTTAAACTGACCTTACCACTTGCAGAAATTATAGCCTTAGAGTTTCACCATTCACATTTCTTATGTAATTTTTCTGGAGGGATGATGTCTTTATTCCAACTGGATGATTTCAAATGACCTTTATTTCAACTGTGCTGAAGTCAGAGGAATTAGCTACTTCTGACTACTGCTTTATGCCAGTGAGATGCCTAAGTAAAACACCAAAGAAAATTACTTTTTGGTCATTATTACTCAGAGAATCTTGAAAGTCAGTTCTGACGAGGAAAGAAATTCAAGAGTGAGTAATAAAACTGTGTTTATCACTAAATAGCTGAAGGGTGAATGGCATAATTAGAGAGCTTCAGTGTTCCCAGGATTCCAGGAAGATGGTTCCTTCCCAGAATCTTCCCTGGCTACATCTCAAATATGCTATTAGGATGTAGAAATGCCTCTCCACCTCCACATCAAGCACAGTCTATCATTCTTCTGGAAGATTGAGCGCCTGGAAGGTCAAAGCTATCCAGAACAAAATATTCCACTCAAGTTCTTGCCTTTATTGGGGCCATTGGTAGTCAACCCAGCCATGAAAGAAATATAGCGGAACTGGGCAGAAGCAAGGAACTCAGTTTATCAGGATAACAGAAGGCATGAGATATAAGGGGGAAATTGTGTTTAGGGTTTTGGGTTAAGGAAGAGCTAGACCAATTCTGAAGTGAGAGCTATTAGGCCTCACAGAAGCTCTTAGGCCTTTATTTACTTGAATAAGGTTTCAGACCTACTCTGGAGTTGGTTTATAATTTATGATAACCTATTCTTCATCATAAATTCAAACATTTTCCTTTAGATTCATTGACATTTGGGGAGCATGATGTTATACTTTCTTCATTGAACAAACATTTATTCAAGGTTTACAGTGTAATAGGCAGTAATTTCTCCAGAACTGAGCTTCAGCCTTGGAACCAGAAAAACAAGGACTATCTTACATGGAGCTTTGCATTCTGGTGCACTGGCTTCTGGAAAAAGAGACATGTAGACTAAACAAAGAAAGAAAGATATCTATAAGGTCATTCCTTTATTGTATAAAGAAAGTAACAGGGCTATGTGATAGAGTGACTTCAATAAGAATGAGATTTGTTTTTTTAGGATGAGAGGTCCACTGGGTATGCTAAGATGACCTTTGAATTTGGATATAAAAAATGAGAGCAGCCAGCAAAGATATAGAGGCTGAAGACTGTAATAGAGGGTAAAGAAAGTAGAATATCTTAAATGAAACTAAAACTTGAAATTTAAATATGATAAAAATTATAGATTTGTGAAAATGAACAAAAAAGCTTGATATTTAATTAAAATGCCCATTCAAAGAAGGTAAGGTTTATGAATAATTATACGTCACAAATATAAAACTTTATAAATATTATATACATGGTTATTTATATAAATATATACATATATAAAATATGTCATATGTGTTACATTTACTTCATATGTGAATATATTTCAAAGTAACATATATTTTACCAAAAATTATATGTATTCTTTTTAAAAATAAAGTATATTCTGTTTCATACCTCACTTCCTTTAAAGTTTTTGAATTAAAGATGTTTTAAAAATGAAGAGACTAATCACCTAATTTAAAGACCTGAGATAATCTTGCAAATGCAAGGATACTACTGCCTGAGAGAGTGAACTCCTAAGAGTCAGCATTTATTTCCCAAGTCACAAGAACCCAATATTTACAAAATCATAAGAACAGACACAACTTTTGTTCTTAAGGAGTTCAAATTTCATTTAGATTTTTTCTGTATCACAAAACTGTATCCTTAAAGGCAAGACATAATACTGCAAGTGATATTAAAACAAAGTTTCCTGAAAGCATCAGGGCACAATGATCTATTTCAAAAGAATTGACAAAGGCATAAACAAAGATATTAAGTGTGATAATATTTAAAGGCGCTGGCAAATGATTTCTTTGAAAATTTCATGTTTCTTGTTCCAGTAAGACATTATAAAAGCTAAAAATAATATTCTAAATTATTTGCTTTTTTGCTTTACCAGTTGAATGGCTTAAAAGTGCAATTGAATTCAGAATCTAGGGACTAGATTGATTCAAAAAATATTTCTATTAAAAGTTTTTTTCTCAGCCTCACCTCTACCCAGGGTGCCCGGGACTCTACAACCACACCCGCCAGGGATCTGCTACCTCAGCTGCAGTCCCACTGTCACCGAGATTCCAGCCACCCAAGGTGCGGGTTCCTGGGAGTTCTGAAGTGCGCTCTCCTTTGGCTGGCCCAATGCTTTAGCCCACGGCACCACCACCACACGAGCAGCAGCCACACACAGCCCACCCCCAATGGAGGGGTGGCAGCCATGTGAGCAGCACGCCTCCATCCAAAGAGCAGCAGCCGCATGCAGCCCGCACCTGTCCAAGGAGCAGCAGCCGTGTGAGCAGCCCTTCCCTGTCTGAGGTGCAACAACCCCATGAGAAGCCCACCCGCAATCGGAGGAGCAGCAGCTACGTGAACTGCCCAAACTGTCCGAGGAGCAGCAGCTGCACCATGCAGCCCACCCACATCTGAGGAGCGGCAGCCCCACTCAGCTCACCCCCTTTGGAGGAGCAGCAGCTGCACAAGCAGCCTGCTCACATGTGAGGAGCAGCAGCCCTGCACACGCCCACCATCCTAGGAGCAGCAGCCACATGAAGCCCACCCCTGTCCAGGGGAGACAACTACATGAGCATCCCACCCCCATCCAAGGAGCAGCAGCTGCACACAGCCCACCCCCATCTGAGGAGCAGCAGCCTCGTGTGCAGCCCACCCCCGTCTGAGTAGCAGCAGCTTTGTGAGCAACCTGGCCCTGTCTGAGGAGCAGCAGCATTGCGAGCAGCCTGCCCCCAAACGATTGCGCAAGCAACCTGTCTCTGCTTGAGGAACAGCAGCTGCCTGAGCAGCCTGCCCCAGTACGAGGAGCAGCAGCTCCGCAAGCAGCCCAACCCCATTTGAGGAGCAGTAGCCACACAAGCATCCTGCCCCAATATGAGGAGTAGGAGCCCTGTGAGCAACCTGCCTCCTTCTGAGGAGCAACAGCCACACAAGAAGCCCACCAGCTACTAGGATGAGCAGCCATGCAAACAGCCTGCCCCCATCCAAGGAGCAGCAGCCATGTGCAGCCTGCCCACATACAAGGAGTAGCAGCCTCATGAACATCCTGCCCCTATCCAAGGAGCACAAGCTGCCAGAGCAGCCTGCCAGAGGAGCCATTTCCAACTGAGGAGCAGCTGCTGCCACAACTTCCTGAGGGGTAGCTGCTGCCCAATGAACTCTGCTGCCCAAGGAGCAGGCCCTGCATGACTCAGCACCTAGATTCTTTGGTAAGAGAAAAATGGGTAAACAAAGAAACCCCCAAAGGAAAGAAAAGGAGCAATTGACAGAAAAGCAGCTAAGTAAAACAGAATGCCAGAAAAACAGAAAGAGGAACAAGGGTTAGAAAATCTATTTAAAGAAATAATGTCAGAAAACTTCCCTGATATGGGGAAGAAAAAAGACACACAAGCACAGAGAATCCCAAACAAGATGAACCCAAAAAGACCCATACCTAGACACGTTGTAATTATAATGGCAAATGTTCAGGACAAAGAGAGAGTCTTAAAAGCTGCAAGAGAGAGACAGAATGTTATGTACAAGGGATCACCCATTAGATTATCAAATGATTTCTCAACAGAAACACATCAGGCCAGAAAGGAATGGAAGAAAATCTACAAAGTGATGCAAAACAAGGGACTGAATACAAGAATATTCTATCCAGCAAGGCTATCATTCAAAATTGAAGGGGAAATAGGAGTTTAACAGACCAAAAAAAAAAAAAATGGCTAAGGAAGTTTTTCACTACCAAGCCAGCAATGCAAGAAATGCTAAAGAGACTGGTGTAAAAAGAAGAAATAAAATCAGAGGGAGGAACCCAGGCACAAAAAATAAAAATGGCTACAAACAAGCACCTATCAATAATAACTTTAACGTAAATGAACTAAATGCTCCAATAAAAAGACATGGAGTGGCTAAATGGATAAAAAAGCATGACCCATATATATGCTATCTACAAGCGACTCACCTCAGAACAAGGGACTCACACAGACTGAAAGTGAAGGGATGCAAAAATATCTTTCAGGCAAATGGAAATGAAAAAAAAAGCTGTGGCAGCAATACTTATATCTGACAAAATAGACCTCAAAGTGAAGGCCATAACACGACATAAGGAAGACCACTTCATAATACAAAAGGGATCAATACAACAAGAGGATATACCCCTGGTAAACATATATGCACCCAATGCAGTAGCACCCAAATACATAAAAAACTGCCTGGAAGATATCAAGGGAGAGATCAACAATAAAATCAGAATAGTAAAGCAGTTAAATCTCATTTACTTTGTAAATATTGTTACTAGTTCTAAAGCAAAATATAAACATAAAAAATTATTCCTTAGTAAGATATATGGTACAAAATGTAAATTTTGGTTCTATATCCCAGTTTAGATTAGCAAATACTGGGGAGTTGCTGGAGTGGAGACAGATGACAGACCATAAATTCCTCATTTTTAAGGGGGTGCCTATGAACAATAATATAATTAAATGGGCCTGCCATCCCAGTGTAATTGCTTTACACGTTTTATGCTTCAAATCTTTGTAATGTTAAAAATGGCAAAATTACCTTTGGGCTGGACCTACATTAACACTGTGTCTCAGAGAACTATTTACAAGGATAACAAAAAGTAGTTTTTATGACTATTGGACTGATGGCTACTGTATTGTACATTTAAAATATTGCTTAGAATTAGCATCATTTTACACTAATAGAAATGCCTTCCTTCTGATGTAATCATTTCCCTTCCCTTTGTCATAAATACTCATTGCCTTTGCTCCTAATTGAAACACTAATTGGACATCTTCCTGAATTAGTACATCCAGAAAAGTTATTCTTATTGAAAACAAATTAATGTGTATTACTTCTTATTTTGAAAGGCCTTTTATTTTTAGGTTAACAGGACCCAAATAAAACCATTTCATTCTTGACATTTCATAATCAGGAAAATGTAAGGGTGTGCTGTTGGGATTTTTAAATTTATTTTGCTCATTAGTACTAATATTTGACACACTGATGTGGTGTGCATTGAAATTTGGCAAAGAATAGAAATGATATGTAAAGGAATTTTGATTCAAAGCCATATTCACCTGACTTCTGGGTATTTCTCATCTTGTCCCAGTCTTTTGGAAGACTCCACCCCTATCTTAGAACAAATTCTCTCTTTTAAATCTTCTAGCTTCACAAATATATGTGCAGAATTGGCCTCCCTCTGCATTTTTTTCTTCATTTACTTGAGAAAACATTTTTTCTGCCTGCAGTCCTAACTCTGCCCTTTGTTTTTCAGTTGACAATCTTCCTCCAATTGTTTGCATTAGCAGTCTGTCTCCCAGTCCTTCTAAAATACAAGGTATATAGCACAGAGCACCCAGAAATTTCTTTTTAGTTCTCCCAGACACTTAATCCAGGTCAGTAATAAGTAATATTCCACTCTTTTTTTTCTTCAGTTTCCTATTTCTCCCAGGTTGCTTTGATATCTAGCTCCTGATATAATCCATCCTTAAAAGGGATACTTCCAATAGTCTACAACTCCCCAGTGGTCTCCCCATGCCAAGAAAGACAATAATAATAATAACAATGGCAACAGCAGCCAAAAGAAACCCCCCAAAACACAATGGCCATACTTTCTATTTATATTTAGTGTCTAGTTTCCTAGACCATTATTTCTCTCAGGCCTAGAGGTATGTACAAATTTGCCAAACTGCTTTAAGATTTAGTGACAAGCCACAGCTGACCAATAATTTTTAATAGTTTGTCCTCTATTGATTTCAACCCACACATTGAAGTGTCCAATAAAAATTTTAAAAGGATAGGTGTAGGGACATAGGGACAACAGTAATTTAATAGCTTTGTCCATTCTTTTGGAAGAGAACAAGAGGATTATTTCAGATTGCATGCAGAGTTTCCAAAAGAAGACAATTGTTGTTCAGCAATGTTTTTAAAAGGAACTTATAAAATATTTAAGTTCTTTAACTGAAATAGTTGTATTCCTCAGAAAATTCTAAAATCAGTAATCTCTGTGGGGTGTTGAAGGATTTGTTTTGTTTTTTTAACTCTGAAACCATTGTGTACACTGCAATAAAATTTGAAAAGAAACAAATTCCCAACAAGTGAATGTCACTTCAAATGTTGACACCCACTCTCCCCCCCTCTCCACCAAAATAGGACTATCTGATTTAACCATGGACTTTAACAAAGTAAGCAAGACATAGGGCCTTAAAAGAGGAGGCATATATTGCAATTCCAGATCTAGACTGCAAAGCTCCCTAAAGATTGAGGCTTTATGAAAAAAGATACAAGCCGTGCTTATACTTAGATTTGACTTGGGGAAGAAAGAAGATAACTGAGGTATCTGGTACATATCATTTTAGAAGTATAGGATTCATTCTGAAGCAACCTTCAAACTTAGCATAATAAACAAGTACCATTAAAATATTTCTTTTAAATTATGGCTGTGAAGGCTTACCAGGAAAATGGACATAAATTAAGTCCTCCTTCAACCACAAACTCCTCATAAGCTCTTCAATTTAAGCCTATATAGTAATCTACTCTTTCTTTACATTCTCACATTTGTTTAGGTTAGAATGAAACCTAAAGGGAGATTTCTCTTGAGTTAAATACCAGGAGGCAGAGGGAAAAAGAATTGTTATGGCCATTTACACCAGGAATCCAGGAAAGGGGCAATATTCAAATATAAATATGTATCCTAGGTAACAATTCTAGGGAAAGTGCATTATTTGAGCTGAAAAATGTTTGGGGTGAGATCTAAAGTGGTACATTGAGGTGATAAAAATAATGGCAGAGTAAGTGAAAGCTACAGTGACACTCTCCCAGAACCAAACAGGAAATACAACTAAAATACAGATAAACCACCCTGAAAAATCAACAAAATACTAGCTGGAGAGAAGAATGATAACCAAGGACTGAAAGTGGAGAGCGCATAGAGGCTAATAGGAAGAGCTTGGAAGTATTCCTTCTTTGTGAATTTTTTTGGAATAGTTTGAGGAGGATAGATGTTAGTTCTTTAAATGTTTGGTAAAACTCCCCTGTGAATTTGTCTGGACAAGGGCTTTTGTTTACTGGGAGTTTTTTTTTTTTATTGATGTTTCAATTTTATCAGTAGTTATCAGTCTATTCAGGTTTTCTGATTTTTGCTGGTTGAGTTTTGGAAGATTCTATTTTTCTAGGAATATGTCCATTTGGTCAAGTTTGTTCAGTTTACTTGAGTAGAGTTGTTCATAGTAATTTTATACAATCTTTTGTATCTCTGAGGGGTCAGTTGTTACTTCACCTCTTTGCTTCTGATTTTGTTTATTTGGGTCCTCTGTTTTTTGGTGAGTCTGGCAAGAGGTTTCATCAATCTTGTTTATCCTTTCAAAGAACCAGCTCTTGGTTTTATTGGTCTTTTTTACTGTTTTTGGTCTCATTGTCATTTAATTCTGCTATGAGCTTTATTATTTCTTTCCTTCTACTTATTCAGGGCTTTCCTTGTTGCTCACTTTCTAGTTGTATAAGTTACCAGTTTTTCTTGTTTTTTTTTGTTGTTGTTGTTGTGTTGTTGATGTATATATTTGGATACTCCTATATTGGGTGCATATATGTTTACTAGAGTTACATCCTCTTGTTGTATCAATCCTTTAATATTGTGAAGTGGCCTTCCTTATCTCTTGTTATGGCCTTCACTTTGAGGTCTCTTTTGTCAGACAAAGTATTGCTACCTGAGCTTTTTTTTTTCATTACCATTTGCCTGAATAACTAGCTTTCCATTCTTTTACTTTAAGACTGTGTGAGTCCTTTGTTCTGAGGTGGGTTTCCTGTAGACTTCATATATATATTGGTCATGTTTTCTTATCCATTTGGCTATCCTATGTCTTTTGATTGGAGCATTTAATGAATTTGCATTTAAGGTTATTATTGACTAGAGGCTCAGTGCATGAAATTAGTGCACTGGGGAGGGTGTCCCTTAGCCCAGCCTGCACCCTCTCCAATCCAGGAGCCCTCAGGGGATGTCCGACTGCTGGTTTAGGCCCAATCCTGCAGGCAGTCAGACATCCCTCTCACAATCCGGGACTGCTGGCTCCTAACCACTTGCCTGCCTGCCTTCTTGATTGCCCCCTAACCGCTTCTGTCTTCCAGCCTTATCACCCCCTAACCTCTCCCCTGCCAACCTGATTGACACCTAAACTGCTCCCCTGCAGGCCTGATTGCCCCCAACTGCCCTCCCCTGCCAGCCTAATCTCACCCCCAAATGCCCTCCCCTGCAGGCCTGGTTGCCCTCAACAGGCTTCCCCTGCCCATCATCTTGTGACACCATGGGGGTGGCCATCTTGTGATGATGTGGGGGTGGCCATTTTGTGATGATGTGGGGGCAGTCATCTTGTGGTGGCCATCTTGTGACAAATGGGGGTGGCCATCTTGTGATGACATGAGGGTGTGAGGGTCAATTTGCATATTACCTCTTTATTATATAGGATAAGTACATGTTTGTTGCCATTTCTACTCTTTATGCCAGTGTTCCTTCCTTGCTTTTTATTTCTTCTTTAGAACAGTCCCTTTAGCATTTCTTGAATTGCTGTCTTGGTGGTAATATACTCCCTTAGGCTTTTATTGTCTGTGAAGCTCCTGATTTCACCTTCAATTTTGGATGGTAGCCTTGCTGGATAGAGTATTCTTGCATTCAGTCCCTCGTTTTGCATCACTTTGTATACTTCATTCCATTCCCTCTGGCCTGATGTGTTCTGTTGAAAAACAGTTGATAGTCTAATGGGAGATGCCTTGTAGGTAACCTTCCATCTCTCTCTTGCAACCTTTAAGATTCTCTCTTTGCCTTTTACGTTTGCCAGTTTAAATATGATGTGTCTTGGTGTGGGTCTTTTGGGGTTCATCTTGCTTGGAACACTATGTGCTTCTTGTATTTGTATGTCTTTTTTCTTTCCCAAGTCTGGGAACTTTTCTGTCATTATTTCTTCAAACAGGTTTTCTATTCCTTGAACAACTTTCTCTCCTCCTGGCACACCTATTATGTTGTTTCACTTCAAGTTATCCCAAACTCCCTTAGACTCCCCTACTATTTTTTATTTTTTTTTCGGTTGTTGCTCTGCTTGGAAGCTTTTTCTGCTTTGTCTTCTATCATGCTGTTTAAGTCCTCAGGTTCTTCTAGTCTGCTGTTGAAACCTTCCATTGTGTTTTTTATTGCAGAAATGTCATTCTTCATTTCCATCTTGATTCTTATTCATGCTGGAGAAATTATCATTCAGCTCCTTAGAATACTCATTGAGTTGTGTGTATTTGTCATCCAGACATTTGATCACTCTTATAGCCATTACCTTGCATTCCTTCTCTGACAAATTACTTGCCTCCATTTCATTTAGTTCCTTTTCTGGCAATTCCTCCTTTTCTTTCCTTTGGGGGTTGTTTCTTTGTCTCCCCATTTTTTCTGTCTCATTGTATTTGTTTTTATTTCTTATATCCAGCTGCTATGCCACCTAAGAATTTTTGTTGTTTTTTGAGGGGGCTGTCCTATGTATTTGGTGATTTGTGTGACCCAGTGTTGTGGTCTCTCAGATCTCTTGAGCTGGATGATCTAGTGACGTTCCCTAGTGGAGTTATTGGGTTTCCCTGATGTAATTGTGTCTTAAATGTTAGTTTTTCACTCATGGATGTAGTCTCCTCACAAGTTGTCTGACAATGTGACTCACCCCTGGCCTCACTGTGCAAGCTGTTGTGGATATGCTCATGGATCTGGTTCTTGTGGCAGGGGTTTCCCGAGGTCTGATTTGCATGTGTCTCACCATGGGGTCCCAGAGACCACTGCAGGGTGGTGGGGATCCCAGGGATTGTGGCTGAGAGAGTGAAACTCTGGCTGGTGTGGTGTGATTGTTACCTAAGTGAAGTCACTTTGTGAATCCCTGCAGAGATCCTGGAACCCATTTCCAGGAAGGCAGGTGTCCTGGAGTCTGTGGGTGAGGCAGCAGGACTCTGGATGGGGTGATTTCACTCTGTGAATCACAGGGAGAGGGGCCAGGAGCCAAAAGCTGGAGAAGTGGGAGTTGTGGGGTCTGAGTCTGAAGTAGCACAACCAAGGGGTTCCAGGACCTAGAGGCTGGGAAGGTGGAGGTCACTAGGTCTTGTGGCTGAAGGAGCATGCACTTGGCCTAACAGGCATGCAGTCTGGGGCTCACTGAGGGGTACAGAAGCCAGTAGCCAGGAGGTGCTAGTTGTGCATAGGTCTGTGGCTGAAGCGGCATGGGCTTGGCAGGAGAGGCAGGCACTCTGAGACTCACCAGAGGTCCAGGAGCCAAGGTGTGAGTTTCACGGGGTCTGTTGCTGAAGCAGCAGGTTTGGAGACACACTGAGGGGAATAGGACCTAAGGCAGGGATTGCCAGGGGTCTGTGGCTGAAACATCAGGCTTGGCAGAAGAGGTGTGCACCCTGAGACTCAGCTAGGGGTCCAAGGGCCAAGGCAAAAATTATGTGGGTTCTGTGGCTGAAGCAGCTAGGGCTTGGTAGGGAAGGGGGGCTCACACTCTACCATTCACAGACTCTGGAGTCCCGGGGTCTGTCAGTCTGCAGATGAGGTGGCAGGTCTTTGGTGGGAGTGGCTACAGGGTCCAGGACAGTGGCTGAGGCCAGTCTGGGTGGTGGTGAGGTTGGCTCCTAGTCAAAGCAGCTCTCCCCCTTAAGATGGTGTGCTTTCTATGTCAGATCTGGCCTTCCCAGGAGTGATTACAGTGGTAACAGTGGCTCCCCATCCAGGAGACCCAGTCTACTAGCCCTTGAGATTCCTGTAGGATCACACTGTCCCTCCCTCACACACACATATACCATGCACATCCACACAGTCAGCTTTCACTCCCTCCCTTACTCAAACTCTCTCCCTCACTGCTTTCCTGCTG
>NW_006297066.1:1146413-1148800 GCF_000327345.1 Myotis davidii | reverse complement strand
TCTCTTTGTGTGAGTTCATTATTAGCATTAAAAGTGCCATAGATTTCTGGGTGTTAATTTTGTATCCTGCTACATTGCTAAATACATTTATTAAATCTATAGGTTTTTGATGGAGTCTTTAGGGCATTCTATGTACAATATCACATCATCTGCAAATAATGACAGTGTTAACTTCTTTTCCAATTTGGATAATGTTTATTTTTTCTTCTTGTCTAATCACTATGGCTAGCACTTCCAATACTATGTTGAACAGGAGTGGTGAAAAAGGACATCCTGTCTTGTTTCTATCTTAGGGGAAATGGTTTTAGTATTTTCCCATTGTGTATGATGTTGGCTACAGGTTTGTCATATAAGACTTTTATTAGGTTGAGATACTATACCTTTATTCCCATTTCACTGAGATTTCTTTTATCAAAATAGGGTGCTGGATTTTGTTAAATCAACTGATAAGATAATGTGGTTTTTGTCTTTCAATTTGTTTATGTGGTGTATCACATTTATTGGTTTGTGGATATTATACCAGCCTTGCATTCCTGGAATAAATCACACTTGGTCATGGATAATGATCTTTTTATTTTTTACTTTTTATTTTTTTAATTTAAAATCTTTATTGTTTAAAGTATTACATGAGTCTCCTTTTCTCCCCATTAACCTCTCCCAGGCCACTGCCACACCTGACTGTCAGTGTCCATTGATTATGCTTATATGCAAGCATACACGTCCTTTGGTTGATCCCTACCTGCCTTCCCTCATAGGTTGGACAATCTGTTCAATGCTTCTACCTATCTGGTTCTATTTTTGTTCATCCATTTATGTTTTTCATTATATTCCACAAATGAGTGAGATCATGTGATATTTACCTTTCTCTAGCTGGTTTATTCTGCTTAGCATAAAGCTCTCCAGCTCCATCCATGATGTTGCAAATGGTAGGAGTTCCTTCCTTTTTACAGCAGCATAGTATTCCATTATGCAGATGTACCACAGTTTTCTAATTCAACCATCTCCTGATGGGCACTTAGGCTGTTTCCAAATCTTAGCTATTATAAATTGTGTTGCTATGAACATAGGGGTGCATATAGCCTTTCTGATTGGTGTTTCTTTTTTCTTGAGATATATCCCTAAAAGTGGGGTTACTGGGTCAAATAAAAGTTTCATGTTTAATTTTTTTGAGGAAACTCCATACTGTTTTCCACAGTGGCTGCACCAGTCTGCATTCCAACCAGTAGTGCAAGAGGATTCCTTTTTCTCCACATTCTCGCCAGCACTTATCATTTGTTGAATTGTTGATGATAGCCATTCTGACAGGTGTGAGATGGTATCTCATTGATGTTTTGATTTGCATCTCTCGGATGTTTAGTGACTTTGAGCATGTTTTCATATGTCTCTTGGATTTCTGAATGTCCTCTTTTGAAAAGCGTCTATTTAGGTCCGATGCCCATTTTTTGATTGGCTTGTTTGTCTTCATTTTGTTAAGTTGTGTGAGTTTCCCATAAATGGAGATTAAACTCTTATTGGAGATAACATTGGAAAATATGTTCTCCCATGCAGTGGGCTCTCTCATTGTTTTGTTGATGGTTTCTTTTGCTGTGCAGAAGCTTTTAATTTTGATGTAGTCCCATTTGTATATTTTCTTCTTAGTTTACATTGTCCTAGGAGATGTATCAGTAAAGATATTGCTACAACATATGTCTGCTATTTTGTTGCCTATGGCTTCTTCTAAGATTTTTACGGTTTCCCATCTTATGTTTAAGTCCTTTATCTAGTTTGAGTTTATCTTTTTGTATGATGTAAGTTAGTGGTCTAGTTTCATTTTTTTTTTTTTTTGCATCTATCTCTCTAATTTTCCCAACACCATTTATTGAAGAGACTATCTTGACTCCGTTCTATGTTCTAGCCTACTATGTGAAATATTAATTGAGCATAATGGCTTGGGTTGATTTCTGGGTTCTCTGTTCTGTTCTATTGATCTATATGTCTGTTCTTGTGCCAGTACCAGGGAGTTTTGAGGACAGTGGCTTTGTAATATAGCTTGATATCTGGTATTGTGATCCCTCCAACTTTGTTCTTCTTTCTCAAGATTGCTGCAGCTATTCAGGGTATTTTATTATTATTATTATTCGAGATGATTTTTTGGAGAGTTTGTGCTAGGTTTTGAAATATGCCATTGGTATTGTAATGGGAATTGCATTGAATCTATAGGTTGCTCTGGGTAGTGTGAACATTATAATGATGTTGATTCTACCAATCCATGAACACGGGATATTCTTCCACTTGTTTATGTCTTCCTCTAGCTCTTTTTTCAGCGTCCTGTAATTTTCTAAGTCCAAGTTCTTTACTTCCTTGGTTAAGTTTATTCCTAGGTATCTTATTATTATTTTTTTTGGCAG
>NW_006297066.1:1145133-1145947 GCF_000327345.1 Myotis davidii | reverse complement strand
TCTTCCCGCTTTGCTGAAAGTTTTAACAGGATAGGGTGTTGGATTTTGTCAAATGCCTTTTCTGCATCAGTTGATATTATTATGTGATTTTTGTTTCTCAATTTTTTATGTGATGTATCACATTTATTGATTTGTGGATATTGTACCAGCCAGCATCCCTGGAGTAAACCTCACTTGGTCATGGTGTATGATCTTTTTAATGTAATGCTGGATACAATTTGCCAGAATTTTGTTGAGGATTTTAGCTTCTATATTCATAAGGAATATTGGCCTGTAATTCTCTTTCTTTTTCATATCTTTATCTGCCGTGGGATTAGGGTAAAGTACAGTATCATGTCATCTGCGAATAATGACAGTATTGTACTTCTTTTCCAATTTGGATGCCTTTAATTTCTTGTTGTCTGATTGCTATGACTGGCAATTCCAGTACTATGTCAAACAGGAGTGGTGAAAGTGGGCATCCCTGTCTTGTTACTGTTTTTAGAGGAAATGGTTTTAGTATTTGCCCATTGAGCATGATGTTGGCTATAGGTTTGTCATATAAGGCTTTTATTATGTTGAGGTACAATCCTTCTCTTCCCGCTTTGCTGAAAGTTTTAACAGGATAGGGTGTTGGATTTTGTCAAATGCCTTTTCTGCATCAGTTGATATTATTATGTGATTTTTGTTTCTCAATTTTTTATGTGATGTATCACATTTATTGATTTGTGGATATTGTACCAGCCAGCATCCCTGGAGTAAACCTCACTTGGTCATGGTGTATGATCTTTTTAATGTAATGCTGGATACAATTTGCCAGAATTTTTGAGGATTT
>NW_006297066.1:1134438-1145095 GCF_000327345.1 Myotis davidii | reverse complement strand
CTTGGTTCATCAAATATATTGGCTTGAAAATCTCTTTCTTTATAGTGTCTATATTTGGTTTTAGGATTAGGGTAAAGCTGGCTTCATAGAAGGAGTTTGGAAGTGTTCCTTTCTCTTGAAATTTTTTGAATATTCTGAAAAAGGTAAGTTTTAGTTCTTCTTTGAATGTTTGGTAAAAGTCCCCTTTGAAGCAATTCAATCCAGGGCTTTTGTTTGTTGGAAGTTTTTTGATTACTATTTCAATTTCATCAGTAGTTATCAGCCTATTCAGGTTTTTTTATTTTTCCTGATTGAGTTTTGGAAGCCTGTATTTTTTCTAGGAAAATGTCCATTTCATCAAGGTTTTCCAGTTTGTTGGAGTAGAGTTTTTTGTAGTATTTTTTTTTACAATCTTTGTATGTCTGTGGGGTCGGTTGTTATTTCACCTCTTTCATTTCTGATTTTGTTTATTTGGATCCTCTCTCTTTGCTTCTTGGTGAGCCTGGCTAGAGGTTCATTAATCTTGTTTATCCTTCCCAAGAACCAACTCTTGGTTTTATTCTTCTTTTGTTTTTTTGGTCTCTATCTCATTTATTTCTGCTCTGATCTTTACTATTTCCTTCTTCTGCTTACTCTGAGCTTTTCTTGTTGCTCTCTTTCTAATTTTTTAAGTTGCAGGGTTAGATAATTTAATACCATTTTTTTCTTGTTTCTTGAGGTAGACCTGTAGAGCTGTGAACTTCCCTCTCAGGACTGCTTTCACTGTGTCCCATATATTTGGATTGTTGTGATTTCATTGTCATTTGTTTCCAGGATACTTTTAGTTTATTCTTTGATCTCTTTGGTAATCCAATCATTATTTAATAGCATGATATTTAGCTTCCAAGTGTTTAGGTTTTTTTCCATTGTTTTAATTGTAGTTGATTTCTAATTTTATATTATTGTGATCTGAGAAAATGCTTAATATGATTTCTACCTTCTTGAATTTGAAAAGACTTTGTCTGTGTCTTAATATGTGGTCTATCTTTGAAAGTGTCCCATGTGCACTTGAGAAGAATGTATATTCTGTAGCTTTGGGTTGAAATGTTCTGCAGATGTCAATTAGCTCTATCTGATCTAGTGAGTCATTTAGGATTGTTGTTTCTTTGCTGATTTTTTGTTTGCCTTTAGTATTATGAAGTGGCCATTCTTATCTCCTGTTATGGCCTTCATTAGAGGTCCTTTTTGTCAGATATAAGTATTGCTACCCCAGCTTTTTTCTCATTTCCATTTGCTAAAATATTTTTTCCATCTCTTTACTATCAGCTGGTGTGTATCCTTTGTTCTGAGGTGGGTCTCTTGTAGACAGCAAATATATAGGTCTTTTTTTCTTATCCATTCAGCTACCCTATATCTTTTGAATGGAGCATTTAATACAATTATGTTTAAAGTTATTATTGATAGGTACTTGTTTGTAGCCATTTTTATTTTTGTGCCTGTGTTCCTTCTTCCCTTTCTATTTCTTCTTTTCATACCAGTCCTTTTATCATTTTTTGCATTGCTGTTTTGGTGGTAATATACTACCTTAGTCCTTTTTTGTCTGTGAAGCTCCTGATTTCACCTTCAATTTTAAATGATAGCTTTGCTGGGTATAGTATTCTTGGATCCAGTCCCTTGCTTTGCATCACTTTGTATATTTCATTCCATTCTCTTCTGGCCTGATGTGTTTCTGTTGAGAAATCAGTTGATAGTCTGATGGGAGATCCGTTGTAGGTAACTTTCTGTCTCTCTGTTGCAGCCTTTAAGATTCTTGCTTTGTCATTGATGTTTGCCAATTTAATTATGATGTGTCTTGGTGTCAGTTTTTGGGGGTTCATCTTGTTTGGGACTCTTTGTGCTTCTTGGACTTGTATGGTTTTTTTCTTCCCAACCTCAGGGAAGTTTTCTGTCATTATTTCTTCAAACAGGTTTTCTGTTCCTTGCTCTGCTTCCTCTCCTTCTGGCACTCCTATTATGTGGATGTTGTTTCCTTTCATGTTGCCCCAAATCTCCCTTAGGCTCTCCTCCTGCTTTTTAAGTTTTTTCTCCAATTGATATTCAGATTGGGTGTGCTTTTATGCCCTAGCTTGGGCACTTCTTCAGGCTGCCCCCTCTGGGCTCAGCCTCTTGTGGCTGTGGACTTAGATCTAGAATCCCCTGCTGCCAGTAGCCCTGTAACAGTAAGATGTTACACCTGTCCCCAAGGGACGCAGACTTGGTGCCATGTGGCTTCCTTCTGACCCTCTCAATAAGTCAAACACAGTGCTAGACATCCTTGGAGACTCAAAGCAAAAAGGATATAATTTCTTTCTCAAAGGTAATTATTTACAATCTATCCATTCAAGCAACTCTTTGTATTTTTCTTCTTAACTGGAGATAGATTTATTATAGATTACAGAGAGTGTATTAAGACACATAGATCACAGAAGAGCCATTATGATTATTGTAGGTTTTATGTCCTAAAGCAGTGCTTTAAACAGTAAAGTCTCAATGGATTTCAGATAAGGGAAATAGTCACTGTAGTTTCAGATAGAATAGAAAAGGTTCTTAAGTAAAGTGACCATATCATTTATCTTCCAAGCTGTGACAATTTTGAATGACAAAGAGTGTACTCTTATGAAGCATGTGTAAAAAGGGATTTAAACTGTGTGTGTTCCAGACTATGCAGAAAGTATGGTCAGAAAAAAAAAAGCACAAAACCTTATTTAAGAGTTGAAGGAAAAATGGAAATTAAATGACAGAAATGTCATGAGATTCAAAAGCCAGGAGCCCTGTAGTATTTTCATGAACTATGATAAATCCTTATAAAAGGACTCTTTTGAAAGCATAATTGATGATAAGGATAGAGGTTGAAATAGGACCGGATCAGAGTATGGAATATTTTAAATATCAAATTAATAACTTTTGTTCTATCTCTTAAACATAAGTAGCCATTAAATATATTTCAGTGAAACAGCAAAATTAAAAATTACTAATAATATGGCAGATTGGAATGGAGAAAAATTAAAGAATCTAAATGGGTAGATACTGAAAGCAGTGTTCAGATATGAGGTGATGTGGGGAAGGTATGGGCCAGAAGATTAATGTTTAAAATAAGAAATAGTTGGAAGAAAATTTGATAGGGCTTAATCATGACTAATCATTGGAAAGTAAGAGGGAACTGAACATGATTTCATGGGTGGAAAGCTATTTAAATGAGAAAGAACAAACTGATACTGGTGACAAAAACTGATAATATATTACATGTCACATAATTTTCAAATGAATCACACAAGAATAATAAAATACAGAATATATTAATTTTTTGTTAATTTGCTTTCACTGAAAAGTTTTCAGCAGGTAAGAATATTATCATAGATGAACATGCTTTGACAGGATGCACCTCTAGACCTTGACTTTGCAATCTATTTTGTACGACACTTGGAGAAGTGAGTTAATGGCAGGGTCAGGCCTGGAAATCCAGTTGACCAGGAGTGGTCAAGGCCATATATCACGCGTAGCAAAACCAGATAAGAAGGAGGAAGCCAAGTTTATTTATTGATTCAAGTAGGAAAGGAAGACTAGAATTCAATATCTGGTAAATCAGGTAATAAAAGTGAAGAACCTAATTCAAGGACATAAGACAATCAGGGCCAAGAGTGAAAAGATGTGGGAAGGAGGTATGAGTGGGAACAGGGAACATAAAGGTTTAATAAAAAGGAATTTGAAAATTGAGAATCAATGGATGCAGAAGTTTTCTGCCCTTCCTTTTCTTTTGAGAAAGGTGCCTCCATCCAGGCCCCCTCAGGCACCCAAACACCAATTCCAGGGAGTGAAGAGCACTCTTACCATTGAAGACAGAGGAATTGACACCAAGATCAGTTTGCATTAGACAGACCTTAGTAAAATAATCCTTATTTTCCATTAGTTCCCCCCATATATTTATTTCATAGTCACTTGCCTAAAACTTATCATCCCTTGAAGTCCAAAACCCTTTTCTTTTGTTGAAAGGGTATACAAGCTCCTGAGTTTGACCATTTTTTTTGAATTTCACTTTTTTTCTTTGAACTCTTGTGCATGCAAAAATTAATAAGCCCTACCTGGTTTGTCTCAGTGGGTGAAGCATTGGCCTGTGGATTGAAGGGTCCCAGGTTTGATTCCAGTCAAGGGCACATGCCCAGGTTGCAGGCTTGATCCCCAGTAAGGATCATGCAGGAAGCATTCAGTCAATGATTCTCTTTCATCAGTGATGTTTCTCTCTCTCTATCTCTCTCTCTCTCTTCCTCTCTGAAATATATATATTTTAAATTAATAAAATTTGGGGAGTGGTGGTGTTTCCTATTAACCTATCTTTGGTTGGTTTAATTTGCAATCTCCTGGTATGAAAGTGAGAGAGGAGAGGAAATGTCTTCCTCCTTAACACTCATTTTAACCCTGAGAAAACTGAGGAAATTGCAAATTATCTAACAGCAAATATCTTTCCCTTTCCAATATAATTTACTGGAGCTCGTTCATATTATACTTCCTGGCAGAGGCAGTAAATGCTTTCAGAGAATGAATGTCCTTGAGGTCACAGAAGACAAGGAACACATCATGCTTAGTGGGAGGGAAGGGCCTTAAGAACAAGGCAGTTTCTAACTTTGGCAGGATTATTTCAAAGCAATTTGTCACATAATTTCTCCATAGATAAAATATCTGAGGATCAACAAACTGGCTGAGAAGGAGGTAAATGAATCTTCCCAT
The DNA here is from genome assembly GCF_000327345.1 of Myotis davidii. Taxonomy (NCBI): domain Eukaryota; kingdom Metazoa; phylum Chordata; class Mammalia; order Chiroptera; family Vespertilionidae; genus Myotis; species Myotis davidii. The sequence continues at coordinate 1,140,376 of NW_006297066.1, read as the reverse complement.
TCTTTAAAATAAAATAAAAAACTGCCTTAATTGTGTCTTTCCCCTTATCTAGTACTACATTGTTGTGATACACACAAACCAGCAATATCACATCTTCAACTCTTAGATAAGCTTGATATAAAAGTAATATGGAAGTAAGGATTCATAATGAAACGTGTTAAAATATAATCCCATTCTACTCACCTTCCTGGCAAATATACATAAATTTCAAAGGAATTGATGACCAGTGACAGTCTCTACAAAACAGTGTGGGAATCAAGTAAACAGAAGCTGGAAAATGCCCCTCAGGGTATAATTGATAAGATGATGACAAAGGAAAAAAAAAAACTATAAGTGTGAAGTTAAAACCAAAACTTCTTAACAAAAATGCAGAGGCTTCTGCTATCCCACAAGACCTATCTTGAGAACTATTAGTGTTTGGCGAGAACCAGAGAATAACTGTTGTTGTTTGCTTATTCTTGACAGTTTTAAAGAAAAATTTCTCCTGGGGGTGATTTGTTTTCTGCTTAAAAGTTTCTTCTAAATCTTAGCTATGGTGAATTGTGCTGCTATGAACATAGGTGTACATATATCCTTTCTGATTGGTGTTTTTAGTTTCTTGGGATATATTCCTAGAAGTGGAATCACTGGGTCAAATGGGAGTTCCATTTTTAGTTTTTTGAGGAAACTCCATACTGTTCTCCACAGTGTCTGCACCAGTCTGGATTCCCACCAGCAGTGCACGAGGGTTCCCCTTTCTCCACATATTTGTCAGCACTTGTCATTTGTTGATTTGTTGGTAATAGCCATTCTGACAGGAGAGAGATGGTGCCACATTATCGTTTTGAGTTGAATCTCTCAGATGACTAGTGACTGAGCATGTTTTCATATGTCTCTTTGGAAACAGCCTAAGTGCCCATCAGTAGATAAGTGGATTAAAAAACTTTGGTACATTTATACAATGGAATACTATGCTGTGGTAAAAAGAAGGAATTCTTACCATTTGCAGCAGCATGGATGGATCTGGAGAACATTATGCTAAGTGAAGTAACCCAGTTAGAGAGAAACAAATATCACATGATCTCACTCATTTATGGAATATAATGAACAACATAAACTAATTAACACAAACAGATGCAGAGACAGAGAAGCATCGATAAGACTGTCAAACCCCAGAGGGAAGGTAGGGGAGGGTGGGGGTAAGGGGGAAAGATCAACCAAAGGACTTGTATGCATGCATATAAGCCTAACTAATGGACACAGACAACACGGGGGTGAGGACATGAGTTGGGGAGGTTGGGGGTTATGGTGGGATAAGGACACATATGTAATACCTTAATAAATAAAGAGATTAAAAAAAAGTTTCTTCTAAACCAAAACTATTTCAAGAAACTTTGTTGGTATGTCCTTGAACTTTGAAAATGGATTTTTCAATTCTGTTTACTTAATTGCTTCAGTAGATTATCAGTACTCAAATTCAAATGTTTAAAAACATCACTGTAGATGAAACACATTCAGGAAAATAAATGTTGCAAAGATTATATGCCATACCAGTAAATGAAGGGCCATAGTAGTCGCTGAATTGGACAACTGCCATTTTCAGTATTAAAGCTGTTATCATAGGCAGCAAGGAGTTAACAAGAGAGAAGGGATCTAGACTGGCTGGGCCTAATTGAGTCTGGAAGTTACATTTAAATAAGCTTAAGTCTAGAAGTTACAGTTTCAAACACTCCAGAGGATAGCTGAATCCCTGCCAAGAAGATTAACACTACTCTGGCCCCTGTGAGGGTAGGAAGGACCAGCTTTTCAATCTCCTTTGGCGTCAGCCAACCCAGTAGCCAGAATAATGGGAAGGAGGAATGTAAATAAATATAAATATAAATATAAATATAAATATAAATATAAATATAAATATAAAATGACCAAATGACTGGAACAACTGGTCGCTATGACACGCACTGACCACCAGGGGGCAGATGCTCAATGTAGGAGCTTCCCCTTGGTGGTCAGTACACTCCCACAGCAGGAGTGCTGGTCAGCTGACCAACCCATCCCAGAGGCCTATCAGCCTGGCAGCAGCCACTCACACCCTCAGTAGTCCTGCAGGTCCAATCTCCAGAGAACGTGCCAGGCACCAATGAACCAGCACTGCTGGAGCAATCCTGACCTCATGCACTATGGCCACTTCCCCTCCCTAGATGTTCCTCAAGGAAGTAAGGATATAAAAGCGGCCGCCAGGTGGCTCCCAACAATCAGTATGAACATCAGCGAGACAGATTCTGATCCCAGGCTGGCAAGGGCTTCCCAGCCCCACCTCCACCCCTCTTGGGACCCCACCAATGCAAGAATTTGTGCACTGGGCCTCTAGTAAACAATAAAGAGGAAATTCCTTTTCCAGGCACATGTGCAGTGAAAGTCAAGATGGCAACATAAAGGAGCAAAGCCTGAAAAATCTGGAAAAAAGACCAGATTGGATAGTGGGAGGATGCAGCACAAATGTTATAAGGATTAAGAGATTGGTTAGTTTGAAAGAAAACCACTCTCTCCCAAGCTCATGGTAATATAGTCAAAGCTTAATAAAAGCCAGTGTTAGTAGCATGGGTCCATTTGTTCACCTATTTCTTTGTGAATTCTCTCTTCATTGCAGGCATGAGGGCCCAAGCTTGGGTGGGCTTCAAGCTTATGCCTGGGTGCAACAGAACAGCACCAGAGTATAGCTGCAAACAGATCTAAGCTAGCCAGATGGGAACAGAGATTGAGTTGGACTAAGCTTTGGCATGGACTAAACTGAACTACAGAAGCTTTGGATACCCTGTAGGGCTGGGCCAAATGACACATAATCTCTGGGCCATGGTCCTCCAGGCCCCAGAGGCTGGACTTCCCTTACAAGGAGATGGAGCTTAGCCATCTTTCTTCATGGAGGAGATACCAGTCACCCGGGGACAGTCCTTTATTTTTGCTCTAATGAATATTACCACTATACTTCAACCTCCCATGCATGGGTCTCCAAAATGCTTTTCTCCTGACTCCATGGAAGAACCCTATTTCCACTGGCAACATTGTTTGTTGGGGAGCACAAGAGACTTGATTGGAAAGTTGTAAGGAGGACATTCTAAGAAAAGGGAAGTGTGTGGAAGACCGTCTGCCCTGTTTATAGGAATTTCGACTTAGAGGAATGTCAAAGATGGCACCCTTAATTATTCCTTGACCCTTCCAAACAAGTCTGTGCATGTGTAGACCCCTGGGTGTTTACTGGAATCCTTGTACTTAATCTCTGGATGCCCTTGCCTAGAGGACAATGTAAACACGTGTCCTCCTAAGATTACTCACCCTACTGATTGTAAAGATAAAAACTGCAATAAAAGGCTAACAAGGCAGGCAATCGAGGCTGCTCTGGCCACTAGAGCCAGGAGCCCCTTAGCCCTCTCTTTTATAGTCAAACTGTGTCTGAGTAATCTGTTCATCTGCCGCTCAGGGGCTGCTGGTCAGCCCTGGCAATTGTTGAAGTGATTTTTCATAAAATGTTAAAGTGGTCCAAATGCTTTCTTGAGTCATAGCCAGTCAATTTAGGCACTTAGATCTAAAGGTGAACACTGGCTTCCAGATTTTCTTAGTGCATTATCCATCCAGGAACACACACAGCCAAGGAAACCTTAATTTCCATTAAAATGTTAAAAGTTGGTGAAAGGATTTAGTTTTTGTATAACACAATTAGCTGTTGTTTCACTTGCAAAATTATAAGCTTAATTAATACCAACACTATTTAGTATTTCAGTTATTAAAGAACCTCTTTACCATGAGGCTATTCCAGGGAATATAACTCATAGATACTTGAAATACATTGCTCTAAAATTAAGGTAAAATTATAGTACCCCATTAAAATTTGTAATCTTTTGTTAATGAAGTTTAAAAAGATAGCCCATTTATATCAGGGAGCCAAGGGAAAGAAGTAGTAATTATCAGAATACATCCACCAAATCATTATCCTACCTCATTCCTTATGCATTTAAACTGTGTCGCTCCAATATGCAAGTCATTTGTAATAAAAATGGAAGATTTTGATAGCCTACTTAATATAAATTTGTATGAAATTCACATTTATATTTAAACGAATAAAAATTTTAACTTTTATTACCATAGTTTCCAAATTAATTGATGGGAGAAAGGTTAAAATTCCAAATACACCTTGATCTTGTTAACACATTGACTCCAGCTCCTCAAAGATAATTCCTCCTTTTTATGCCAGGCATCTAGGTTTTAAAATAAGGTAACTATTGTGAGATATGCAGTATCTCAATAAGCATCTATTCAGGCTTTGTTCGTTTATTCCTTTCTAAAGTTACTTTTAATCATAATTGAAAGGTTTAGAGTGGTCCAGGATTACACACCTATGACAAGAGGCCATAATGTATCAAAAGAGATTTTTATTTCAGGCACCTGGGTGCAGGTGGGCTGAGTCTGACAAAGGAATCAGTGGATACTGAAGGGAGAGACAGGTTTTTATTAATTATTGCTGGCTGCAAGCCGTTCTGCTGATGCAAGGGTCCGGTCTATCCTTGACTTCTCCTGATGCCGGGTGTCTTCTGGTTACCTAAGCTATGTGGTGCTCAAGGATTAAAGCTTTTTGCAAAATATTTGCAAAGTACAATAAGTTTTTCTCTGCCCTGTTTTATTCTCTTTAACTCTTTCAATATTTGAGTGCCTACATTTTATAAGCACTATCTTGTTTTAAACTGACAGCAATCTTATGTAGTTATGAATTAATATTTTCTTCATTGCACAAATAAAATTTTTTAGACCCAAAGAACTTAAATAATTGGCTCAAGGTAATTTAACTGTTAAATGGCATCCCTTGGATTTGAATCCAGGTTCACTTGACACTTGAATCTGTGGTTTATCACTGAGGAAAAGTGCAGTCATCAAATTATCTGATAAATTTCTTCTGAAAAATCAGTAAAGTTAGGCAAGCTATTTCACTAACATTTTTTGACATTGTTGTCTATACATGAACAGGCCAGCAAAAGCTTATTAGCTGCTTGACTTTGAGCAGAATGAGACTCTCAAAGCATGCCTATATCTTTAAACCTCTGTACACGTCTTTATCATGCCTGTAGCAGTTTTATGATCTAGATAAGAAAAATGTCTCACCTCCCGCTCTGGCTGGCTGGTCAATCCACATGACTCTCCCCGAGTAATACCTGTATCTGAAAAAGCACAAAGACTCAAAGATATTTCAAATACAACTTCTGTGAAGCTTCCTTAACTCTCCCAGACAAAATGAGGCATTTATGCCTCTATGCTATATAACACTTGTTCTTACCTCCATCCAATCCATGTCTCTGGTTTTTGCCTGGGTGGTTGGGTTTTTGGTTTCAGACTTAGTTGACCTCCAGTTTCACTTTCACTTACTTCTATCAATGCAGAAACCACAGAGCACTCAAAATTATCTGAGGTGACTCATCTTCCACAGCAGACCATGCTTCAGGACGTCTCTTAGTTTTCAATTAATCTGTTGGTGAACATATTAAGTCTATTTCTCAATACAACTTTCATTTTTCTAGAGCAAAGGAGCTGATTATTATTGCAATTTTCTTTTCATGAGCCTGTCCAGATTATGACTCTAAAAACACTGCTTTTAATTTTATAAATGTAAAACCTGTCAACTTGAGAAACTACCAGATCTGGATTTTACTTATGTCTCTCACATTTGCTTTCCCTCCATCCTCCACCACAACAGTAATTTGTTCCAGGCTCACTTTGCTCTAGTGCAGACCCCTTTGGGCGTCAAATGACCCTTTCACAGGGTCGCCTAAGACCATCGGAAAACACATATATAATTTCATATTGTTTTTGTGACTAATCACGATGCTTTCATTATGTTCAATTTGTAACAATGAAATTGGGGGTCACCACACCATGAGGAACTGTATTAAAGGGCCGCGGCGTTAGGAAGATTGGG
>NW_006297066.1:1120813-1133980 GCF_000327345.1 Myotis davidii | reverse complement strand
GTGACCCTGACTTGTGGCCTTGCCCAGCAAATGGAATGGAACTTGAGCTCTGATACAATTGGCTATCCCTTTCACGTTGGCATATTGTAAACCTTTTTCAATGGACAGACAGACTAGGAAGAGGAGAGAGAGTCCAGGGGGCTCCTTTGATCCCCATATACACACAGATCGCATTGGGGTTCCAGGAGGAGTGCCAAGGAGTTGAAGGCTAGAAATCAGATTGCTGCAGGGTTTGAGTCTGTCTTGTGTTGGTGGCCCACTGTGAACAAGAATGTGGTGGATTAATTGTATTTTCTAGAACCAGCGAAGGCTCATTAACTACACTCGAGATGCAGTTAAAGCAGTGGTTCTCAACCTTCTGGCCCTTTAAATACAGTTCCTCATGTTGTGACCCAACCATAAAATTATTTTCGTTGCTACTTCATAACTGTAATGTTGCTACTGTTATGAATCGTAATGTAAATATCTGATATGCTGGATGGTCTTAGGTGACCCTTGTGAAAGGGTCGTTTGACCACCAAAGGGGTTGTGACTCACAGGTTGAGAACCCCTGAGTTAAAGGGATAGTGAACAGCTTGATGCCAGCGGCAGGATGACCTGGAAGAGTAGGTTGGCCTTGGTTATGATTCTGGCAGAAGGAGGAGGAACATGTGTAATGTTGGGGTCAGTGCTGCATATTCATCCCTGACAACACAGCAGACGGACCATCATTGAGTCCTAAGGCATTGGCAGCTTTAGTGACAAGTGAGCTGGAGCCTGGGATTGAGGGTCTTTTCTCTGATGCACTATAGCAATGGTGTCCACTTCACCCCTTTGATTAGAAGCTACAATGATGAGGTGTCACATCATCCCATTTCTTATCCACGGGTTAATTGAAACTGCATTGACCAAACAGCAAATTAGTCTTCTCCTAGACATTGTAAAGCATGAAAGTCAATGAATGTCAGCTGAATTTGAAGAAAGAGTTTAAATAAAGAAAAGGGGAGGATTTTGAGAAGAAACAAATCATCTTTTCTGTCAAAGAACAGTTTAGACAGCCACCATTTTGGACTGCGTGACTGGCAGCTGCCATGTTGGCCACATGGCTTGCAGCTTCCCAGGGGGCTGCCATCTTGAAACAGCAAGAGTCAACCTCTTCCTTTGAATTAGTCAATCACGAAAGACTGTGCACCTGAGCTCCAATCAAGAGCAAGGGACAGGTTATGTGCATCAAGGATTATAAATCCTGAGCAGACTGCCTGCTTGGTGCGCGCACTTCCAGACCATGTGTGTACACCCTTCTACGTAGAAGTAAAGATGTTTGCCTTGCTGCCTGGCTCCCGAGTATGTTTTGTGTTCTACCAGGACTCCTGGTTTGGGGGGCTCACCTTATTTCTAACAGAAGGAAAGAGGAAAATTAGATATACAATCAAAACAACAGAAACTAGAATAATAAATCAATAAAGCAGATAAGATAAATTTAAAAACAGAGATTAAAGAAAGGAAAGAGAAAAGCTAAAAAGGAGAAAAGAGAAGAAAAATGGAAGGGAAAAACAGAAGAGAGGGGGAAAAGTGGAGACAAAAGTGAAGTGGTGTTCATTTCAGCTGAGTTTAATGCCCCATGGGAGCTCACTTGGGACCCCACTTTTTCTGTTCTGTCTACTAATTCTGGGTTTCCTTTCAGGTACTTAGATACTGACCACTGTCAGGCACTGTCTTTTGGCTTTTAGCAACTTGCTTGAAGCTCCAAGCAATCTACCATTCACCACTTGTGTCTGTCTCCTCAGTCCTTGGCTGTAAGCAGGAGGGGCCAATCTGCTCTCTGAATAGGTCTGTTAGCCACATGGGGCCCAGGGCTAACCATCAGCAATCTCCTGGTTCCCTGGGCTCTGGCTCTCCCCTCCTTTGCCTGCTCACCAGCTGTCAATTTTAATAATTCAAAAGCCTGTTTCTGATAGGGCTTGAGGTGGAGAAGGTGCTGTTTAGGAATATGATGGTATGTTTTACTGTCCCAGAGCTACTCCTTTGTGAATAGCCCAAAATATTACTCTAGGCCATGGGTGGGCAACCTTTCTGTGAGTGCGTGCTAAAACCAGCAAAATCTTTGACTTAAAATTCTTCTGCGTGCCAACCCTAATTTTTTGAGAACATGTTACGCCTACTTGATATCTCTTAAGGTGTACATATGTGAAGAACCTTGAAGAAATAATAAAATTCATTCGAGCTACAAAAACACAGTATATGAAGGCAGGGAGAGTTAAGGCAGAGGCATAGAAATTGCTCTTCCCCTCTTTCGTCAATCCATGTCTATGATCTTTAAGATCACTTGTTATGTAGTTATTTATTTATCTAAGATGCACCTACACTGAATTTATCTGAAAAATAAAAAAGTTGATATTAAGAAAAAAATTGTAAATGGAAGATTATAAGAGAGGGTTTCCCGTGCCAGCAAAAGTTACTGGCGTGCCATGTTTGGCATGCATGCCAGGGGTTGCCCACCCCTGCTCTAGGTTCTACAGAGATCCTTGTATGGAGGGAGACCCAAGAGTTCAGCTAAGACCCTGGAGTTTTTATCTGTTTGGTTCCCAAAATAGTGGGGAGATGTCCCCTCCTTCAATCCAGTCACTGGCAGCTGCTTGAGACTCTTCAGATGCATAAGCTTGGCCTCCGCCTTATTTTCCTCTGAAACGCTCAAAATGCAGGGTGTGGCAGGCTGTATCACCTTGATTACCTAAGGTGGGAGGGAGGGTGGGTTATTCTTTACCTGCCCTCTCGCTGTTTGGAACAGCTAGCTCCTCAGAAAAATGGGAGTTTCGGTTTGGAAGTGTATGAATGACCCAATGCAGGACTCTGGGCTGCTGCTTTCCCATGTCTCCCTGCTCTGTTTCCCATCCCAGCTTCTTCTCAGGCACCTCATATCCAAGGCTCCCTCCCTGTGCCAATGCTTTGGTGAGTAGTTGCAAATGAAAACTGTGCTCTGGGTTTAAAGAAAAAACAACAAGGAAATTGGCTTTTGCTCTAACCAGCTCTGGCTGCCAGCAGCCCTGACACCTTTTGTAGCTGCCTGGATGTTACGTGTGCTACGGGTCTCAGCACTAGTGCTTGGAACTACGGAGCCAGGCCTGGGCTCTGAGCCTCTATCTTCTGAAGGAAGAGACATCCCATAGTGCAGCACTTCCACCTTCTACTCAGCTCCCCCTGCTGCTTTGGGAGCTGGATCCACTCCTCTGGAGACCTTACCCTTCCTAACAAGTCTCCAGGTGCATTCTGTCCTTGCCTTGCTATAAGTCACCTCCTCAGGTGGTTCTCAGTTGGTAATTCCAGGTGAATGTTCTCCAATTTAGTTGTATTTCCAGTCTGGCCCTGGGATGAGGAACACGACATGTCTGTCTATTTGGCTGCCATTTTCTCTTTCCCCCTCCAGCCCCCCACAAGGCTGGCTCAGTTTTACTGATTCTGCATACCAGTCAATATCTTTGAGGTCTATGTGTTCTCTCTCTCTCTCTTTCTCATCTCAATCTCTCATTCAAAGGCTCTAGAAACCAGAACTGTACAATAGCCAGTAAAACTTTCTAAAATGATGAAAATGCCCTATATCTGTTGCACTCTTCATTGTGTTTGATACATGTACTTACTGAGCACTTGAAATGTTGCTAGTGCAACTGATGAGCTGAATTTTTAACTTTACTTAATTTTAACTAATTTAAATAGAGACATGTGACTAGTGGCCATGTTGATTGAAAAGTGCAACTATAGAAATTCTACTGTAATAATAATAGCTATATAGGAAGAGCTAACATTTTCTAGGCATTATTAGTTCAATCAAACTTCAAAACAACTCAGTATGGTACTATCATAATCCCTTTTTATTATTGCAGAAAATTATTTTACAGAATGTTATTGGCTTGCCCAATACCATGTAACATGTACAGGTATAAGGAGAAATTCGGGATTAGAAAAATTAATCTAAGAAAAAAATCAAAAGCAAAGATCCTTTGGCCACAAAAGTAATTTTAAAGGGCTAGGGCCATGACTGGTTTTTCCCACTATTTTATCTCAGGGCCTGGCAGTTAGTAGTAGATGCTCAATAAAAATGTTTTGAATGAAGAAGTGAATAAAAAGATAGCTAAAGTTTTAATCAATTATACAAAGAATTGTAGCCAATTGTCCTTCATCTTTTCTAAGAACAGCATGGAAGATTTAGATAAAATGAAAAATCTTCCTGAAACTGAAATGTGTTTCTGGAGGATATTAAAATTTATATTCTGAAAGTATGAAAAAATAGTATTTCTCTTGATCAAAATGCAATGAATTTTACATGCTCCCACCTACAGAATAAGGGATTAAGTCCATCCCTCATTCCTTTGAGATAATCATTCATCCTTAAATGTAAAAGGCCCTACCCTAGCATATAAAGAAAAGGCAAGCATTTGCTAAACAAAAGTGATTTCTGAAAATAAATTCTTGCCAAACATATTTTACTCAGAGAGTGAGTTACAACGAGGGCACATTTGTTCCCTAATTAAAAGTATATTGATTTAAGAAGATTATAGAAAATAATTTTGGGGTTATTCAAAACTATAATTTTTTTAAAATTTCTTTTAGTTTCATTTGTAAAAGCTTCTTGGCCTAAAAGCATACATGCTCTCCATTTATTTTTAATGAGAACTTTCTACAATCCTCAAACAATTACATGGCCATTTTCTAATACTGATTTGGAAAACATAATGGATAATTTAAAGAAAAAACGTGAATATTAAGATGCTGCTATCAAAGCTATAATCTTCTAAGTGAATGTGTGTCAGGAATCATTCATCTTAACAATCTGTGATGCTCTCTGGAGAAGGGCACATCTGTCCTGATCATCTGTCCATATCCTCAGGACCAACAGGGCACCTCCAGGAAGTAGATCTTCATTGAAATTTGTTGGACGAATGAATGATTGAATTCCAAGATAACCAAATACATTACATTTTCCTTATTTTTTAAGGTAAAAAATATCTGACTCTAGGGTACATTGACTTTTTGTCCACAGCCCTCAATAGAATAACAGAATACTAAGTATAAAAAATGATTGACATCTCTAGAAATAGCCCCACTACCTCCTTTGGGAAGTTTCTGAACCAGCAAGGTAAAGTAAGTATTCTAATGCAGTGTGGCTACAGGGGTGAAAATCATGTCCCTGGGCTCCAGGAGCTCACACTGTCTGGGGCATGGAGGGACCATCTGGAGATTGCCTTGATGCCTTTGCTGAATTAGAGTTATGTATAGGATGCTATGGAGTCAGATGTACTTCATCTAGCTTGGAAGTTCAGGGAAGCTTCTGGAATCTTGAAAGATGAATAAGATTGAGTCAGGTAAAGGAAGATAGGAAGGAAATAGCATGAGCACAGGCAGAGTTGAAAAGTGGATTTCTGCATGTTGCTTAACATAACTAGAGATAAAGTGTGTGCACTGAGGCTGTGACTAGTCACAAGAAGCATTATAAACATGTAGTCTGCAAGCAGAGGGGAGAAACTGAAAAGGTGCTCATGTCACTCTGGCTGCAGCATGGAAGAGAGATTTTAAGTGAGTAAGACTGGAATCAATAAAAGGGTAATATGCCCTACAGAAACAGATAGACAAACACCCAGAACCCACATGTAAAAATGTATTCATGTCAGCATTGTTTCTAATAATGCAAACCTGATAACTAATTAAATGTACACATTTTAAAGTTTTTGAATGTCAAAAATTAATTTCACACAAAATCTTATGTCGAAATGTAATTTTGTAGTGTGTGTGTGTTATCTACATTATTTTTGTAACCGATTCATAATTATGATAATTTAGCAAAGATTGACTCAAGTTTTGCAAAGCCCTAGGTGAATATGAAAGCTAAATCCAGGATTACAAGGGAGACAGGCAATCTGTTGGGCCCCTTGTCAAGCCTGGCAGCTCCTAGGTGATGTTTTCAGGATAGCAACTTCTAACAACCTATGAAACTCTTTGGTCATAGAACTAAAAGTATATTTTTCCTGAGTTTTATAACTTTTGCTTTCTTACATACATTCCTTCTCTCATTGTAATAATCCCTCAATGATGTGGTCACTTTCTCCTGTTTTCACTAATCCCCATATAATCAGAAGTAAGTTCTTATTTCCAAGGAATAAGAATTAATTCTGCACGCACAGTTGCACTGTTCTTTCTATGTATTGAGAGAGAACATTTTTAGTAAAAAATAAAATCAATATTATTAGATAGTCTGGAATAGTTACTATCTTACCATGTTTGTACCTCTGGTGAATTATATGGCATCTGGCTCATAGTGAATTTAATAAATTAAGTTGTGTTTTAAAAACCCAATTTCTTAACTGAATAGGTAGACCTCACTCTTTCTATTCATTTTATTTCTCACTTTTATGATAATTTTATATTTAAAAACTATTTTTCAAATTAATTGTTACTAAGCTAGATAGGTTGCAGTATATATCACAATTCCAGTGTTCTCATGACCTAATATGGGTTGAATTGTGTTACCCTAAAAGAATATTGACATCCTTACCCCCCGTACCTGTTAATGTGGCCTTATAGGTTCTCATAGGGTCTTTGTAGATCATCAAGTCATTAGATGAAGTCATTAGGGTGGGCCTTAATCCAACATGACTGGTAGCCTTATAAAAAATGAATTGGAACACACACAGGTTCACAGGTAGAATGCCACGTGATGCTGAAGGCAGAGATTGGGGTGATGCATCAACACCCAAGGAAACCCAAGTTTGCCAACAACTACCAGAAGCTGGGAAAGAGGCATAGACTGGACTTCCCTTAAATGATCACAGAAAGAACCACCCCTACCCACACCTTTATCTGTGATTTCCAGCTTCCAGAACTTTGTTTTTTTAAGCTGCCTAGTATGTGGTACTTTGTTACAGCAGCTCTGAGAAACTAATATATGGCCCTTTGGGCATATCAGTAATAGTTCTTATCATTTCATATCTTAGTTAACTATTTAATATCCATTTATACTTGTGATTGTGAAGGCTTTGGTATCAAATGTTATGTCTTAATTGTCTTCATAGTTGATACCCCCTACACAAGCACACTATTGATTAGAATTAATTATGTCCTTGATTTACATTGCTACATCCCCAGTTCATATCAAATTTATTTCCTTCAAACAATGTGTAGTGTTCTATTATTTTGGTTCACTGAAACACAGTGATAGCTATGAGATAAGTTCTGATTTCTTGTAGTAATAGTTCAAGTCCATTTAGCTTAAATTCCCCACTTTTCCATGCTTACATGTATATCATTTTGGCCAGAAGTTAGTTCTTGCACAATTTTCCTGCTGCTTTCTTATGAGAACAACTGGGCACCTCTTGCACATTAGTTTGTTGTTAATTTTTTTGCTTTTATCTATTTTCATTTATTTAATTGTGATTTATAGTTTCTTTTGCCAAATACTTTCTTCTTTCCACCTCTTAAAGCATTTTAAGTTCCTGGTATCTCTAAAGCACTATACTAGATGCTAAAGATGCAGAGATGAATAAAATGTGGTCTCTTGTTCTCAAGAGTTCAGTCTTCTACTTCCCTGAACGTTTTCTTCCCAGTCTTCATGAAATGCTATCTGCTTTTCACATGTTGTTATTATAAACAACACACCAGAGGGCCAATTTTTTTTCCCACTTATGTCCTGCCATCTGATTATTTCCTGTTTCTTTCTATCTTCCTTCCAAGTCATGACTTTGAAAGAAGAAATATACTCTATGTCTACAAGTCTATCTGCTTGCTTTTTAGATATTTGAAATTACTAGAAATATATCCTGAATTTATTTTTGCAGAAACCTGCATTCCCATGTGGGTACACAGAAAGCAAATGCACTGGGTAGCTGAAAAGAGAAGGGACATTGGATTTTGCCAGGCTCCCTTTCATTGTCATCTTATGACATACATATTTCTTGGTATGGAGTCATCCTGTTATCCATCACTCTGTGCGTGTGTGTGCGCGCGCACGCGTGCACATGTGAAGCATGTACCTCAGTTCCGCTCCAGATTCTAGGAAGATTTTGCTCACTCACTAATACTTAGAAATCCTTATTAATATCCCCAGAAAATTAGCACGTTGTTTTCTTTTCAATCAGCTATAGGTTAGGCTACACTAGTGATAATTTTTCTCTTTTCTTTTCCTCCATGTCACATTTATTCACTCCTGTACCTCTTAACACTGATATTGATTTTCCCAATACTCCTTCTTACTCTTTTAGGATATATTTTTATTTTAGCATACTTCTCAAATTATTTTCTTTTCATCTCTAGGGATTTTACATTTTCTTTAATAGGCTGGAGCATGGAAGTACATTATTGACATCCTTTAACCTTCCTCTAAACACATATTAGTATGCATTTAGTGCACACATAGATGATAACTATCTTAGCAGAGAAGACAAACATAGCACATATTCTACAGGTCACTGTAACAGGACTCTTAGTTCCCACACTTCCTGGATTCACTGGCTAAAATATAATCAGAGGAGGCCAACTTTTAAAGTTCTCACATAAAAATATTTCATAATGCTCACCTCACGATATAAACACATCTGCTCAGCACAATATACCTGGAGGGGATTTTATAAGTAGATACTTCTGTGCTCTATCATGAGGAAAGATCCTACTTGAAAAAGATATTTTAAAATAATGATATATGAAATTCAGAATTTAATTAATAGGTGAATTTAAAACCCCAAAGGTTTACCTACAGAGCTGTAACATGTTTACTATTATAAATTATTTTCTTGAAGAAATTAAATATTTACTATTTATAGTTCCCTTTGCTCTAAAGATAATTCCTAGATTCTTTGTGTGTGTGTTTGTGTATGTGTGTATGCTTCAGACAATTCCCCTTCAGTGCCCTAGATTACAAAACTTCTTTTTGTCACCATTACATTCTAGCCCTCCTTCAATACTCAGCTACCCACCCACTTATCACCTCCCCACTTTTCCAAATTCAGTCATTGTCTATTTATTTTTCCCCAAGCAATCTTTTTGGTGAGCAAGCTCCTGAGACTCCACTCATTTACAATGCTTTTTCAGATTGATCAGTGGGCCTAGGCAGCTGCACTCTCTGTATTGACTAATTTGTCAGTACAGAGCATCTGAGCTTCTTCTATTCTTCTTTCTTTATTTTCTTTAAAATTTTGAGGTCTATAATGGTTGACCTACTCTCAATGATTTTTCTTTGTTTATTTTGTGTCCTTTTATATTTAATATGAAAAACTATATATTATATTGTAAGCTCTTAGACAATAAGGATAAATTACCCCAAAACCCTCTCTACGAATATCTGACATGACCCACACAAAAAAAAAATTGTTAGAAGTAATGATGCCTCCTGTGTATAGGAATAAGCAGGTCAACACATAGTCAGAGTCCTTCTCAAATGGACATGTATGTTTTAAGTTTCAAGTAATTCTGCACAATTGTGCATGTGTTCATTATGATTAATCAAATCAGTCTAGAAGTTGTCTATTGTTTATTTAGTGTTCAGAGTCTCTAAAATTTATATATATATGATTAGGCAAGGAGCTTACATTAAAAGACTTTATCTTGAGCTCCAAATTGAACATGGTCATAAAGTATGCAGGCCTTGTTAGTGTGGTTTCATTTGTCTGGGATATATTCCCTTCCCTCTGTTCCAGGCCTGCTAAGGGCCCCTTATTTATCCCTTAAGATACTGCTCAGACAGCCTCTCCTCTGTGAATATATCCCTAACATTCCTTGCCCCTCCTAAACAAATGGAAATGGGCTCATCATAGGTGCTCTGTAGCTCTTTATGAATGCCTCTGTGTGTTTGCTTCTCTGTCCCCATTTGATCCTGTTGGTTTTTATTGCAGGCACTATGTCTATTCAGTCCATCTATTACTTGATTTAGTTAATGTTTCTTTAGTACATAACTATGTTTCAGACACTATGCTCTACAGCCTAATGGGGAGGAAAAATAATAAATAAGAAATAATATTAAAGTGTTTGATATCCTCAAAACCTGGTAAATATAGGCTCTCAAAAATATTGATAAAATAATTTTTCTAAAATCAAGAAGTATTCATAAATATAGGAAAAAGGATACTACATAAAGTTGATTGTCACATAAAGAAACTATTCTACTACAGGACCTGATTGGTATAAAGCTATGAGAAAGTGATGATGGCGTTTTAACATCTCTTACTTGGTATCAGGCAGAGAGAGGCATATAATCACTGTCATATGCTCCATTCATTTTTTTTGTCCAACAAGTTATATTTTGCACACCAACATTTAGAAATGGAAATGTGCTACAGAGACTGCAACTAAAGAAGATAGAGCCCAAACCAGAGGAAAAAAAAAGACTCCAAGCCAAACACAAAACATGTTAATTAATCATTTTATTTCAAGATGTTGAAATAGCTCCAACCAAAGGAAACCAAGGCCTTTACAGTCAGTACAGCTGAAAGAAGATGTAAAGGATGTTTTATCATTATGGGAGTTTGATCTGAATCCATTTGGAAAAGAAAAACTAAAACCTTTTAGAATAATAAACCTAGAGATAATGGAATGTTGCTCACCTTCATATGAAAAGCCCTAGGCTTTACATGAAATCTATTTTAAGATCTTTTAAATTTTATAATCAGGTTAGGTATTTACATAGTTATATTAAATGGTTTAGCATTGCTTTCTATGAAATATTCTGCTTAAAATTAGCCATTTTCAAGTTCTTTTTTAAAACCTTGGTTTTAGAAATCTTGTGGACGATTTCTGAACTACTGGCAAATAGTTCTGAAATAGAAAATAAATCTGAGAGAATTTGAAATCAATTACAATTTTTTTAAATAGCAAGAAATAGACTAGGAGAAAACTTAATTCTCAGATTGTAAGAATTAATATAAATCTAAATAGGAACTGAGAAGGAACATATTTAAAGATGATCTTCCACCGGTGAACCTGAATGCTGCCTTTCAAACTAAAATAAGATGATAAATGATAAATATCAATTTTTATTATTTTGGACTTGAAGAAGAAAACAGAAGGAGAAAAAGAGAAGAGGCCAGCTTACAGAGGATGCTTCAGGTTACTTGAAAAAGAGAAAGCAATTTATCAAGAAATTCATACACTTATAATTATTTCATCTACATCGTAGCAGGCATAACATTTCAAAATTAATTTTAAAAAGTCTAAATAGATTGTTTTATTGTCTATGCTATTCATTATCTAATTAATTTGAATTAAAGAAATTTATATCAAATAATTCATAGCATCTCTTCTTGCATAGTCAATATAATTTTGGTGCCAACATGCAGACTCCAGGGAATGAAAAAGACTTCTGATATGAGGTTTAAATTTTTCTCTACTAATTCATGACCATCTTTCAAATTCTTGCAGTTCTCCAAATATGTCATGTTTTTAAGGCCTGTCTACTTTGGCATGTGTTGTCCCATCTGGCTAGCCAATCCCCTCTTCCTTCAAACCTTCAATGGCCCTTCCTCTGGAAAAACCAGTCTGATATTACTTCTTCCCCTGTGCTCTTGGAGCAGCTTATTTTATGGAAACTTTCCCCAGTAATGTATTATGTTTGGGGAGTTTACCGGTCCATTTCTTTTAGTAGACTCCAAAGAGTAAAAACTATTCCTTTCATGTTTGTATTTCCATAACTTTATGGGGTCTTGTAACTGAATTAAGGGTTTAATACATTAACAAGAAAAATAAAGTTGGAGCTGAAGACCTCGGATATTGAGCAATAATTTCACCTTGTTAGCTTATCTATCTAACTGATTGCCCACAAATATTTTCTATATGTAAGACCTCTCTCTAGATGTTTTGGAAAAGACATATTTGGGAAAACAAAATAGTATCAAAAGAACATCAACTTATGCTTTTCAGAGGTAGAATTTACCACTAATCTTCATATTTTGAAGAACAATTTTCATCCCATTATCAACTAGGAAAGCACTTTTAGGACATTAAGTTTCTTTAAAAATTTTTATTGACATACATATATATTTCTAAGACACAGGACAACATAATTTATGCCTATGAAGACATCAGAGAGTAATAAAATAGTACCATGACATGAAGTAAGATATAAAAAATAAGTACTATCCATTTAAATCACATAATAATTTATAAAGGCCACTAAATTTTCTAAAGCTGCACCTGCTGTTTGTATTTTGTAAACTATGAAAAAAGTTTGTATTAGTACAGCCTTGTATGTTTTTTTCAAATCATGTTCTCTAAAGCAGAAAAAACACTTTACTCAAAGAAATAAATTCTAGAGCAGAATTACATACAAATGTGGAAACTGAGTTTTTAAGCCCCACATCTGGAGTTCCACAAGTCTGGGGGCAGGGGAGCTTCACACCTTGGCATGCTCTTATGCCAGCAGTCACCTAGCTAGCATCTGAGAGATCATAATTCATTTCATGTACATTCACTATCAATCAGTATCACTCAATATCAATCCCTCGAGAGAAACCAAGATGGCAGCATAGGTAAACACTGGAGTTTGCTGCCTCGAACAACCACTTCAAAAATACAACTAAAAGACAGAACGAACATCATCCAGAACCACAGGAAGGCTGGCTGAGTGGAAATTCTACAACTAGAAGGAAAGAGAAAAGCATACTGAGACTCAGAGGAGGCACAGTGCGGAGATAAAATACTAAGGTGCGGAGGTGCGTGCTGAGCAGGCTGGCGGCTGAGGGCACAGTTGTCGTTTTCAATTGGGAGGGAGTCTCAGGTTCTGAGCTCCAGTTCCGGGCGAGTCTCTAGGGACCCAGACTCATACGGGAGAAGTGGGACTGTCTGGCATCAGTCGGAACTTGAGGGCAGCTTTCTCTCCAAGGGGCTTGCAGCGATTACCAGGACACTGAGAAGCAGAGCCTCTGAGGGCAAGACTGAGAGCAGCCATAACTGCTAGCCCCGCCCTGTTGATCCTGTGGAACCTGCCCCGCCCAAGGCTTGCAGAGAGGCTTTTGCTGTATAGCCTCAGGGAAAGGCTAGATTAGCACCTCCCTAGAGATCCAGGAGCCAGGAAACCCAGAGGTCAGAGTGGGACCATCCAGTTTACAGCTCTGTGGAACCATAAAGGACACACTCAGGGGGCAGACTCAGTGAGCACCAAAGCCCCATTGAAGCAAGTCTTGCCCCAGAGGGGTGTCTCCAGCACAGAAGTTCTCC
>NW_006297066.1:1105276-1119904 GCF_000327345.1 Myotis davidii | reverse complement strand
TGATTATGATAGAATCAGGGGCATAGAAATGGAATAGACTGCCTATTCTTGGTGGGGGAAAGGGGTGAGGGGATGCGGAAAGAGACTGGACAAAAACCGTACACCTATGGATGAGGACAGTGGATGGGGAGTGAGGGAGGAGGGTGGGGTGGGAACCGGTGGAAGGGAGTTATGGGGTGGGGGGGGGGGAGGAACAAATGTAATAATCTGAACAATAAAGATTTAATTAATAATAAAAAAATTATCAATCCCTCTACTTTAGGTAATAGCAACATTGCCTTTTCTATAGTTCACAGCACATCTACTTTTCTGTCTTGCCATTCCCAACCCACTCCATGTTAACATCATCTCATGCATGGACATCTACCAGAGCTTATTCCCTGGGCTCCTCACCTCCCCCAATCTATTCCCTTCTCTTCAGCAAGAGTAATCATTTGAAAACACAAATCTGACCATGTCATTGCTTAAAATATCTTAATGGATTACCTAGAATGTTTAGATAAAAATCAGGGTCTTCAGTCACCTTCCGAGTGCTACCTCCCACCTCTAGAGCTATTTCCTAATCTAGACCCTGGTCATTCTCCACACCCCAGCCATTCTGATGTTTTCAGTTGCCAGGAGGTTCCATGGACTCTCATTCCACCAAGACTGTGTATATGCTGCCTCCTCTGTCTGGAACTATCACCCACACATATACACCTCAGATAACTAACTGCTTTTCCTCCCTCAGACCTCAGCTTGAACTCCATGCCTTTATACCTCAAGAAGACAACAGGTTTCTGTGGTACATGCTCTCTTATCATAATCCCCTGTGCTTTGCCTTTACAATGCTGTCAAGTTTTTGTGATTTTACACTCACTTGTGTGTTTATAACCTGTCTTTCCCTCTATCCTGTAAGACAAGGGCCTGGCATATAGAAGGCAACTAGTAAAAAAGCGTTGATTGACTAACTAGACCTAAGTAAATATATAAAATCCAGTAGGCAAAAGGTATGAGATAACCAAAAAATATATCTATGAAGACTGGATACAGCTGGTTTTTGTTATTCACAGTAGTTAGGTTCCATAAGTTCACCACAAACACTGAATTAGTGAATATAGATTGCTCTTAGGGAAATCCAAAGTAAAGTCCCAAGGAGCCTCTGGTAACACATTTTTATCAAGTAATCAGTAAATAACCTTGTGCTGTGAGCATTTAAGACACCTTATTTACAATATATAGTTGATTTGTCAATGTTGTACTCACACACAACTCATGCCTGAAGGAAGCTTACTGAACAAGCATTTTTTTTTTATCATATAAGGCTCATCCAAGGCTTCTTGTGATTAGAAACACTCAACAACACTTCAGTACTACATTTGGGGCCTTTTAAACATTAAACTCACAAAAATCACAGAAGTGTGAAAAACAGGGCACTAACTAGACTGTGAAACAAGAAGACTGTGTCACCTTGTTTGACTTCAGCTGGGAATGTGCCCCTTGAGTAATTCAAAAGTCTGAAAATGACTACAAAAGCACTGTGATATTGATTTGGGGGCTAAAAATAAATTTCAGTGAGTAGGAAAATTCTCAAATACAGGATTTACAAATAGTAAAGATAGACTGTATTTGTTAAAGGCTTATTGCCTATGTGGCACATGTATGTAAGGTAGGCATGTTCTGGAGCATATGGAGCAGACAACAATCTCATTTTTCACTATGCAGTTCACAACCCTCTCTCTATAGAAGAGTGATAAATATTAAATTTTCATATTCAGTTGGAGAGAATTAAGTCAAAGCTCTTTTATTCAACTGAGATAACCACTGAATGAGATTCTATTGCCTCCAGTTAGGGCAAAACACTATAATATTTGATTCTTACAAAAAATATATACTATGTGAAAATATGCCAACATATCATTAATTAAATACATCTCCTTTGTAAGAACTCCAATGCTTTATGATCATAAAATGTCTTAGAAATAAATGAATGTGTAATTCCTGGGCAATTTAAATATAATAAAACCAACTCTGAATTCATTTGGTAAGTAAATAATCACACCAATGGACCATATGTATATAAATCTTAAGCCAAAGGACATTTTAATACATGGGCTACTATTTAAGTAAATCCATGTGAGAATTTTGTACCTAAAGTAAAAATGGTGAGTTCTGAGCTTCTCTCTAATTTCATTTTGGGTGTGTTATCTCTAATTTGCAAGCCAAAATTCTTGTTATCTTATAAGCTTTTTTTTTTTTTCAATTGAGAATGGTTTTCCCACCCACAAATTACCTTCTTCCCTTTACTTAACAGTTATGGAGGGGCACAATTTACAGGCATGAGGATGACCTCCATCCATCTTCAGTCCCATAACTCTCTCCTCATTGCTGGCTGCCCCATTAATGCACAAGAACTACTAGACCTAAAGAATGCCACAGCACATAAGGCAAAAAGCCAGTCCCACCAAACCCTCATCTCCGGTTATTTGAGGTAAAGGGAGAAATGGCTATGAGAATAAAATAACAGCATTTCCTTCTCATAGCCAGATGTGCCTTTTGTGACCCAGTCATCATTTCTGTTGATTCTGATGGTAATATTCCTCACTTCTTGCCAATATTTGCTGCCACTGATGCAAGGCTGGTCCTCTCAGGAAATTAGTAGAGAGATGGTAGACCCCATATGGGAATGCCACTTTCACTTATTAACTAGACAAAGATATCTGGGTCTTTATTTGGAAGCATTTTTAAGGCTATATTTAGGTACATTTATAACTGACATGCAACAAAATGCACTTTTTTAATGTGTACTATTTGTTGATCTTTGACAAATGGATAAAGCTATAAAACTTTCACATGTGAAATAATCTTATCTCTCACCCATATACAAGTTAGAGCAAAAGTAGGCTTACAGATGTGAGTATGCAAAACACAGTTTATTCTCTTTTTAAAAAATAAGTATTATAGCCCTAACTGGTTTGGCTCAGTGGATACAGTGTCGGCCTGAGGACTGAAGGGTCCCAGGTTTGATTCAGGTCAAGGGCATGTACCTTGGTTGCGGGCACATCCGCAGTAGGGAGTGTGCAGGAGGCAGCTGATCGATGTTTCTCTCTCATCAATGTTTCTAATTCTCTATCCCTCTCTCTTCCTCTCTGTAAAAAATCAATAAAAATATATAACAAATAAGTATTATATATTTTAAAATATATTTTATTGACTTTTAAGAAATAGATGAAGGGAGAAAGAGAGAGAAATAAACATATGAGAAACATTGATCTGCTTCCTTATGCACACCACCTACAGGGCATCCAGGCAGGCATCCAAGGCTCCTTCCTTTGCGGGAGATCATAGCTGTCCTTCCTCCAGAAACTCCATGACCTTCCCAAACTTGATGCTTAAGCAATCTCCTGATGTTATTTTTATTTCTCACTTCAGGGTATGTTTACCCATGTATGTGAAGAACAGGAAAAAAAGAAACACAACAACCATGTAGTAGAGAGTTATTTCCCATCATTACTTTATCAAATAATCACTCACTTCTTCAATAGGAGAGACAGAGTATTTATTTAGGACCACATAGCTTCTCTCTCACCTTGGAGAGGTTGGCCTGTATTCTCTGAAATTTTAAATGCAAGAACTGGCACCCCATTCTCATTCGAGGAGGCTGAAGAGAACTGTAAATGCGGTCTGACTCCTGCACAGGAAATGTAGGCACCATGTCCCCACTCCTATGCTGTGCCACATATGATCATGCAGGACAGAGGGATAGTCTGTGTGAGTACATGGGTCTTGTTATGGCCAATAAAGTCATGTGGGAGCAAGGTGATGTCTGCAAAAAGTGGATGGTTGGGGTGGTGGTAATGGTGGTGGTTTTATCAAAGCCTCTGAGCTGAACAAGAAGCCACCAAGTGGCCATCAGAATAGAGACATGAAATGACTGAAATTGAGACCAGGCCTACAACTCAAAATCATCATAATACTGTGCATTTTCTAAGAACAAACAGAAGAGCTCTGGGATCTGCCAAAGTCTTCATCCAGCATATGAGGAAGAAAACCTCCATAAAATAAAGTTTAAAAGATAGTGAGAGGCAAAATAAAGTTATGTTTGTTTTAAAGGCATTTTTGTTCCTTCAACTTACCTGTTACATACACAGACACAGAGTTAGAAGCAACAGGAAGGATGAGGTAAAGTTGGAAACCAACTTATGAATTTCCAATCAGAGTTTTAGGAAAAAAATTTAGAAGAGAAATCTTCAGAAACTCTCAAATCTTTGTCTTTACCAAACTTCTCTAAGCTAAAGCCTATATTTTTTTCCTAAGTGCCCCACAGGGATCTTTAGAGGAGCATGCTCAAAGGGGAATGTCCTGCCACCTCAAATCCCACTCCCTCCAAGCTCCACACTAGGTTCTTTGCATTAGCTTTTTCAGTCATACTTTCTGTAAGAAAGAAGTGGAAAAGTGCGTAAGGAACACTGGTTGCTTTGCTAGGCACAAAACAGTTAATATTACAAGCTGGTCAAAAGAGGGAAGAAAAGAGAGAGGGAGGGAGGGAGGGAGGGAGAAAGGAAGGGAAGAAGGGAGGCACAGTGGGAAAGAGGAATTGAAGAAGAGGCAAGGTGCACACCCCATCACGCATGCAAATATATGCCAGCCCATGCCAAAGATATGCAGGTGACCATGCATGAAGGCATGTGTTTAAGCACAGCAGCTCACTCTAAGAGTAGACACTTCGGCACTGCAGGAGGAATCTGGTCTTCAACTTAGTAACTAGATACCCATGACATGGAGATAGAGAGTGGGTTGAGAAAAGAATTTGGTCAGGACATGCCATCAGAAGACCTGTTTAAGACTCAACTTGATAATTTGATTAAACTATTTAATCTCTTGTAAGTTTCAGTTTTCTTATCTATAAAATGGGAATAATAATCATAATTCCGGTTATCTCACTGGAAGGTGTAGACATAAATGTGGTGGACATTGGGTGCCCCTAAAGGACCAAACCACTCATTTCCCCATCTCCCAAGAGTGTTGGCTGCTGATGTCCCTTTCTGGAAATTTCTCTCAGCCATTCCCAAGATCTGCCTTCCTGGGGCCTACCTATTCCAACAATTCATTTATCTAGCCTCAAAAAATCTCCAGAATCCAACTCCATCTCTCCACCTTTATTTCTCCACTATAAGCCATACCTCCATCATATATCATCTAGATTCTTGCAATAATTTTGTAATTGGTCTCCTTCATTCTGCTTTTGACCTGTTACAGGCTGAATTACTTTAAAACATGACTTAAGTCATATATTCCATTACTTTCCACTCCCTTTTATAAAAGCCAAAGTCCTCATGAATGGCTACCAGGCACTACTTAAGGTTCTACCACTGGCTCACCTTGCCCAGGAAACCTGCTAATCTCATCTCCAGATTTTCCTCTCTCCCTATTGTCCACATCACTTTAGCCACACTGGCCTCCTTACTCTTTCTTAAACATACCAGACATGCTACAGGCTTAATGCCTTTGCAATTGTGATTCCCTCTGCCTAGAATGCTCTTCCCAGATATGACTCACTCTCTCACTTCTCTCAAATCTTTGTGCAAATGGCTTCTGATCAGTAAGATCACCCTAATTAAAATTGCAACACCCTGTTCCTTTTTTTTGCTATTTTTTCTCTCCTTAACACTTATCATTATCAACACATTATTTATTTTACTTGTATATTTGCTTATCATCCATCTCCTCATACTACAATATAAGCTACATGACATCAGGGCTTTGTCTGTTTTGTTCACTGTTATAGCTTCAGCACCTAAAACAGTGCTGGACACATAGTACATGCTCAATAAATATTTACTGATTGAATGAATAAATTAATAAAAGATGAGGAATTTCCCCCCAAAATAGTAGTAAATGATAGTTTTTCTGTAAGTGTTCAACAAAATTTAGATACTCCTGATATAAATGTATGTGAATACTTATATAAAAAGTAAGATTTTTGAACATAGTACAGTTACATTATACATCCAAAGACATGTAAAAAAAATTGTAGTGATAGGCAGTGACAGCCATGGATTCCGAGAAAGGACATTATCAACATCTAACTCTTACTTTATCATATTTCTGTGAGCCAAGACATGACACATTTTAATTATTCAACATCTTTACTCTGTCAAATAAACTGATTATGGAAGTCTGTGAAATTCTAAGGGCAGATGTTACCATATAATACTTTTCTTCTTTCTCTATTATTTCTCAAAGCACTAAGTTTTATGCCTCCAATGATATCATTGTTTTCAATAATAGACATGAAGCCTGGCTGTCTTTTCCAAAAGACAGTTCTTAAGAGTGGAAACAAATCCTCTATCTTATGCATTTTCCATGGATGCTCTGTCCCCATACCAGGTCTAGCATCTCAGGATTTAGATTGGACTCTTCACCCAGTTGACAAAAGGCTTTGCTGAATCTCTTAACAGAGTCATCTCCAGCTTTTGATATTAGCCAACAATTTGTTTTGCTGTAGTTGCCAATGATTCCATTGCTCTACCAAATTACTGGAGTTCATATAGCTGGCAGTGGTTTGGAGGGAATGAATTTCTCAGCAACACCTGTAGGAAGACAAATAATAAGCTGAAACTCTTTGGTCTCAGTGGCACTCAGTGTCTTCTGCTCTGCTAAATCTCTGTTTACAAGCCAGTCACTCTTTGAAAAGGGAAAGGGAGGATGAGACACAGAAAATTACCCTCACAACTTTCCAGGCATGCTAAAAGATGTGACTGGATTATCACAAGCCCTATTGAAGCTTTTGTATGAACTCCTGGGATCAATCTCTCATTTGTCATGTGAGACAGATCTGATTCAGACGTTGTGAATGGAAGGCATCTGCTGATCATCTGTCAGACCCCATGAGGTTACTAGATAAAGGGACTAAATGATTTGAATAATGAGAATAATTAGGGACCTCTTATAAGAATAGTAAAGGGTATGTCTAAAAGACCAGCAGCAGAAGCAAAAGTTTTCATGTTGGGTCCCTTTCTACAATTTCAGAAAGCTCACAAAGAATCTGGTCATCCTAAACTTGGCAGATTTTCAATGAGAAAGCAGCCCTGACTCTCCACCAGGCTCAGGATAAGCAGGTTACTAGGGTGCTATTTATGTTTTGATTGACAAGAATACACTCTGTCTAAATAAATAGAGAAGCATTTCTTGTAATGATGCCTCAAAGAAGCAGCTATCTGAAATGATGAATCAATGCCAAGATAGTTCAAAAGACAACTCAAATACTAGTACCCATGGTAAACATTAACAAATGAGGCAAACTTTTGAAAGAGGAGACCTACTCTAGGAGTCTACAGTGCACTAAATATAGACAATGGGATACATATGTCTTTTTATTTATTTTTAATTGAAATCATTCAACCAAGAATTATCATCTTTAAGAAATTACCTTGGTTTCTATTATTTGTGCCTGTTATATTGTTTAAATATAAAAAAGAGAAAAAAATCATTTTATTTTTTTCATTCTCTTAATTTCTTTAGCATGGTATTCAATGTCCCTAATTATCTTGTGCCACATGCTTTCATATTCCATCTACTGCCACCACCATCATCCATACATTCTATTTAGTAAAGTCTAATGCCCATCATTCCTTAAACTTGCATAAACATTTGCTTATTCCCTTCCTTCTGTCTGGAATTTGTTTTCCCACAATCCTCCTGGATCAAACCCTAATTAATGCTCAAATCTCAACCCAATTGACATCTTCTTTGGGGAAACCCTACCAAATGTCTTCTTAAGCAAAGTTCATTCCTAAAAGTATGCTTCTCTACCGTATTGTAATATCCATATTGTAACAATTGCCATACTGTGTAAGTGCACACTGGTCATGGGACTCTCTCTTTTACTCTGCCATTAAGTTATTTTTGTGAGCTGGTCAGTATCTTACTCAGATACCCCCTGCTCCCTCATTAAATGTTTGGTGAAAGAAATGTGAAAGAAATATCAGAGTCTTTCTCTTTTTTCTCTCACTTTTTCACTCTTTTGTTTTGTAGAAGATAAAGAGAAGATAGAGGCTCAGATAGATTCAGAGCCTTGCCTTAGATAACATTATTAAGGCTGAACATACAGAATTAGAATAAAAGATTCTTGTTCATAAATATGTTTAATGTTAGATAGAGTAAACTATAGGGTGTTTTTAACCATTAATAAGAATCAGGTAATGTAATACTTTAAACAACAAAAACTTAAAAAGAAAACAACAAAAGAAAAGAAAAGAATCAGGTATGTAATTTGCAAGAATCTCAGGTGGTATAAAGGATTAAATGTAATAATATTGTTTATTTAAATTCTGAAAATTAAGGTTAAAACCCAGACCCAGTGAAAGCATTTATATGCTTTACAAAAATATTAGTCTTTATTAAAAAGGGGTATTGCTTCTGGATATGACCTCTTCTTTTCTCAGTCTCTCAACATTCATACAGACACTACTAAACTCAAGTGTCTACCATGCTTGAGTGGTACTGATGTAATCAGAGAAAAGTGGGGGTTCCTGGGAGTGGAAGGTGGAGGCATGGATTTTGACTCTCCTTTATTTCTACATTATACTCCTTCAAGTTCATATGAGTGCCACATGCAATCATTAGTAAGTGGGAATCTTCATCCACAAGAAAAAATTTCTGACATTAATAATTTAGTACATAAATTCAATGGTTATTAAGCCCTTGGAGGGTTCTAATAATGCTATGCTTGTGTCTCTCATTGAATTAGCAGAATCAAAGACCAACACAAAGATTCTCTCTCCTTCTGCTCTAATCCCTGCAGCTCTCAGCGCCCCAGACATTGATGGGCAAGGAGTTTTAGACCAGGAAGCATCCCCTTAACAGTGACTTTCTTCAAGCTAATAAAAGTGAGAAAGTATAATTTCATCATTATCACACCAACATGCCAATTGACGTGTTTATAACATACAGAAAGAAGCATTTCTAAATCATTTGGCCATAATTGCTGGGTCAATTCACAAGGGGAGTCAAAATTCTCCAAGAGTGCTATGGAACAAAGTGTTAACGGCATGTAACATGGGAAAATATCAAAGTGATTATAGTTTAAGATATGTGACATATAAGCAAGGGTGGTAGCAAAAGGAGATATGGAACTTTGTCTCTGTAGGGAGACAAAGGCTTAGTTTAGCTAAAAGGACATTTTATTTCATAATTATCACTTTTCCACTAATTAATCATTATCAGAAGTCACAGAGTCAGGGCTACTACACACACACACACACACACACACAGAGAGAGAGAGAGAGAGAGAGAGAGAGAGAGAGAGAGAGAGAGAGAGAGGAGAGAGAGAGAGAGAGAGAGAGAGATATTTAAATAATCTCAGACTTTGCTCTACTAAGTAACTAGAAATATATGTATTTAGTCTTGGTTATGGAATTAGGGATTACAACAAATACTCTTGCTAAGGGTATGCAAAGGTAAAATGACTTGTGTATACCACAGTAAAAGGAATCTTAAGAGGATCCATCAAATATAACATCTTAGGACCATCAGCTTACTTTCAGTGAGCTTTACATATGTTGGCTTCCACTCTATTTCATTCTATAACATTTAGTGTTTCAGCCATTTTTATGGTTTTTATATATTGACTAGAGGCCCAGTGCACAAAAATTTGTGCACTCAGGGAGGTCCCACAGCCCGACCTGTGCCCTCTCACAGTCTGGGACCCCTCGGGGAATGTCCACCTGCTGGCTTAGGCCCACTCCCTGGGGGATCACACCTAAGCTGGCAGTCAGACATTCCTCTGGCAGCTCAGGAACCCTCGGGGGATGCCCACTTGCCAGCGGGGAGCAGGCCTAAGCTGTAGTCAGACATCCTTAGTGCTGCTGAGGAGGCGGAAGAGGCTCCTGCCGCCACCACTGTGCTGGCAGCTGGCAGCCTGGCTTGTGGTTGAGCAGAGCTTCCCCTGTGGGAGCACACTGACCACCAGGGGGCAGCTCCTGCATTGAGCATCTGCTCCCTGGTAGACAGTGTGTGTCATAGTGACCAGTCATTCCCAGTTGTTCCGCTGTTAGGGTCCATTTGCATATTACTCTTTTATTATATAGAGTGGAGGCCTGGTACATCGGTGGGGGCCAGCTGGTTTGCCCTGCAGGGTGTCCCAGATCAGGGTTGGGGGTCCCTCTGGGGTGCCTGGGCAGCCTGGGTGAGGGGCTGAGGGCCGTTTTCAGGCTGGCCATGCTCATGGGCTGGAAGCAGGTATCTGGGATTTATTTAACTTCTATAATTGAAACTTTGTAGCCTTGAGTGGAGCTCAGGGCTGGCCAGGGCAGGCAGGAAGCTTATCTTCCTCCATTGCCAGGGGCAACACAAGCCTTCTGCTCGCTACAGCTCGGTGGCCACAGCCATCTTTGTGACGGACTGGTAGAGTGAGGAGTGACTGTTAATTTGCATATTACTCTTTTATTAGATAGGATGATATCCTAATATCTAAGGTCTAGATCCATAATTCCAATATTGCCTATTGGTAGTGGATATTGGTGTTCTTTAGATACCTAAAATTCAGCACATCCTAAAGCAGATGACTACAATAAGTCAAAGGTTGGCAGTTTTGATTCATAACAGGATGATTATGTGTTTATGTCCAATGGTCAAAAATTTAGGGCAGTTTTTCTCAAACTTTCACTACCCATGGACTAACTACTTCTTTGGCACACATAGTGGAACAGGGGATCCCCCAGGGGTGAAGACGACAGAGCCCAATGCGCTGGAGCGTCTGCATGCATGATTCCGGAGACCAGGTTCAGAGACACAGATCTAAGTTTATTGAGGAAGTACAGCCGCATATAAAGGGGTAAGCAGCCAATGCAATAGGGACATGCTTGCTATGTTGTCCAATGGGCATGAGGGTCGGGGCTAAGAGTAGGTGGCTCCTGGAGATTTGTCAGGCGGGCGTTGCCACTTTCTGGTGTGCCAAGGAAGTCTGTTCGCTGGAGTGTACTCACAGCATTGCTTTGGCCGCAGCACTGAGACAGATCTCCTGAGCTCTACCCACATCTCACCCTTCCCTTTTTATAAGCGCCTGCTGGATGTGGATAATCATAGCTTGCTGTGCATTTATTCTTTGGATCATTGAGTAAAAGCAACGAAACAATCAGAATGCAAGGAGGCCTCCTGCTGCTAGAATGGCCCATATGAATATGTTAGCAGGATTTAACCAGGAGGTTAGACAGCTGAGGGCATCACTTAAGAAACTAAACTCAATGGGTTTTACTCGGGTATTGTTTATTCTTAGGATTTCTTGCTGGAGCTGATAGGTGCTGTTTAGGAATGCCTGGCTGAATGGACCTTTAAGGAGATTTGCTAATTTTGGGCGCTCCCAGGAGGGATTTCTCACTTGAACAGATGTTACACAGATGACAGTGTATCTTATATCACATTGGGTGTGTGATATTTGCCATAAATTATCGAGGTTTTCTTAGATTAAATCAATTTGTTGTTGTAAAGTGAGTAACGCTCCCCATACCTGTTGGTTTATTGTTGCTTGTGTAGCAAAGGCTTGGGCTGTGACCTCTGATAAGGAGTTTAGACTCTGCGCTGTCAATCCCTCCTGGGCTAGGGAAGTGATTCCTGTGGCCATACCTGCTATAGTGGCTATTATGGAAGAGATTATCAGTATCACTACTCCTACAGCCCTTTTTTCTATTTTCTGGAATTCCTTATGGATTATTAGTTGAGTCGGCCCGTCCCAGTCGCTGACTTCTACTGGAACCCAAAGTAGTGAGGGGGTGTGCATGGCTAGAGCGTAAGCATTGTTTGGATTCCAGCAATTAGATAGTATACAATATTGCTGGGTATAAGTAAAAGCGCTATAATTGCTTTGTAAGAAGAAGAAGGGGGGTCTCACACAGGCCAGTAACTAAAACTATGAGTGGCATTGGGGTTGACTGCGACGTTGTTCTCCCATCTACTTGCCAGCTTTTCCCAGGTGCCGTTATACAGGTGGGCCCCTTTTAGGCTGGTGAAGGCTCTTTGATCAATACATGCATTGGGCCTGCATAAATCCCACCACCTGAATTGGAAGCACAACCCTTATATTGGGTTTCTTAGTGCAAATGGTGTCATTCCCTTTCTTAACCATCTCCCCCAAATTCCCAGGGCGCCCGTCTGTACGTCGGGTTGGGAGGCACAGAGGCATTCTACCCAGGGGATGCTCATGGAAGAGAGGAGTACGGGGGGTGACTCCTCTGAGAGGAAAAGGTAAGGGCAGAGGGGTACTGTGGAGGGGCTGGTGGAGACCCTGGTCCAGCTCGATAAGGCAAAGGGAAAGGTTGCATTAAGTCCCAGCATAACCCCCTCTGTACAAAAGTCCCTAGTTTCATGAGGTTCTAGGTATATCCACCCTTGTCCTGGGGTAGTCCCATTTTCTAGAGTCCACTTAAGGAGGTTAGGGCTACTGATATCAGCCCATACCGTCCTGTTCCATGGCGATGAGACCGGTTCCACTCCGTCAGTTTCTTGGTCATCTCCGCCACCAGGGCTGGTTGTCCTCTATGGTCCCCATTTCCTCTACTGGGAGTGATGGTGATGGTGGTCTATGGCTCATCGCTGGTGGTGCAGGGTTTGATGTTACGGGCAGGAATCCACGCGGGATTTTTCTCACCTTCTGGAAAAATACAAGGAAACCCTCTCCCTTGGGTTAAGAGTGGGTTGGGGCCCTTCCAAGCCCCGGTTAGTGGATCTCCACCGGACCAAGGGGAGAGCCCCCCCCCCCCGCTTTTTCTTTAGTAAGCTAGATTTTTAACTCTTTATTTTTTCTTTCTATTATGGCTTGCCCTTGTGGGTTATATGGTAAAAGCCTCGCTAGTGTAGTAGGGGCCATTATCTGTTTTAATTTCCCAGGGAAAGCCTAATGTTAGAAATGCCCCGTTGAGGGTTGCTATTATGTGGCGAGTCTTTTCACCTGTGTGAGCCTGAGCATATGTGGCCCCAGAGCAAGTGTTAATGATTACATGTACATATTTGAGCCTACCAAAGCAGGGAATATGGGTCATATCTGCTTGCTATAAGGCATTGGGTTGGAGCCCCGGGGGGTTGACCCCTTGTGGCTGGAGGGGGCCTAAAGGCAACAGGGGGCCGCAGGTTTTGTAAAGGCAATAGGGGGCCGCAGGTTTTGTATGCCCGTATGAGATGCTTGTAGCTAGAGAGGGTTAAATGAGGCAATAGCTTGTGCAAGCTAGCTGCCTCTATCTCTGGATTGTTTTTCCTCTTGTCTTTATGGCTGGAGTATTGCTGATAATTCCTCTCTGTTGTAGGAATGTACATGGCCTTGGAGTTGTTTTTTGAAAATATACAAATGTATTCTCCACCAAAGGTTAATAAAGGAAACTTTACTTGGGGTTCTATTTATTTTTGCTTAAATGAATTTCCTTTGGCTTATGTTGATACCACGTATGTTTTTCATGGGTGTCTTGCTGTTAGCATTTCAAATGAAAAAATTTTTCTAGATGTAAATTAGTTACAGGATATTTTTTCTTACATGGTATTTTTCCACTATCCCTAATATTTTTATTTAATTATTAGGAGGATTTTTGGAAAACTTATACTGCAGTCTAGATAACTTTAAATTTTAATTTTTTACACAAAAATATGACTGCTTTAGGTTCATTGTATGTTAAGTAATTTTTCTATGAAATGAAAATTTTTGTTAATACTTCTTGAGCAAATTTTAATTAATCTGAAAACTTGACTACTATTTTACTGTCAAATTTAATACTCTAATAACAATCTTAGTTTACACTGTAAATATTAATGGAAAGGAATTCCTTGGTTATAGTTTTGAAATCTAACTTAAAGGACTATTAAATACATATGTGGATATATGATCTAAAGACTATATACTTTCTATAAATGGAAAGGATTATTTTGCATCCTTGAGAAGTCCCTACGCATTCCTGGTGTTAGGCTGGATTTAGATATAAGGTAGCTGCTGTTAGCCAATTTTCTGTTATCTGGGTACCGATCTGGGCTGGGCATGGGAATTGAGAAGCAGCCATGAGGGCAGGAGACCTCCCTCAGAAGGGGTGAGTGTTCAAGCCCCTGCATAATTGGGGGGGTGAGGATCTGTGCCCCACCTCTGTTGGCTCCCAAATTCTCTTTTGAGGCCCCTCTGCGACTGTGCCTGTCTTCCGGGGCCAAGCAGGGTGATGTGAGGTTTAGTTCTGTCTCCTTGGTAGCCTATGCCCCTATGGCCTCTACGCCCAGAAACTTCCTTGGGATCCCCTTGCCTGCTGGTGGGGCCCCTGTAGCTGGTCAAGCAGAATTAAGTTAACTAGAAGAGGACATTCTGCCAAGAAAGGACAGGAGCCTGCAAACAGGCCACGTCAGAACAAAGTCTTGCAAGCAAGACTTATTGTTTAGAGGCAAAACATTCTTTTAGGTGATAAATAGTCCAGGAAGGCATGGAAATTACAAGGGAGAGTGCACGGCTGGAGGTGGAAAGAGTCTTTGTATAACATAGGAAACTAACAGTTTAATGTATAAGTTAGCTCAGATGATCTCACAAGCATGCTTGTTAATCATTGCCACTTGCTGTATTCCATTGTTATTTGCTGTATTCCTTTAATAAAAGCCATGAGAGCTGGGGGAGCTTTTTCTGCTCTCAGC
>NW_006297066.1:1100266-1105228 GCF_000327345.1 Myotis davidii | reverse complement strand
ATCTTAAATTATATCTTAAAATTCTAGTGCTGTATTTAAGAAATATTAAACAAAATAACTGGCCTTGCCCCTTCTTAGAGGCAAAAACTCAAGATATATATTCATTAACTTTTACCTGATAAAGCTCTCCATGTGATTTCAAGCATTTTAAATTGACTTTATTAAAAGATCCTTTAAGAAGAGAAAATAAACTTTTGAAAACATTTTAGGGCCCATGAAATGTCCCAAAGTCATTCCTTGGTTATAGTTTTGAAATCTAACTTAAAGGACTATTAAATACATATGTGGATATATGATCTAAAGACTATATACTTTCTATAATTATCAAGAGATACCAATCAAACCAAAACTGAACCCTGTATACAAAAATTTTGGTTGAGATTATAGAATTTATTCTCTTTTCTAATCAGACCAAGGAGTAATATATTTTGAATTCCAAATTTTTCAGAGAAAGCACAATATTTTTTAAAAAAATGAAATTCTGAGAGTCCTCCAGCTCTGCAGTCAGTGCCGTGGTTCTCCACCAGGTCTGAGATCTGAGCCCCAGCAAACCCAGTCACAGCAGACGTTTCAGAAGGATTCCTTTCTGAGCACTTTGAAGATGGACATCAAGACCCC
Organism: Myotis davidii; assembly: GCF_000327345.1. Classification (NCBI taxonomy): domain Eukaryota; kingdom Metazoa; phylum Chordata; class Mammalia; order Chiroptera; family Vespertilionidae; genus Myotis; species Myotis davidii. The sequence goes on along the minus strand of NW_006297066.1, from coordinate 1,104,610 downwards.
ACCCACACTCCTGCAGCTGGCAGGAGAGAGCCTGCTGAGGGACCAGGCCTCAGCCATCGCAGCTCTGGACTACCTGCCGGCTGAGCTCTTCCCGCTGCTGTTCATTCAGACCTACTGTAGGAGAATCCCGGAGCCCCTGAAGGCGATGGTGCAGGCCTGGCCCTTCACTGTCCTCCCTCTGGGGGGCCTGCTGCAGCTGCCTGGGCTCATGGTCTTAAAAGCCGTGTTGGATGGGCTTGACATTCTGCTTGTCCAGGAGGTTAGGCCCAGGAGATGGAAACTGCGGGTGCTGGATTTAAGGAGCACAGGTACCAACTGCTGGAGAATGTGGTGTGGAGACAGCACCTGGAATTGCTCATGGAAAGTACCAGTGGCTGTGCACAGCTCCAGCCCCAACAAGGAACACCCCTTGGCTCCTTTGGAGGTGTTCCTAGACCTTAACTTCAATGAAAGGGACAGCGGGGATGAGTTTCTCAAGTATATCATCCAATGGGCCCAGCAGAGGGAAGGGTTGCTATACCTGTGCTGCAAGGCACTGAGGATTTCTGAGGTGCCCTTCCAGAGGGTCAGGAGGGTCCTGGATAGGGTGAAGCTGGAGTGCATCCAGGAGGTGGAAGTGAACTGCATCTCGGACCTGCGCACCCTGGGGACGTTTGCTCTTTACCTGGGTCAGATGAGTAACCAGCCGAGACTCTCTCTCTCCCACATTCACGTGTTGACAGAGGAGGAGGAGCAAGAGCGGGAAGAGGAAGAGGATTGGGACAGGAAACAGCAGGAGGAGCAGCGATCCTTTTCCCAATTCCTCTCTCAGATGCACCGGCTGAGGCACCTCCGGGATCTCAACATGGATTGTCCCTCCTTCCTCCAAGGCCATTTGGACCAGATGCTCAGGTGCCTGCAGACCCCCTTGGACAAACTCTCCATAGAAAAAAATGAATTTCTATACTTTAGGCATTTAGTTACCACAATTATAATTTTTCCCAATTTATTTTAACTAGAACTTTAAACTCTTAGCTGGCAAGTTAAACATTCAGCATTTCTTTAGATTAATAAGAGCAGGTACTTCCTTCCTTATGTAATTTTAAGTATATTGTATTAGTCTAATTTAGTATTGGAAGGGTTAAAGAGAAGAAAGCTCGACAGAGAAATTTGTTTTCTTGCTAGTAGCTTGCGTCCTTGAGTCCTGCATAGTTTAGATAAGTAAAAATTAACAAAGAACTCTCTCTCCCTGCTCTCTCTGCCAATGGCCTTCTTTTTTTTTTTCTGCATTAACCATTTGGACATTGGGGATATTGTTGCAGATCCGGTAGCATTTGCTGCAGCTGTGGGGTTAGCATTCACAGGAAAGAGTCCGGGGGTCTCCAGCCCTAAGGACTTCTTTGCTCTATCCCTCTGGCTATACAAGGATTGATATATCCCCATCCATGGATTATCATCCATATCCCCCATTAAAGGATTACTTGGGGGCCGCTGGGCAGTTAAACTTTTTGGTCGCTCCTCGAGGGGAGCAGGGGGGTGACTCTGGCAGGAAACCTCCTGGTGAGACTCCTCTGCTTTCACCTCGCTAGAGGTTTTTTCTGTCTCAGTTTCAGCCTTCCTTGAGCTTTGAGAAACTACTTTTGGCTTGGGGCATCTGTGGGGATCTGCGGGGGCAGAGGGCTCTGGAGGGGAATGGGGAGGCAGAGCGTCTTCTGTTCTCCCGCCCGCGCCGCTGGTGGCAGAGAGCCAGGGGTTAAATGCTATTAGAACATCCCAGAGTTTTTGTAGCTCCTTTTCTGTTACTTTTACTCACCTACTCTGTAGTAATGCATGAAGCACCCGAGCCTGAGGGGCTTGGGCTGAGGGGGGAAGGTTTCCCATCATTACAGAGGGTCACTCACCCATCCTGGTGTTTGCCATGCTGGGGTCCCTGCTCGAGGTGCCAGATGGAACAGGGGGTCCCCCGGAGGTGAGGACTACGAAGCCCAACGTGCTGGGGCATCTGCATGCATGACTCCGGAGACCAGGTTCAGAGACACAGATCTAAGTTTATTGAGGAAGTACAACCGCATATAAAGGGGTAAGCAGCCAATGCAATAGGGACATGCTTGCTATATTGTCCAATGGGCGTGAGGGTCAAGGCTAAGAGTCGGTGGCTCCTGGAGATTTGTCAGGTGGGCGTTGCCACTTTCTGGTGTGCCAAGGAAGTCTGTTCGCTGGAGTGTACTCACAGCATTGCTTTGGCCGCAGCACTGAGATAGATCTTCTGAGCTCTGCCCACAACATGGACTAATACTTTTTATATTTTTAGGTACTCATCAGAATTTTAAACAATTAAAAATAAAACATTTCAAGTAAATATTAACAGTATTTTTATATCAGGAAGAAAGATGAAATTGTTTCAAATTGTATCAGGTTATTAAAAATCTCTTTGTATATTTAAAATGAGGCCACAAGACAATAGGTGCCAGTAATCTCCCACTCTTAAATTAGGTGCTAAACTATTTATAAAGATGTTTATTAAGGTTAAGAAGAGTTCTAAAATTTAAAACAAAATTTTATTGGAAGTAATGTGACATTTCCCCTCTTCTACCTTGAAGGGGAAAAGTAGAGAGATCCCACTTACCTTACTTAAGAAATAAAAACAAAAATTCAAGGAGATAACTCCTAGGTCTTGATATGTGACTTATAGTTTGTGGGGCAAAGTAGACATGTGTCTTACAACTGAACAATATAAAGAGAAGAAGGCTAAGTGAGGTAGACTTAAGATGATAAGTACACACATTTTCATTTTTGATGGATATATGTATATATCCAATAGGCAATTTTATTTTTTAAATCCCTAAGCATGCAAAAATATCAAATAACCAAAAACTAAGAAGAAAAAACAAACAAACATGAAATTGGTCAAATATGCAAGGAGCTCATATGACCAAAAATTAACAGGAGTTTTTAAAAAAAGCAAAAAACAATGTTAGATGATCAGAAATTAGAGTTATCAGACATGGATTCTAGAGTACCCGTGATCATTATTAAAGCAAATAGGTGACAACATTGTGAGTTTCACTCATGGGGAAAATGAAACATCTTTGGGGGGCTAGCAATCTGAATCTGCACCAGTAACCTAATGCACATTCTTGATAGCCTATAATTAAGTCACTGCCCCTTTCTCCACAATCTGGTCTTGCAAGACAGGTTTACCTAAGTACTACTCCCATTTTACAGAGGCCATAAACCATGAACAACCCCTGGAGGGGGTTATGAGCGCTGGCACCAGGCCAGGCGTTTAGGTGTGGTCTCACAGCCCCCACCCCAACCCACCGGGCTTTTTGAAAAACCCACGAAAGGTCCGGCAGTCCCACCCCATATTTGAGGGACAAAGAAACCAAAGGGTATAAAGAGAAAGCTTCCTCCGTATTGGTTTTCTCAGGATTTGGAGAGATACAGTCTCCCCTGACTCACTGTACCGGTACATGTGAAACATCTGAAAATAAATGGGTTTTTCCTGTGTCTCAAATACTCCTGTGTGTTCTTCGGTCACCTGGTAAATTCTGTAACAAAAATGGTTCCCTGACCAACCAGGAAGTTGCCCCCTTGATAGTAGGCAGGTGGGTCCACTCAACTGAGCCCATGATGATGGTAAAGTGCTCCAGTGACTTACTGGGTTCTAGTCCTCATCAGATCCAGGCAACCGGGGCCCCTGCTAGTGCTCCAGTGGACCCAAAGGAGGACAGGAAAAGCCTTTTTCTAGAACCAGAATCTGACAGTTTTCCTCCAGGGACCAGTCCAAGTTCAGGCCTGCCATTAGAGGCAGAAGAAGTAGCTGATCACTGCTTAGGCAAATTATTTGCCTCAGTTCAGGGACTTTCCGTGGGTGGAAGTCAAAACTCGGACTGACTGGTGTGTGAATGTGAGGGGGTAGGGAAAATGGCGGAGGTATAAACGGACATGGCCTGTGCCTTGTTCTGGAGCAGATAAGGGTGAACAGCTGAAACGGGTAACATACAGCCTGAATACGCAGAGGATATTCAGCTGAGAGACAGTCTGCAGCTGGGAAAGACAGAGAACTCCCAGAAGAAAAAAAAAAAGGACTGTTGGAGACTGCAGCTGAAACCTCTCCCGGTGTGCCAGCGCAGCAGCAGAGACCGAGTCAAAAATGGCGACTAACAAGTTTCTATCAATAATAACTTTAAATGTAAATGGATTGAATGCCCCAGTCAAAAGGCATAAGGTAACTGAGTGGATAAGAAAACATGACCCATATATCTGCTATCTTCAGGAAACCCACCTCAGAAAAAAAGACACACACAGACTGATGGTGAAGGGATGGAAAAAGGTTTTTCAGGCCAATGGAAGTGAAGAAAA
>NW_006297066.1:1079220-1097915 GCF_000327345.1 Myotis davidii | reverse complement strand
TACCTTAACTAATAATAATAAAAATTTAAAAAAAATTAAAAAAATAAAAGTATAAAAATTGTAAAGGTTGCAACCCAGGGAAGTTTAAAACAAAGGCCAGCTGATTTCAAGCCTAACAGACCATTATCTTCACCTAAGGCAACGCGTGAGAAGAAAAGAAAAAGAAGAAGCTGGAGGTTTCCAAGTGGCAGAATGGGTGGGAAGTAGGTGGGTCCTCCCAGCGTTTTCTTTACAATTCAAAGTATACTGTGGAATTATTAAAATATAACAATTTATTAGACAGATTAAAAAAGATTAATTCTGTGGTCAAGACCAAATCTTTAATGTTACAACTGGTTTAACTTTTAATAATCTTTAAATTGGGTATATTTGACAGCTTTTCCAAATGTAATATTTCAAGAATTTAACTGAGAAGACAGCTTTGTGACATCTCAAGGACCCTGAGATCTACTCTCTCTCTAAAAAGAAATATTTTTGAACTAAATTAGACCTGTACAATAGACTTGAAATTACATAAGGAAGTACTAGTAAGCTATGCAGGCTGAGCTGGGTAACAAGATTAATGCTTCCATGATAATGGGCAGTTCTTGCTTGGTGAAATATGACTGCCAGCTAGATTAGCATGTCCTTTCTTTTAACAGAAAGGGCAATCATAATTAACAGCATAATTAAAATAAAATGGTACTTTCACATTTAGTTATTCCTGTTACAAAATTAGTCAATAAAATGCTTTAGGTAATAATTGGCTTTTAGTCTCAAAGTTGTTAAGATATAATAAATGATGTAACTAAAATGAAGATTTGGATAAAGCATCTTAGTAATAATTATAAATATGTTAATAATGAAAGTCCAGTCACTCAAGAGGAGACTGGACTGTGCTCTCTATTGGAGGAAGGAGCCAGTCCCATTTCTCCCTGTAAAGGCAGAGAAACCTAAAAGAGAACAAGGGCAATGAGACCCTTGTCTTGCCTTCCCCTCCCTATGTGACCCGGGACAACCTGAGGGAACAACCAAGAGCCAAGATGGCAATTTACATTCCCAGTCTCCCCCTTGGGAGAACTATCTTGATAAGGCTCCAACCACCATGAGGCCACTGCGCCACCAGAAATCAGTTGCTCTAGGCTGTGAGAGAAGTTGGAGCAGTAGAAAAAAAAAAGAGTAAAACCTCTGCTGGAAGACTCAGCTGACTAGACAGACTAAAAGAAAGGGCAGTGATGGCTGTCTGGGAAAGGGAGCACTTGGCTGGTCCTGGTGTCCTTCCAGCAGATGTAAGATTTCCAAACCTGGGAGCCCCAGTGGGACTCAGAACCTAAATAAAGCCTTCAATATTCAGCAGGGCAAAGAAGAAGGGCCTTCCGAATTTTATCAAAGACTAAAAGATCAAATGAGAAAGTACTCTGGGCCACACCGTGAGGACCTGTTGGGCCAAGAAATATTACAAATTACATTTTGTCACCAATAGTTGGCCTGACATCTCAAGAGAATGTTACAAAGGCTTTGGAGCATTGCTGGGTTAAATGGTAAACATCTAAATATTTTTTAAAAATTGAAACATTAACTGCTAGATAAGTTTTAATTTGCCTGCTCTTAGTTTTTATCACAGAAGGTGTCTTATATTTTATTGAAGGTATATTTTATTGCATTTTGCCTCCCTAAACAGAGGGTAAATAGCTTATGCCAAAGTACTCAGGGAGACTGATAGAAGATATCCAATTAGTGTCATTTGCTGTCCACATCCAAGGACAAATGAAGTTAGTAAATAAGCCTTATTTTGGTCAGTTCTTTTCTAGTAAAATAATTATGTTATATTAATCAGGCATTTAATTAAAAAGACCATCTTTTAATTATAGAAACTGAAGTTTACTAGCCTATGTTCCTATCTAATACACTTCAATATTTAATATTTTGGTAAAATCAAGTTTGACAATCCTTCAAGGGTTTGAATTTTAAGAAATTTTCTTTTGATCTAGAATTGGCTTTAGATCATCCCAATAGGCTCTGAAATGCCTCAAATGTTTGTTTTACTCTCTCATGAAGGAAAATTTTATACTGAAGCTACATAGGAACCTTTGCCAAATACAGTTATAACTAATGGCTATTAGTTATATTATAGAATGTTGGGTTTTATAGAAAGGACAACCATGTCATCTGCATTATAATGAAATCCATAAACATGTCATTTTAAATTTCTTGTCATTTGAAGACAGTTACTGCTTTGTTATAATGCATTTGAAAAATATATCTTTTGAAGAGTCATTGGAAAGGACTGGCAAGGAAAATGATATCTTAAAGCAGGTCAGTTATTTTTCTCCCTACATGATCCCTTCAAAATTTGGCAATACTTAATGAATGAATAATGGCTATGCATTCATTTGCGTAAATTCAATAAGACCAGTTTCCAATGGTGGTTTTATTGACCAAAAACTTTGACTGGAATGTCATGTTTTAGAGCCCTGTCTGGACTCTGAAAATTGAAGCCAATAAGAATGCCATGGAGAAAGCCTGGTATCTTGCTTGGTCACCCTGAAAATGGATGGAGCTGGAGCATCAGGCCCATACCCTGCCATCGCTGGCAGTTGGTCCGAGTAGAAGGGGAGCAACGAGGGTGCCTCTGCATCCCTGCAAAACCCCCATGTACCCTAGGCCACAATGAGTAGGAGGGCTGCTGAGATTGGCCTTGAAGCTTAGGTCATGGGCCTGGGTGGTGTCGCTGCAGGTGAGGAATTCACCTAACTCAGCAGATACTGCAGGCAGGCCTGACAGCAGCTGAATGGCTTGGCTTCCCTGCCCTACGAGGCACATTGAGACTCAATCATGAAATTCCGGCAAAGGTGGTCAGTTACCATTCTTGTTGTGTTTATGCAAACAATCAGGCCAAATTGAATGCAATAGATGAATTGGTCTTAATTTGGCTCTTTTAATAAAAATAAGGGTGATTTTAAGGAGAAAAATTCTATTTCAATAGAAGTTATTAGAACTGAAATGTTTTCTTTCCCTTCCACCAGACCATTTGTTGTAACTCTTGATGTTCGAATTGCTCAATAATATTAAATTCTATAATACAGTTTGTCTCCGCCAGGTCACAAGCCCACCTCCTTCTGTGCCCAGGCCTCATCGTCCCTCTGACAGAAAGTAAGGATATCTTGGCTCTGAAAGAAAACTCCATCCCTCTTCAGCATGGAAGTATTCAGAGGAGCCCATCGACTTCCATTTTCCCTGAAAGAATTCAGAGCTAGGATTCTTGAGGAGATGTGTTAGGTAGTTAGACAGACATGAACAGAGCAAGGATGATGGGCCAACTGGAGAATAAACAGATGGAACCCTGAGACGTGCTTCTCACCACTCCAACTGCTCTGAAGCTGGAAATGAAGAAATCTATGTAGACTCCCTCGCCCTTCCTCTAAGAAAGCCAACAGGCTTAGAACAGCTAATAGAGATAGAATCAGTGAGCCCTGGAGCCCCAGATGTTACTCCAGACCAGATCTCTGGACTGCCATTACAATCCCTTGGGTGATGAAGATGAAAAAAGACTTGAGCTGCTGAACATCCTACTCCCTAGCTTTGAGTCTTCTATTGAATCCTCAAGGCTGAAAATCAGCTTGAGGCTCAAGAGGGGGAATGATGGGGATAATGAAACATCTTTGGGGGGCTAGCAATCTGAATCTGCGCCAGTAACCTGATGCACATTCTTGATAGCCTATAATTAAGTCACTGCCCCTTTCTCCACAGTCTGGTCTTGCAAGACAGGTTTACCTAAGTACTACTCCCATTTTACAGAGGCCATAAACCATGAACAACCCCTGAAGGGCGTTATGAGCGCTGGCACCAGGCCAGGCCTTTAGGTGTGGTCTCACGCCCCCACCCCAACTCATGGGGCTTTTTGCAAAACCCACAAAAGGTCTGGAAGTCCCATCCCATATTTGAGGGACGAAGAAACCAAAGGGTATAAAGGGAAAGCTTCCTCCATATTGGTTTTCTCAGGATTTGGAGAGAAACAGTCTCCCCTGAGTCACTGTACCGGTACATGTGAAACATCTGAAAATAAATGGGTTTTCCCCGTGTCTCCAAGTACTCCTGTGTGTTTTTCAGTTTCTGGTAAATTCTGTAACATCACCAGATAACATAGTCAATACAAACAAGGGGGAATTATGGAAATGAAAACTTTAATAACTTAAGCCAAATTTTTGCTGGGTGAGTTAAATGATAGATTACACATGTTATAAGAAAGAAAGAGTGAACTGGAATGGGATCAATAGAATCCAGACTAAAATCACAAAGAGAAATAGTAAATGACAAGTGCAGACAAGTCCATGAGAAAAAAAAAAAAAAAAATAAGACTATCTCATGGCACAGACTCAAAATGTGGGGATCTGAATTATTCACCCTAAACTTCATATAAGGGAGGGGAAGATAACAGTGTTGGAATCCCTGGTGTTGGTGGCAGAGAATACTACCCTCACTACTACTATTACTATTGCTAAGAAATATATGAGCCACTGTAAAAAAAAAAATAGCAAAAACAAAACAAACAAAAAACCTCAGAGTGTTAGTCTCAGAAAGAGAGGGGGAGTTAAAGGGTCAGAAGCAGTATGTGAACATGGACTTGCAGTGAATTTTGCAAAACTGATAAATGACATAAAACAACAGAGACATAGATTCTAGAGAGCCTACCAATGTCAAATGGTATAAATACAAAGAAAAGCACACATAGGTACATCATAGTAAGATTGCTGAAAATGAAATTCAGTGAGACAAGGCTCATTACCTTCAGAGATCAATAATAAGGCCAATGGCTGACCTTTCAACTGAAACTATGCATTGCCCAGAGACCATAAAAAGACATTTTTACAGTGTTCAAAAAACTGCAAACCTGTAATCCTATAGCTAAAGAAAATATATTTCAAAAATAAAAGTAAAAATTGTTTCTATTTCAGGCCATACATACAAATTTATTGCAAGTGGCTTGCCAACCTAAATGGAAAGGCCATTCTGCATGGCAATGGGAAGGACACCTAATAAGGCTGCAGTTAAAAATCACTCCTCAGACAGAATTTCTGATACACTATGACAATGGGCTGCCTGCATGCTTTACAACATGAAATTTGAGGAAGAATTAGCTGCCAAGTGTGTATATAAGAAAGCCCATCCTAATTTGAGGATAGGTTTTGTTAATTGACCAGGACATAAAGGTTTATCTTCCCAGTCCCAAATGTAAAAACATAACTGCAATGACAGTAAAATGCCTTTGGTTAAACTCTACTTGTATTAAAATATTCCCCACAGTACTATACCTTTTTTGCTGGTGCATGGCTAGGCTTCAACTCCTCAAGATCTTAAGTAACATACATTTAACAGCATGACAAGTTAAAGGAACAACAAATTTATTTTCTTTACACCAGATGGAAATAAGAAATGTGAGTATTGTGCACAATGAAACAATATCTATAAATCTAGCATTTTATTATATCACTTCAGCCTATAAAATTAGGATAGTCATCAGTAACACCTCCAGCCATGAAGTATACCCTATGGGAAGTCTGATACAGATAACAGATTCAGAGGGATGAAGTCATACATCAGTGAGCATCACAGATTTAGTAGGAGCTGTGACCCTCATATCTAACTGCATTTATATCATGCTGTAGGATGTCAGGAGCATGCTGGCAAACAGAATTGTTAAGAATTTGCTTATTACCAACTCTGTAATTCATAAGCCTTATGGACATCTGCTTTCTTATGTTTCTACATACAAAGATATTCCTAAACAATATTAAGGTAATATTCAAAATTGACTAAAATTATTTTTCTATTATTAAGATGATATTTTCTTATGGGGGGGGGATAGACAGTTTTTGACCTACTTCTTCTCTCTCTTCTTTTTTCAAGTTTCTAATTTTATCCTCATGGTTGTAACAATAACACATCATACTTGTAAGGTGTTGAAAAATTTTTAAAAGCTTACATGTTTATTATCTCATGTGTTCTTTGAGAGGTTGGAGCAGAAATGGCCTAATGGCCAAGATCCATGGTGAAACTCTGATATTCTGAATAATTTTCAGTGTTGTTTTTTTCCCCCTCTCTCAACATTGCTATGCTACCACATTTCCTTCCCCAATGGTCCAATGATATTAGCAAACTAGGTAAGATACTTGTCAGAGATTCTTTGTTTTCTGTATTCTTTTTACTTTTTCTGTTTGACAGAATACCTATAGAACACAAGGGAAATAGCAGCATTCTCTGGCCACATTCTTTCTATTTGAGTCATATTACATGGGCACTATGGCTACTTCAAACCTGGAAAGGTTACCCTGACTTAATTGGTTTGGGAACATGTACGAATTAATTAACCATATAGAATAAACCACTCCAGAACTCAGTAGCCTAAAAAACAATGAGCATTTATTATCTTTGACAGTTTGTCTGGGTCAGGATTTTGGGAGCAACTTAGTTGGGCAGATTGACCTGAAATTGGTATCAGATATTGGACAGAGCTGCAATTAGTTAAAGGTGAGAGGGAATCTTCCAAGATGGTCCACTCACATGCTTGGCAAGTTGATGCTGGATGTTGGTTAAGGTCTCTGTTCCTCACCATGTCAATCTCTCCCATGGCTGCTTGAGTGCTTTCCCAACCAGAGAGCAGGTGGCATTTATGACCCATCTTCCAAAGTCATAAGCTATGCACACCATTGTGTTCTACTTATCACCCAGGCCAGCCTGGATTCAATGTGGTTAAAACCACATGTGTGAGGAGTCACTGGATCCATCTTGGAGACTGGTTATGGTTACTGTGGACTTCCTTGATTGAGCCACTGAATATTTCATCTCTCCCAAGTAACAAGAAGCTTCTGGGAAGTACATGTCCTAACAGAGGTTTAATTTCATGTTGGTATATATTTGGCACTTTTTTTCAACATCACTCTCGCTTTTCATCTCTCTTGGGACTGCCTTATAATACATGGCTACCATGGGAACTTCCTTGGACTTACATACCGCTGACTCCCTAACCATAGTTTGTTGGTTCAGAAAGAGGAGCGAAATTGAAAATAGCATCCCCAAGCTACAATTGACTTGTTCAAGTGGGACACTTGACTCAGACTAAGCCAGTATCATCATTTCCTGGGATTTTGAAATTGATATTAAAAAAAAGAAAACTTGAGGGAAGTCACCCCTCCTCTAATGGTTAAAGTAGAGAATATAAAACTTCTCCATATGGAGAGCTGGTCAGTGGTGAGAAAGACTGTCAGTAGTGAGCAAAGCCAAGATTAATAAAGAGTAGAGAAAGCATAGTTCTGTCTCTAGGTGAGACTGTATGCCTCTCACAGCTAGTTTATGTCTTCTACAACCCTTTGGATTCTGCAAACTAATAAATTTCCCCTTGTATATGAACTATACTAAGAGAGTTGCAAAATTGCTTCCACTGCAAATCAGATGCAGAGAAAATACAAATTTTGTCTGGCCTTTGTGGAAAGAAAATGTGCTGATTTTCTCTCCAACATCTGCAAGCCTCTCTGGAGTCTTAGAAATATCTCTGTAGCTGGGCACTCTTTGTATCTGCCTAATTCCCCAAGTCTCAAATTCCTTCAGTCTCAAAATGTTTAGGGAACTAGATACTAGTGTTGTTTTACTAATAATGTTATATTGACATAATGCTTTAAATTTTTAAAAATATTTCCAAAAGTATTATATTAGTTTTCTAGGCTACCAGAACAAACTGACACAGATTTGGTTACTTGAGCAACAATTTTTTTTCTCACAATTCTGAAAATTCAAGATCAAGGTCTTGACATAGTGTCTTTTAAGGCCTCACTCCTTTGTTTCTGTTGGTCACTTCCTCAAGTGTCTTCACTAACTCTTTTCTTTGTGTGTGTCTCTGTCCTAATCTCCTCTTCTTATAGGGACAACAGTCATATTGGATTAGGGCTCACCCATATGAACTTACTTTACCTTAATTACCTTTTAAAGACCCTATCTCCATATACAGTTACATTCTAAAGTACAGGAGATTAGGAAAAGAATACACAATTTATTCCATAACATGCATGATTTCATTTTGTACTCTAGAAACATAAAATTTAAGAAAGAAAATGGTATGACTAAACTCAGCCAGATTTTAGGTGATGTAGCTAAAATTGGATCCCTGGGTCTCTGATTCCAAATGCCAACCTCTATCCCTGACCATCTGCTGTCACTTCAATAACTTATTTGTGTTTAATTGCTAACATTTACCCCTGATACATTATTTTACTGAATCCTAGGTGTTACTCAAGGAACTGTTTGGCTATCTCTTACACATATCTGCTTGAAAAATCTGAGGCCAGGGGAAAAGGTTCTTCTAGAATTTTTTAGCAGTTTACTCTTTACTCAACATATTCCCACTAACTGGATCTTGACATGGGGATTCTCCAAAGCTTAACTCTCAGAGCTGTCCGAAATTTTGGCTGTAGCTCAGAAGCAAACTTGTCCAAGGGAGCAGGATGAGGATTCATCTACAATGTTGACCCTGACTAATCTATGTTGAACCTCAGGTACTAGCTAAATCTGAGAGTAAATGGACAGGTCTCAGGATGAGAGAGTGGAAGATGATGCACGTATTCCTAAATTATTTGTAGAGTAAACCCAACAAGATGGCACCTACATGGCTTTTGTGTTTTAAATACCAAGAGTACCCCTTTCTTGGAAGGTTAAAAATGTAAACAAAAGTATTTGAGTGCTTATTAACAGTTTCTTCTAAAAACAATAAAAACAAAAGAAAAAATGTATTGCTAGTGACTGTGTGTTTGTGCATATAAGACTGGTGAGTATTATACTAATTGAAATAACCAGTCAAAGAAAGACAAGTACCATATGATTTCACTTACATATGGAACCTAATGAAAAATATAAACTAACAAAATATAAACAGACTCATAGATACAGATAACAGAGTTATAGCTGTTGGAGGGGAGGGGGATTGGGAAACTAGGTGAAAATGGTAAAAGGATTAAGCAAAGAAAAAGAAAAACACCTCACACACAAATGCAACAACATGGTGATTACCAGAGGGAAAGGGGGTGGAGAGAGGTAGAAGAGGGTAAAAAGGAAATAATTAGAGATGGAAAGAGACTGGACTTGGGGTGGTGGCCATACAATACAATATACAGATAACTATTAAAAAATAAAATTTTAAAAAGGGTTTTTTCTATATGTCTACACAGAAATCAGGAGACCTTCACTCAAGTGCCTGGTAATATTAGGAAATCAGTAGATATCATTGGGTCTTAGTTTTTTCATTTTTTCTCTTGTAAAATGTAGCTGGACTAGATGATCTTAAAGGTTTTAAGAGCATGAAGGTTAAGAAACACTTGATTTTAGTCTTCCTCAGCTTTGTGATCCCGGACTCCTCAGAGTCAGTTGATGCAAAATGCAAAAGCTAAAATATCTTTTCCTAAATCAACATTGTCCTCTCAACTCACCTGACTTTCCCATGTCACTCACTGGGGCAATAAACTTTGGTCTAGCAATGTGGGAGAAGGGAAGAGATCTTTTGGGAACAAGGGCTAAGATGGCAGTCCCACAAAACACTCAAAAAAAAAAAAAGATGCAAGAACCAGACCCATATAGGGAGCTGATACCCAATTTAGGAAAAACACAAATCCAGGAAGACCTAGAAGCAGCACTCCCACACTTATATCTAAAAAAATTCATGACTAGGAAAATACAAACAAACCAAAGCAGGTTGGGATAAAAAAGGATAGGGACAGAAGAGGTGAAGCTTTGAGGCTTGTGCCTTGCCAAGAGCAGAAGTTATGGAACACACCACTGCTTTCTCTGCTTTAACCTGGCCACTACTGGTAGATTGTGGCTGCAAGAGTATCTTCTGTTCCTAAGGTTTTCTTCAAATGTGACAAGCCCCATCAGAGGTAGATTCTACTTCCTCTTCCCTTGAATCTGGGCAGGTTTGTGACTTACTGGTAATAAACAGAACATGGAAGAAATGACACTGAGTGTTTTCTGAGACTATGTCATGAACACTGATATACCTTACTCACATGAGCACTGAAGTTAAAGCTCTGAGCCACTAGGTAAGCTGTCCAACTTCATTGAAAATCCTATATGGTTCAAAGCTCAAACTAGCCCAGGTGGAAAGATCCATGGAGTAACATGGGACTGCATCGTGAGAGAGAGAGCTGTCCAGCCATCACACAGCTCTCTAGCGGCTCTAGACCCTCACTGATAACAGCTCCAACCACGGTGTGGCTGCAATACATGAGACATCCCAAGCCTGCAGCACCAAGCTGAATTCCTTCTGAATTCCCAACTCACAAAAGTTATGAGAGATAATCAAATGATTATTGTTAAATCACTAAGTTTTGGGATAATCTTTATGTGGCAACAGGCAATAACATCATACTTTATTCCCAACCATCACTCCCCAGTCTGCTTTCAGACTGTGTTCTTAAAATTTGGTATACAAATGGTCAACATCTGTATATACTAGTAAAAGCCTCCATGGATGGGCACTGGCTACCAGGGGGCAGTCAACTTGTACATACGAAGAAAGAAACAGGCGATTGAGTCTATGAAAGAACACAAGCAGGTGGGGCTGAGCTGCAGTTCGAATTGCGAGGTGGGGCCATGGGCCCAAATTCCGCAGCTCCCCAGGCACCGCTCCAGAGGCGCTGAGCCCCAACCCCGTCAACCCTTCGGCCACGCCCTCCAGGGGCAGCCCGGACTGAGGGAAGAAGGGAGGGGAAAAAGAGACCATGAACTTTGTCCTTAGCGCCAGGCCTCCTCCTATCAGACTGGAGCCACCCCAGGACTTGCAGTATGGCGACTGAAGTGGGCGGCCTGCGCAGCTACCGCGACTCCCTAGTTTACCCATGCGCCCCTTGGACATTCACCCAACTTCTCCGAGACTCCGTCTGCACCCCTAGCGAGGCCATGGGAGCTCCACCCTAGGGACACCTTCTCAATAGCTGGGTGCAGCAGACCAGGAGATGCCAGGGGCAGAGGTGGAAGACGGGGACAAATGTTCAGCTGACTGGGATGAGCAGGGCCAGGATGAGCGGGAGCTGCTCCTCCCTGACTGCCTGCCCTTTTTCGCATGGCTACATACCTGGGGTGTGGGTGGGGGGGTAGTGTTGGATTTGGATGCTGGTTTCAGCCCTATCCCAGCAGGCCACATCGAGGGACCCCCCCTACAGGTGCAGGAATCTGTGCACCTGGCCTCTAGTTATACTATAAACTGAGGCATTCAGAGAAGCTGATCATAAGGTCTCAATGTTCTTTTCTGCTCTCTTCATCAAGAAATATAAAACCCTAGTATGATCATTTTTCCTCCTATTTATATGGAAATATTTTTAAGAACTGAGCTGCTCCTGTTATTTACAATTGCATTCATATTATCCCAAAATAATTCAAAATTCAAAACATGAAATAAAATCAGTGATTTATTGGTCTGAAATCTCCCCAAATCTACTGAACCAACAATATTTTGCCGAGTTTTTGCTTTGGAGGAGAAGATAATTTCTTTTATTTTATCTTTTGCTTTTTTCTTATCTTGGCTATTAAACAGGGTTATTTGTGAGTTTGATAATGGACATCGAAAGGCACTTCATTCACTAATTAAATACAAATTAATAACTTATCAGTGTAGGATAAATGCAGAAGATAAAGGATTTATGGTCAATGTAGATAGTTGAACATGGATGTGTTTATCAAATCCCTGAATACAGATGGATGCTTTTTGGATTTCTGTATGTCTACTTTCAAATATGTCTATTTAGGTCCTTTGCCCACATGTTGATTGGATTGTTTATCTTCCTTTTGTTAAGTTGTATGAGTTCCCTATAAATTTTGAAGATTAAACCCTTATCATATGTAACATTGGCAAATATGTTTCCCCATGAAGTAGGCTCCCTTATTGTTTTGTTGATCATTTGATGTGCAGAAGCTTTATATTTTGATGTAAACCTATTTGTTTATTTTCTCCTTAATTTCCATTGTCTTTGGAGTTGTGTTGATAAGATATTGCTATGAGATATGTTTGATATTTTGCTGCTTATGGATTCTTCTAAGATTTTTATGGTTTCCTATCTTATGTTTAAGTCTTTTCTCCATTTTGAGTTTATTTTTGTGTATGGTGTAAGTTGGTGGTCTAGTTTCTTTTTTTTCTTCTTCTGTTTTTTCTTTGCATGTATCTGTCCAATTTTTCCAACACTACTTTTTGAAGAAACTGTCTTGACTCCATTGTATGCTCTTGCCTCCTTTGTCTAATATTAATTAAGCATAATAGCTTGGGCTTAATTTGTTAATTACAGGTGGATGTTCTCTGATTTAGTTACTTTTCCAACCTGGCCCCAGGAAGAGGTGTGCAACATATCTGCCTATTCAGACGCAATTTTCTTCTTCAGCTTCAGTTACCCTTGAAATTATTTTTGCTAACACCATATGATGAATTCTGAATCTATTGTTGAATCAGCATAAATTTAAAGGTAGATCTACCTCCCACATTGTCACCGTCTCTGTTGCTAGAACCTACACAAAGAAGAAAATGATAAAAATTCCTCCAAAGAACTAATCTGCCCTTTGTCCAAATTGCCCTGATGTGGAAAACTCAGTCCCTTCTCCACAAAATGTAAAATACTTTGGTTTATAATGACACATGAAAGGGAACACTTTATAATTTTTAGATTTTTTTCTTATATCAAAAACATCTTTTTACAATAAGAAAAAGGTCAAAGATATGCCTTACCCTACTTAGGATATTTTTCCCTTGGCTTCAGCATTTGGGGCTAGAGATACTATTTGTGGAATGAGGCTGAGGAAATGAGCCAAAATGAATTTCAGGCTTACCAGAGCTTATAATCTTACTGAAATTCAACAATTAGTAATGCCTTGGCTGTGACAGCTAGGGAAAAAAAATCTGCACATCAGATGGTGAGAGAGGCTGCTTGGGAAAATCACTTCTATTTTACTGTTGTCATCCTGCCATTACTTAACTCAACTCATAACCTTGAAAGGAGACCTGGACCCTATGGGTTATAAACTCATGAAGATGGCTCCAGAAAGTTAACCTCCTTAGTAAGCCAAATAGAACTATCAATTCATAAATAGCCTAAATATGGAAAGAGTTTTAAAATATGATATAAGAAACAAACCAACCCAGCTGGTGTTGCTCAGTGATTGAGCATTGACCTACAAACAAGGAGGTCATGGTTTGACTCTCAGTCAGGGGATATGCCTGGGTTGTGGGCTTGATCTCCAACAGGGGGCATGAGGAGGCAGCTGATCAATTATTCTCTCTCATCATTTATGTTTCTATCTTTCCCTCTTCCTTCCTCTCTGAAAAAAAAAAATAGAAGAAGAACAACAATACAAAAAAAAATCATATGATTGGTTTTAAATAATGCCTACATTAATGAATATCATTAAATGCCAAGAGGATTCAACAAAATTAAGATACTTAAAAGAATAAACACTTCTAATGTTTCCTTGTCAATTTGAACTTGAATTATATAGCAGGTAATGAGTAATTTATTTCTTACTTGGGAGGTTTGAAGCAGGCAGAAAATACACACATTACATTCCTTAGGGTCATTTAGGCCCTCAAGGACATTGGGGTCTTCTTGCCTTTATGTCCTCACCTTGGTCTTTTCCTAAATATAGGAAAACTTGCAGCATGTGAATATGTTCACCAATTTTATTGGAAAGATTACAATGATATGGTAAGTTGAGGAAAAAGAACTAAAATTTTAGGGACTTGAGATGGTAAACACAACTATTTATTTCCTTTGGGATTTTCTCCCAAAATCTGTTCTTCCTATTTCCATTGTCAGTCACTGTAGATAATTCAAACTTTGTGAACATACCCAAAGCTAAGAATCACATTCCATTGCAACCTGTTAACCACACAAACACATCACAACCAGTTGGGAAGTAACGCGCCCCCCACCCCCCCGCCATTTCCCTTAAAATTTTCCTGATTTTTCTCACTTCCTTCCAGCAAAATACAATTCTACTAAACTTTTCTAAATACTGTACAAATCAATCAAGATCTATATTTCTTAATAAAAATGTCCCCCAGTTTTTCTCTGTCAAATATTTTTTCAGCACATATCTTTTTTAAAAAGTGTTGATACTATTACAGATGTCCCTCATTGTCCCGCACTTTGCTGCTCTCAACCCAGCTCCCACATCCTCCTCCCTGCCTTGACCACATTGTTGTCTGTGCCCATGAGCTATGCATATATGTTCTTTGGTTAATCTCTTCCAATCCCTTTCATCCCCCCTCCCCTCTGAGATCAGTCAGTTTGTTCCATGTATGTATGTGCCTGGTCCTGTTTTGTTTCTCAGTTTGTTCATTTAGATTCCACATATAAGTGAGATCATACATTATTTGTGCTTACCTGACCAGCTTATTTCACTTAGCATAAAAATCTTCAGGTCCATCCATGTTGTCACAAGCATAAGAGTTCTTGCTTTTTTATAGCCATGTGCTGGGGCTGACCAGCAAACCCTGAGCAACAGATGAATGGATTACTCCAACACAACATTTGCTGTGAAAGAGAAGACTAAGGGACTGCCTGGCTAAAGGACCCAGACAGCCTAGATTGCTTGCCTCATTAGGCTTTTATTGTAGCAGCAGTTTGAGATAAAATTTATCTTAAAATACAATCAGTTGGGTAGGTAATCTTGGGAGGACACATGTGTTTGTAGTGTCCTTTAAGCAACGACACCCAAGGATTTAAGCATAATAATCCCAGTAAATACTTAGGGGTCTGCACGTGCACAGACTTGTTTGGAAAGGTCAAGGAATAATTAGGGGCACTGCCTTCAGCACTCCCCTAAGTCAGAATTCTGATAAACAGGGTAGGCAGCCTTTCACACACTTCCCTTTTCTTGGAATGTCCTCCTTACAAATTTTCCAACCAAGTTTCATCTACTCCCCAACAGCCATGTAGTATTTCATTGTGTACATGTATCATATCTTTTTATCCACTCATCTACTAATGTGCACTCGGGCCCATCTTACTTATTGTAGATAATGCTGCTAACAGATCTTAATTATTGTAGATAATGCTGCTATGAACATAGGGGTACAATTCCATTTTTAGTTTTTGAGGGAACTCTATAATGTTTTTCATAGTGGCTGCACCAGTCTGCATTCCCACCAGCAGTGAACTAGGGTTTTCTTTTCTCCACATCCTTGCCAGCACTTGTTTGTTGTTTTATTGGTGGCAGCCATTCTGGCAGATGTGAGCTAATACTTCACTGTAGTTTTAATTTTCATCTCTCTGATGACTAGTGACCTTGAGCACATTTATATGTCTATTGAACATTTTCATGTCCTCTTTGGAGAAGTGTTATTCAGGATATTTTCCCCTTTTTTAATTAGATTGTTTTTCTTCCTGATGTTGAATTGTATTAGTTCTTCATATATTTTGGAAATTAACCACTTATCATACATATCATTGATGAATAGGTTCTCCCATACATTGGTTTCCCTTTTCATTTTGTTGATGGTTTCTTTTGCTATGCAGAAGATTTTTAGCTTGATCTGATTCTGTTTGTTTATTTTTTTCCTTTGTTTCCCTTGCTGGAGATAAGTCAGCAAAAATCTTGCTATGAGAGATGTCTGATATTTTACTGTCTATGTTTCTTTCTAGGATTTTTATGGTTTTTCAGCTTACATTTAAGTCTTTTATCCATATTTGAGTTTAGTCTTGTGTATAGTGTAAATTGGTAGTCTAGTTTCATTTTTTTTGCGTGTACCTGTTCAATTTTCTCCAACACCATTTATTGAAAAGACTGTTTTATTGCATTGTATGCTATTGCCTCCTTTGTTGAGTATTAATTATCCATAAAGACATGGGTTGATTTCTGGGTTCTCTGTACTCTTCCATTGATCTACATGCCTGTTCTTGTTCCAGAATGAGGCTGTTTTGATTACAATGGCTTTATAGTATAGTTTGTTTCCTGGTATTGTGATCCCTCCAACTTGGTTTTTCTTCCTCAAGATTGCTGAGGCTATCCAGGGTCTTTTTTGGGTTTTCTATAAATTTTTGGAATATTTGTTTCAGATCTGTGAAATATTCCATTGGTTTTTTAATGTGAATTGCATTGATTCTACAGATTGCTTTGGTTAGTATAGACATTTTAATGATGTTAACTCTTCCAGTCCGTGAACACAGTACATGCTTCCACCTGTTTGTATACACTTCTGTTTTTTCTTCTATGTCCTATAGTTTTCCCAGTACAGGTATTTTACCTCCTTGGTTAAGTTTACTCCTAGGTATTTTATTACTAGTTATTTAATTTCTCTTTCTGAGAGTTCATTATTGGTATATAAAAATTCCATTGATTTCTGCACATTAATTTTGTAGCCTGCTACTTTGAGAATTCATTAATTAAATCTAGTAATTATTTGGTGGCATCTTTAATGTTTCTATATACAATATTAAATCATCTGTGAATAAGGAGTTTTGAATCCTCCTTTCCAATTTAGATCCCTTTGATTTCTTCTTTTTTTCTGAAGGCTATGACTGTGGCTAGGACTTCCAGTATTATTTATAATAATACAAGAGTAATATGGTAATTAGACCAGACAGCCAAACGACCTTCTGGACATCCTTCCAGATGAAGCTGAGGCAGCCAGGACTGAGAGTGGGACCCTCCAGCTTCGGTGAGCCCACGGCCCCACCCCCACTCCAGCTGCCAACCCTGCACCGGGTTCCCAGGTCCCACAGCGCAGCCCCCGCCTCTGTGGACCCTGCCTGGCCCAGCGCCACCCTACACCCTGCCCGTGGGACCCACCACGCACCCCCGTGGGGCCACATACCCACCTGGCGGGAGCCAACAGCCATGGCGGGGGGCAGCTCTCTTGACATCCAGGTGGCGAGCCAAGGAGGACACAACGCTGCCGATAATAATAGCTGCTGTTTATCAACCGCTCACACTGTGCCAGGCTCTGTGTTGAACCTCAGATGTTGAACATCCTCCTGTCAGCCCTGTGAAGTCGCCACGATTGTTATCCTTATTTTTCAGAGGCAGCATTTGAGATTCAGAAAGGTCAAGTGACTTGCAGTCAGAAGGTGGTGAAGTCAAAAGGGAACCAGAATTTTCTTGACACCCTACCTGCTGCTGAACATAAAGCTGTGACACCCACCGGTGCTGCGCTGATGTCAATAAATCGCTCCCCATTAGAAATAAAACAGTAGAGAAGGAGTGTGGATGAGAAGTGTGAAGGAAGCATTGGTGGAGCACAGTATTTACTGCAGACTCCCTAGATAGTTGTCACTCAGATCAGTGCCCCAGAGGCCATCGAGGATCATGAGGAGGAAGGTTACCATCTAGAAACCCTCTCATAGCTCATTGTTTCAGGCAGAGATTTTAATTTATTGTAGCTGCTAACTATTGCACACCTGACTGGAGATGCCCTCAAGTAATTAAAACTAAAGGTGTTGAAATCAAAATTTATTTTTTCATCCCTATTATTGGCCTTCAAAGAACTTTCACTGGGGTGAAAAGAATCCTCTCAAAGCTAGCCCATGCACATGCGTATTCGAATCTGGATGCAGCTCCACTTCATCCACCCCAGTGAAATGCACCACCATCTACTGGTTTGCTTCAGCCAGAAACCTCAAGATCATCTTTGACTACACTTTCGCTTGACTTTAGGTGAATATAAATGTTTTCACTTTGTATTATGGAAAATTTAAAAATATAGATGAAAGGAGAAAGAGCAGTTTAATGAACCCTAGTCATATACCTATGACTCAGTTTCAACAATTATCAACCCCTGGCCAAGAGTTTATTATTATTTGACAAACATCTATGATATATGAATCTTGTATCAAGTTCCAAACTAGACCCTAGGAATCCAAAGATGTATCAGATTTGACTGTAACCCAACCTGGAGGATATAATATCTGGCCTTGTCCTTGATAGGTGAATAAGAGTTACTCAGAAAAAGAAACTTGTTCTATTCATTCATTCTCTTTCAACAGATAATTATTACGTGTGAGGCACTGTCCTTGGTGCTAGGACCACATAAAAAAACAAGATTGTGTTTCTACCTTCTTGAAGCTTAAATAATGGGAAAGAGATATTAAACATGGGATTAGAAATGTGATGAGTATCTTTTTTTAAACTATATTTTTATTGTTGATAGTATTACAGATATCTCCCATTTCCCCCCCTTACTTCCCTTCCTCTTGTCCCTACCCATTACCCCCAGATCTTCACTACCGTATTGCCCATGTCCATGGGCATATCCTATCTAATAAAAGAGAAACATGGTAATTGGCATACAACCGCTACACTTCCCATTGGTTAATCAGGGTGATATGCAAATTAACTGCCAGCCAAGATGGCGGCAGGCAGCCAGGCAGCTTAAACTGAACATGAGGCTTGCTTGCTTCGGTGATGGAGGACTCCAACATTCCCCGCCTGCTGCTTGCCGGCCTCTAAGCTTGCAGTTTGAAACATTGTTACAAATATAGAAGCTAAACAAAAGCCCTAAAACCTGCTTTCAGCCTGCCGGGATCTCAGAGCTGGAGTTGAAACAGTGTTTTGATTATAGAACCCAAACAAACCAGATACCTGCTTTCAGCAGTGGAGGCCTCAGAGCTGGAGGCAAGCCTCAGAGCTAAAGCTGGCCCAGAATAAAAAAAAGAAAAAGAAAACAAGGAGTGGTTGGGAGCTTCATGAAGCAG
>NW_006297066.1:1075628-1078461 GCF_000327345.1 Myotis davidii | reverse complement strand
AGTGCACAAATTTTTGTGCACTGGGCCTCTAGTCCTATATAATAAAAGGGTAATAATCAAATGGACCAAACAGCAGAACGACTGGTCACTATAACGCACACTGACTACCAAGGGGCAGACACTCAATGCAGGAGCTGACCCCAGTCCGCAGTCCCCAATCGCCTCATCAGGGCCTGCCAGCCAACTTCTTGATCCCTTCCCCCTGGCCAGCAGGCTCCAATTGCCCAATGGTGAATGGGGAACTGAAGATGGGTGGTGGCGGGTGGCAGGGCTGGCTGCCACTAGCTGGGGAAGATGGCCTTGATCTCAGGTCAGGCCTAGGGATTGTACCCACACATGAATTTCATGTGCCTGGGCTCTAGTGTTGAATAAGCATGGTGAAAGCAGACATCCTGATCTTATTCCTGTTTTTAAGAGAAACGTTTTTAGTGTTTGCCCATTGTGCTTGATGTTGACTACAGGTTTTTCATATCTGGCCTTTATTATGCTAACATATGATCCCTCTATTTCCATTTTACTGAGCATTTTTGTCATAAATGGGTGTTAGATGTTATTGAATGCATTTTCTGTATCTATTAATATGATCATGTGACTTTCATCCTTCATTTTGTTTATGTGAAGTAACACATTTATTGATGTGTGAGTATTGTACCAATCTTGCATCCCCAGAATAAATCCCACTTGGTCCTGGTGTCTGATCATTTTAAAGGTAGTAGGTTTTAGGCAATCGTTTTAGTCTTAATGAATATGCAAATCATCACGCAAAAGCTTATATGAAATTCTAGTGGAATATCTGAAATAACTCTCCTCATAGCTCTAATTCTTAATTTCAAACTAAATCAACCTTGTAGCCTGCTTCCCAACCCCAACTACAGAAGTGGATGTCATGGTGAGAGCATCAGTGAGGAGGAGGAAGAGGAGGAGGAGGAGGAGGAGGAGGAAGAAAAAGAAGAAGCTTGGAGTTATTCTCTTTTTGAATTTTTTTGGAATAGTTGGAGGAATATAGGTGTTAGTTCTTCTATGAATGTTTGGTAAAACTCCCCTGTGAAGCCTTTCAGAATGGGGCTTAAGTTTGCTTAGAGTTTTATTATTATTATTATTATTATTATTATTGCTTCAATTTCATTAGTTGTTATCAGTCTATTCAGGTTTTCTGATTTTTACTTATTGAGTTGTGGAAGACTGTATGTTTCTAGGAATTTGTCCATTTCTCCCAGATTGTCCAATTTATTGACATATAGTTGTTCATCGTATTTTCTTGCAATCCTTTGTATTTCTGTGATGCCAGTGTTACTTTGCCTCTTTCATTTCTGGCTTTATTTATTTGGGTCCCCTCTGTTTCTTTTTTAAAAAAATTAATTGATTTTTTATAGATAAAAGAAGAGCAAGAGAAAGAGAGACATAAATGAGAGAGAAATATTGATCAGCTGTCTCCTACATAACCCCCACTGGGGCTAGAGATCCACACCTGGACATGTGCCCTGACCAGAAATCAAACTTGTGATCTCTGTGCATGGGACAACTCTCAAACAACTGAGCAACATGAGGAAATTCCATACAGTCGCTGCACCAATTGGCATTCCCACTTTGCAGAGAGTTTTTCTCTTAAGTGAGTGCTGGGTTTTATCAAACGCGTTTGGTGTGCCTATTGATCTGATCATGTGGTTCTTACCTTTCAATTTGTTTTTGTGGTATATCACATTTAGCGTTTTGTGGATATTGTGCCAACCTTGCATCTCTGGAATAAATCCTACTCGATTATGGTGTATGATCTTTTTCATGTATTGGTGGATTTGGTTTGCTAATATTTTGTTAAGGATTTTTTAAATTGATTTTGGAGAGAGAGGAAGGGAGAAGGATAGAGAGAAAGAAATATTGATGAGAGAGAAACATTGACCAGCTGCCTCCTGCATGCCTCCCCACTGGGGATCGAGCCCCACACCTGGACATGTGCCCTGACCAGAAATCAAACTTGTGATCTCTGTGCATGGGACAACTCTCAAACAACTGAGTCACACCAGTCGGTGATCTCTTTTTATTTCTTGATGAGTCTGACTGAGGATTCATCAAAGAAGGAGACATATGTAATACTCTTTGTAATACTTCAAGCAATAAAAAAAAAACACAAACCAACTCTTGATATCATTGATGTTTTGTATTGTTTTTACTCTCTGCATTTATTTATTTACAATCTGAATATTATTATTTCCTTAATTTTACTTACTCTGGGATTTTAATGTTGCTCTTTTTCTAGTTCTTTGAAGTTTAGGGTTAGTTTGTTTATTTGAGATTTTGCTTGTGTCTTCGTGTAGAGCTGTAATGCTATGAACTTCCCACTCAGGACTGATTTTTCTGTGTCACATAGATTTTTGTTTTTAATGTGCTAATTTTCATTTGTTTACAGGTAATATTTTTATTTCTTCCTTGATCTCATTGGCAACCCATTCATTGTTTAATGACATACTGTTTAGCCTCCATGTGATGGAATGATTTTTCAGTGTTTTTATTGTAGTTGATTTCTAGTTTCATCCCATTGTGATTTGAGAAGATGCTTGATATGATTTCAGTCATCTTGAATTTGTCAAGACTTATTTTGTGTCCTAACATATGATCTATTTTTTTAGAATGTTCCATACGCACTTGAGAAGAATGTATATTCTGTTCCTTTGAGATGAAATGTTCAATAAAGATCTAGCAAGTGATGTCAATGGAGAGTTCAAGTCCCCTACTATGACTGTATTGCTGTTGATCTCTTCGTTAAAGTCCATCAACAGTTTTTGTTATATATATATATATATTTGGGTGCTCCTGTATTAGGTGTATATATGTTTAC
>NW_006297066.1:1068431-1074684 GCF_000327345.1 Myotis davidii | reverse complement strand
AGGGGCTGGGGGCTCCCCAACTCACTGATCAGCCCTGTTCTGTGTGTGACAGAGGGTGGCGCCCCAACCCCCCCATCGACCCTGACTTGAATGTGACAGGGGGCGGCGCCCCAACCCCCCAATCGGCCCTATCCTGAGCATGCTGAGGGTGGCATCACAACCTCCTGATCCGCCCAGCTCTGTTCACGAGAGGGGGCGGCGCCACAACTCCCCAATCAGCCCTGCTCTGAGCCCGACCAGGGGCTGTGGGTCAGGCACCTAGGGATTGGGCCTGCCCTCTGCCACCCGGGAGCAGGCCTAACCCAGCAGGTCGTTATCTCCCGAGGGGTCCCAGACTGTGAGAGGGCACAGGCCAGGTTGAGGGATGCCCCTCCCCCCACCAGTGCACAAATTTTTGTGCACTGGGCCTCTAATATATATATATTAGTAGCCCGGTGCACAAAAATTTGTGCATGGGCAGGGGGGGCAGTCCCTCAGCACAACCTGTGCCCATCAGCATCTGGGACCCCTCGGGAGATAACGACCTGCTGGCTTAGACCTGCTCCCGTGTGGCAGAGGGCAGGCCCAATCCCACGGTTTCTGCCCCGTCTTCCCCGTCTCAGATGGCAGGCTTGGATCCCGAGCTGGGGCGGGCGGTGGCCAGCGCCCGCCCCAGCTCGGGATCATGCTGAGGTCCCTGTGGATGTTCAGGCTCCGAAAGCATAGTTTTTCTTTCTTGATTTTGTTTTTATTTCTTGAAATTGAAATGTGTTAAAAATATATATATTTTTTTTTTCTGCACCATTTTGGGTTCCAGGGACCCGCCACACACTAGCTGTCCTTTCCCAGTTCGGTGCTCCTCGAGCTTTTCAACGGAGGGGCAACCTTTTAGGTTGCAGGGTGCGTTGAGAGAAACCCGGCTTTCTGAAAGTGAGTGTTTGATTTGGTGTTTGATTTGGGGCTTTGTGGTCTGGCTGAGGAGCCCCCCAGGGCCCACTCAGAACAGTGGGGGCAGTCACAGTGAGTGACCAAAGAAACAGAGAAAAGTAAGGAGACAATAAACGGTTTGATTTCTAACTCTGCACGTTGCAGGAGCCAAGGTGCACCCTGGATTTTCCAGGGAGAGAGTGAGCGAGTTGCATGTGTGTCCACTGCCCCTCACACAGCCAGCCACTTGGAGTGTGCCTTTCTCCAGCAAGGGCATGGACGCGGCCACCTGGGCCTTGTTCCCGCCTTTGCAGATGCATGTGTGTGTGTGTGTGTGTGTGTGTGGAGAGGGGAGAGGCAATTAGGACCAGGAGGCGGGTGCGTGCTCTGGGGGTCACCAGGTCAGCGAGGCCTAGGTGCACTGGACATGCAGGGGCCGCCGCCCAGCTGTTGGGGCCAGCAGGGAGCCATGGTGGCCACCTGCCCCCAGGGTAGTGTAGGCTCCCAGCTACCCTGGTGGCAGGCGCTGCTCCATGGCACTCTGCTTTCCCCACCCCAGGAGGCTCTGTTTGTCAAACTTGGTCACCTTGGCAGGAGGCACCTGCCTGCATGTTCTCGCAGAGAGAATTGTTCCCTTTGTTGTCCTTGGATCTGGGCTCAGGAACCTCAGCCTCACAGAATGATGGGGGGTGGGGGGTGGGTGGGTGTGCAAAGAAAAGGGGTCTGGGACCCATCAGTGTCTGCAGTTTTACCTGTGAATCCCACCAGGCCTTCCACCTTCCAGGGCAGAAGAGAGGAGGCCACTGGTGCTCCCCATGCATTTGGGGCGTGGTGCCCAGTTACTTGCCTCTCAGTGTGAGCAGGACTCTGCCTGGCTTGGGTTCAGTCACCACATGTCTCCAGAGGGCCCCTTGGCCACCATCTCAATGCAGAGAGCAAAGGGACCTTCCCTGGGCCTGAAAAACCCACCCGAACCTGACCTCCCCACCTTTGTGCGAAACTTCACAGGTTGCGGTGGCGCTTGCTTGCCCGGTCGCCAATCCCGGGCAGGGAGGGCCAGAGAAGAGGCACGCTCCTCTTCCCTGGCCCCCTTGGTCTTCTCTGATCACAAGCTGGGGGCGGGAAAAGTTGATCCCGGTTCTCTGATCCAAGGCCTCCTGGTTCTTGCCTGCAGCCTGGGTTTCTGATCACTATCACCGTCCTTCCCCTTTCGCCTCCCATCATTGTGCCTACATATGCAAATTAACCACCATCTTTGTTGGCAGTTAATGGCCATCTTTCTTGGCAGTTTATTTGCATATCACCCTGATTAGCCAATGGGAAGTGTAGCAGAGGTACGGTTAATTACCCTTTTTGTCTTTTATTAGATAGGATATTTTTATATTTATTTATTTATTTATAAAATATATTTTATTGATTTTTTTACAGAGAGGAAGGGAGAAGGATAGCGAGTTAGAAACATCAATGAGAGAGAAACATCGATCAGCTGCCTCCTGCACACCCCCCACTGGGGATGTGCCCACAACCAAGGTACATGCCCTTGACCGGAATCGAACCTGGGACCCTTCAGTCTGTAGGCTGACGCTCTATCCACCGAGCCAAACCGGTCAGGGCAGATAAAATATTTTTAACACATTTCAATTTCAAGAAGTAAAAACAAAATCAAGAAAGAGAAACTATGCTTTCAGAGCCTGAACATCCACATGGACCTCAGCACGATCCTGAGCAACTGCCCGCCCCAGCTTGGGATCCGGGCCTGACATCTGAGACTGGGGAAGACGGGGCAAGACACCACGGATTGGGCGTTCCATCTGCCACTTGGGGAGTGGGAGATGGAACAGGAGCAGGCCTAAGCCAGCAGGTGGTTAGCTCCCGGAGGGTCCCAGACTGTGAGAAGGCACAGGTTAGGCTAAGGGACCGCCCCCTTGCCTATGCACAAATTTTTGTGCACCGGGCTACTAGTATGTATATATATCACCATCACCGTCCTTCCCCTTTCGCATCCCATCATTGTGCCTACGTATGCAAATTAACCACCATCTTTGTTGGCAGTTAACGGCCACCTTTATATATACATACTAGAAGCCTGATGCACAAAAAATTTGTGCACTGGGCGGGGGGGAGAGGGGTCCCTCAGCCCAGCCTGTGCCCTCTCGCAGTCTGGGACCCCTCAGGAGATAACAACCTGCTGGCTTAGGCCTGCTCCTGGGTGGCAGAGGGCAGGCCCAATCCCTAGGTGCAGCCCGTGGTCAGGCTCAGAGCAGGGCCGATTGGGGAGTTGGGGTGCTGCCCCCTGTCATGCACAGTGCAGGGCAGATTGGGAGATTGCGATGCCACCCTCAGTCACGCTCAGGGTAGGGCCGATTGGGGCGTTTGGGCACTGCCCCCTGTCACACTCAAGGCTGGGTCGAAGGGGAGGTTGCGGTGCCACCCCCTGTCATGCACAGAGCAGGGCCAATCAGGGGGTTGGGAAGCTCCTGCTGTCATGCACAGAGCAGGGTGGATCAGGGGGTTGGGGCACCACCACTGTCACACTCAGGGCAGGGCTGATGGGGAGGTTATGGCTCTACCCCATCACACACAGAGCAGGGCCCCTGGGGTGGGAGGGTTGAGGCGCCGCCCTCTATCACCCATAGAGTGGGAGGGCAATCAGGGCATTGGGGAGCTCCACCCTATCAGGCACAGAGCAGGGCTGATCAGGGGATTGGGGCGCTGCCCCCTGTCACGCTGATCCCGGTGCTGGGAGGCATATTACCCTTTTACTATATAGGATAGAGGCCAGGTGCATGGGTGGGGGCCAGCTGGTTTGCCCTGAAGGGTGTCCTGGATCATCTGGGCCAGTTTTAGCTCTGGCTCCATCTCTGAGGCCTCTAGACTGAAAGCAGGTATCCAGTTTGTTTGGGTTCTTTAATCAAAACACTGTATCAACTCCACCTCTGAGATCCTGGCGGGCTGAAAGCAGGTTTTTGGGGTTTTGTTTAGCTTCTATATTTGTAACAATGTTTCTAACTGCAAGCTCAGAGGCTAGCAAGGCAGGCAGGGAACGTTGGCTTTCTTCGTCACTGAAGCAAGCAAGCCTCATGTTAGCTTCAAGCTGCCTGGCTTCCGGCCGCCATCTTGGCTGGCAGTTAATTTGCATATCTCGCTGATTAGCCAATGGGAAGGGTAGCGGAAGTACACTAATTACCATGTTTGTCTTTTATTAGATAGGATATCTTGATGGACTTTAAGGAAGAGATCAACAGCAATACAGTCATAGTAGGGGACTTGAATACCCCATTGACATCACTTGCTAGATCTTCTAGACAAAAACAATAAACTATTCTTTCTTGGCAGTTAATTTGCATATCTCCCTGATTAGGCAATGGGAAGCGTAGTGGAGGTACAGTTAATTACCTTTCTTGTCTTTTATTAGATAGGATATATTCCTATAATTGGTAAATATATATTTACCAGAGAAATAGCATCGTGTTGGAATGATCCCTTTATATTACATAATGTTCTTCTTTATTTCTTATTATGGTCTTTGTTTTGAAGTCTCTTTTGTCAGATATAAGTATTGCCATCCAGGTTTTTTATTTTCATTTCCATTTGATGGAATATTTTTTCCCCTTCCTTCCCTTTCAGCCTGTGTGAATGTTATATTCTGAGGGTCTCTTGAGGAGAGCATATATATTGACCATGTTTTCATATTAATTTAGCTTCCCTATGTTTTTTTATGGAATCATATAATCTTTTACCTTAAGGGTTATTATTGATAGGTACTGATTTATTGCTATTTTTATTATTTATGCCTATGTTCTTCTCTTTCTCTTTTTTCTTCCTATAGTAGTTCCTTTAACATTTCTTGCAATGCTTGCTTGGTGGTAATGAATTCCATTAGCGTTTTTTTTTCTGGGAAGCTCTTTATTTCACCTTCAATTTTAAATGATAGCTTGCTGGATAGAATAGTCTTGGTTTCAGATCATAGCTTTTCACTACTTTAGATACTTTATGCCATTCCCTTCTGGCCTGTAGTGTTTCAGTTAAGAAATAAGTGGACAGCCTTATGGGAACTTCCTTGTAGGTAACATTTTCTCTCTCTTTCTGCCTTTCAATTCTCTCTTTATCTTTAATGTTTACCATTTTAATTATGATGTGTTTTTGTGTGGGTCTCTTTGGTTTCATCTTGATTGGGACTTTCTGTGCTTCCTGCATTTGTGTGAATTTTTTCTATACCAGGCTAGGGAATTTTTCTGTCATTATCCCTTCTAACAGGTTCTCTATCCCTTGCTCAGTTTCCTCTTTTTCTGAAATCCCTTGATGCAGATATTCTTACATTTAGAGTTTCTAATTCTTTTTAATTCTTTTTGCTTCTGATTCTGCGTGTGGTATTTTTGTGTTTTTCTTTTTTTCTACCTTGTCTTTCAAGTCACTGCTTCACCCAACCTACTTTTAATTCCTTCCAATGTATTCTTGGTGTCAGATAGTGTATCCTTTTTCAGCTGGTTCCTATGCATGGTTTCTATGTCATTTTTCATGAGTTTGATCCTCTTTATAATCATTACTTTGAACTCTGTTTCTGATAAATTGCTTGTCTATGTTTTTTTTTCCTCTGGAGAGTCCTCCAGTTCTTTTATTTGGGGTCTGTTTCTTTGTCTCCCCATTTTGGCTATCTCTTTATATATATATATATATTAGAACTGCTATAACTCCCAGTCTTATTTGGATGGTCTTCTGTAGTAGGTTTCCTATAAGACCCAGTGGGGCATTCTCCTTAACCTCCTGAGCTGGGTGATCTAAGAATGTCCCTTGTGTACATTTTGTGGGTCTCAATTGCTATTGTCCCATTCTTTTAGTGGGCTTGACCCTCTGGCTGATCGATTGAGAGGCTTTACCCTGACCATGTCATGCAAATTATTGTACAGACAGTTACAGAACAAAAATAAATACAAACCAAAAAGATCACACACAAAATAAACAAACAACACAGAAACAAAAAAATTATAAGAACAGAAAAAAAGAGACAAAAAAGAATAATAAAAGACAAGAGACAAAAAAATTTGAGGAAAAAAAGAAATTGAAAAGATAATGAAAAGAAAAAATGGTGAAATAAATCTCTGGCTGATCGATTGAGAGGCTTTACCCTGACCATGTCATGCAAATTATTGTACAGACAGTTACAGAACAAAAATAAATACAAACCAAAAAGATCACACACAAAATAAACAAACAACACAGAAACAAAAAAATTATAAGAACAGAAAAAAAGAGACAAAAAAGAATAATAAAAGACAAGAGACAAAAAAATTTGAGGAAAAAAAGAAATTGAAAAGATAATGAAAAGAAAAAATGGTGATAAATACAT
>NW_006297066.1:1064131-1067412 GCF_000327345.1 Myotis davidii | reverse complement strand
GCATGGCTCTGTGCTCTCCTCTCCCTTATGCACTGTCAAAGCAATTTACTTCAAATGAGCAAAGAGCTCCCGCTCATAGCTCATAGCCTTTGCCTTTGAGCCTCAGAAAAGTAAACCAGAATATATTTCTCAACCATAGAGTTATAATGAGTTCTTCTTCAGAAGTTTGAGAAATGTTTAATTATTTCAGATTTACATCATTATCTTTTGCATCTTCTATTAACAAAAGTAAAAATAAAATGTGCTTCTTTATAGATTAGCCTGCTATTCATCAGCAAATATGAAGGCAAAAAATTTTATCACAGCAAATTCCATTGGTTTTATACTTAAATCATAATTGCCACTTTGTGAATGAGCTTATAGTAAAGTCCATTCAGAACTAGAAAAGTAAAATCAAACATGTACTTATAAATGTGAGTTATCATCTAGAAACTTATTTCATCTTTCATATTAAATACTTTTATTTTCTACATCACTCATTATTACCCAGGATGGTTTATTAACCGTAGATTTTGAAGACTGTGAAACAGGAATTTTGGGGGAACATAGGCAGGTTTAAGGAATTTTTAGAATTGGGGTCCATGGAAAAAACATAGGGTACAGACATACATTTCCATAACACAAGGAAGCCAGTTGCAGTTACATTTCCAGCTGCATTTACATAAGACAAGGAAGCAGCAACAGGTAATATTTTCATAAGAAAAGGGAACTGGAAATAGCCAATAAAAGGTCTATTTTACAAAATATATATATATATACATATATATATATAATTACAAAGAGGAAAAGAAAAATGAAAAAAGTAAGAAAAGATAGAATAAAAAAGGAAAGAGAAATAACATATATGAATGAAAAGAGTGAAAAATAAAAATTAAAGAAAAGTTTTTCTTTTTTAAAAAAGTGAAGTTTGAACATGAGAAACATGGGCACCAGTGCCTGGCATGCATGCTTGCCAATTAAAGAGTGAATTTCAAGAAAAAAGTGAGGTTTGGCTCAGATGATTTTTGTGCCTGCTGTGATCACCCTTTGGATATGCTGTTTGTGAAGCTTGTTTGATATTGCTCCAATGTTGTCTGAAGCTGGCCACGTGGTGTGTAGGTCCTGGGTCTCCCAAGAGGTTTTCTGGTGCAAGCCAATGTCAGGTGCTGAACCTGCCTTGCCTTCCCCAACCTGTCCAAAGCTCTGCAGGGCAGAGCTCCTAGTAGTCCAGTAGTGGAACCTCTGGAGCCTAGAGGTTGTGTATTCTTTGGGTCTCACACTTTGAATATCCTCACTCTGAGCTGCTCTCCCTTCCTTCACAGAACTGTATTCAGGGGGATATCTAGGACCTGAAAGAAGTCATTCAACTGTCTCCTGTTAGGGGTGGCACCCTCTGTAGGAGGCGTGGTGGGCACTTTGTCTTCTCCTAGAGTTGCACGGGCTGTACTAACTGGGGAGCTCAGATCTGCTTCCTTATAAGGCAGCCACAGAACCCAGCACATGCCTCTCTGTCTCCTGGACAGAAGCCTGCCAGGAGACACAGACAAAAAAAACTCAGCTGTATGTTGGCATTCCAATCTCTCTATATGCCTGTCTACTGCAGGGCAGGGTCAAAATTCACAGTTCCACTGAGGCTCACATGATCCAAATGTGCAACTCCTGCATGCTGTCAAACTGAGTAGTACAGGCCCCAATTTTCCAGCCAGCACCATCTCCTTTGCCTCAGAACACAGCAGGATGGGGCAAACTGAGCAGTTCAGCAGATGGCCATAGGAGGACTACCCATGTGCTTGCAGTGGGAAAGATTGATCCTGTGGCCCTGGAGAAGCCAGACAAAGAAAGCAGGAAACAAATGTAGGTTGGTTTAGTGAGCAGGCTCCACTGTGGGCAGCAATTGTGCCTCAGTTAAAACGGGACCATCTGAAATGCTTCATTTCATATCCCAGATTTGTCCCACTGAGGGACATTTACCCACCAACTCATGTTCCTCATTGTTTGAAGTTTGCTTCTGGGACTTGCCTTGATTCCCCATGTGCCTCTGGCCTGCACAGTGCACAGGTAAGGTATAGTGCTGTGGCTGGAGAATACCTTCTGGCAGAAAGACCCAAATGTTGAGGGAGAAAGTTCTCACTGTGGCTTGGAACTGCCCCCCAAAACTGTAGGTGACCTTTGGAGTGGACTGAGGAGTATATGCAGGGCTCCAGCAAAGGTTCCTGCTTCTGCACATGCCAGAATTCCCTGAATGCTCAGCTATGATCAGAGAAGGTAGTTGTGTTTACCAAGTGAATATTCAAATATTCTTTCCTTCTTATGCTCTAACTAAATGATGATCCTTATTTGTATCTTTTCTAAGACATAACCTTTAACCTAATTATTCATTTACACATATTTTAAATCTGCACAAAAATATTTCTGTTCTCATTCTGCAAACACTTATTTTGAACCTAATTATCTCTGTGCTCTCCTCTCCCTTATGCACTGTCAAAGCAATTTACTTCAAATGAGCAAAGAGCTCCCGCTCATAGCTCATAGCCTTTGCCTTTGAGCCTCAGAAAAGTAAACCAGAATATATTTCTCAACCATAGAGTTATAATGAGTTCTTCTTCAGAAGTTTGAGAAATGTTTAATTATTTCAGATTTACATCATTATCTTTTGCATCTTCTATTAACAAAAGTAAAAATAAAATGTGCTTCTTTATAGATTAGCCTGCTATTCATCAGCAAATATGAAGGCAAAAAATTTTATCACAGCAAATTCCATTGGTTTTATACTTAAATCATAATTGCCACTTTGTGAATGAGCTTATAGTAAAGTCCATTCAGAACTAGAAAAGTAAAATCAAACATGTACTTATAAATGTGAGTTATCATCTAGAAACTTATTTCATCTTTCATATTAAATACTTTTATTTTCTACATCACTCATTATTACCCAGGATGGTTTATTAACCGTAGATTTTGAAGACTGTGAAACAGGAATTTTGGGGGAACATAGGCAGGTTTAAGGAATTTTTAGAATTGGGGTCCATGGAAAAAACATAGGGTACAGACATACATTTCCATAACACAAGGAAGCCAGTTGCAGTTACATTTCCAGCTGCATTTACATAAGACAAGGAAGCAGCAACAGGTATTTTCATAATAAGAAAAGGGAACTGGAAATAGCCAATAAAAGGTCTATTTTACAAAATAATAAAGAAGGAAGAAAGCCCAGAAGGAATAGGAGGACAAAGAGGGAGGAGGGCCTCAGGAGTCACTATAGGAACCAATTCGAAAGGGAATATTGACCAATCAGACGGGAT
>NW_006297066.1:1052539-1063726 GCF_000327345.1 Myotis davidii | reverse complement strand
ATTCTTCAATAAATCTTCACCTTTGCTATAATACCTTCTGTCCGTGGATTCATTCTTCAACTCTGGTGGACAAAGAATCCAGGTTCCAGTCCAAAAATTCCCTATCAACTGCACCACTGCATCAATTCTCAAAAGGTTTTCCCACCTGACAGTGACATTTTTAGTTGAATTATTATATCTAAGATTATTGGTGTAAAAACATGTGTGTTAGGTATTTGCAGACAAAATTGTTCAACTTCAGATATAACCAAAGTGCTGCATTTTCTTAAAGGTTGGAGGAATATCCTAAGGCCATGGATGGGAGTGTATTGTAGGATCTCCTTTCTGATTCATACATATAATGAATCTGTTTTTAAGTCACTGACAACAAAAATAATATAATCCATAATTATGTCTCAGAGAGACTCCAGTGATTTTTGTGGCAGGACTGAATCTCCTATGAAGATTTGAGAAACTCACACAGAAAACAGTGAGCCCAGCATCTATCTATATAAAAGCCTAAGCAAACGTCACAACTGAAGGGACAACTGAACAGGCTGTGTCGGGCGACCAGGCTGACAGGGGGGTTAGTGAGGGGTGACCAAAGGACCAAGCAGCAGGCTGCGTGGGCAACCAGGCCAGCCGTGGGGGCAGTTGGGGGCAACCAGGCTGGCAGGGGGGGAGGGGACAGTTGGGGACAATCAGGCCAGAAGGCAGAGGAAGTTAGGGGTGATCAGGCTGGCTTGGGGGGGCAGTTAGGGGTGATCAGGCAGGCAGTCAGGTGAGCAGTTAGGAGGCAATGGTCCAGGATTGTGAGAGGGATGTCAGACTGCAGGTTTAGGCCCGATCCCTGGACATCCCCTGAGAGGTCCTGGATTGGAGAGAGTGAAGGCTGAGCTAAGGGGACCCTCCTCCCGGCTGTGCACAAATTTTGTGCACTGGGCCTTTAGTTGGCCCAGAAGAACATATATCCAGACTCTTTTTAACAGACAAGAATGACCTTATAGAGAAGGAGGGAAGAGAGGAATAACAGCAAGAAGACTGTATCGATCTATTGCATACATTCTGGTTATTGTTCTAGACTCCAAGTGTCTCCCCAAAGGGAAGCATCACAGGGATAATTTATGTGCCTATTGAAAGTAATCTTCTATGCATGTGTGGCTGAAGAATTATCATTTATTTTCCCTCCATCATTACAGGTCTCCCAGGGGTTATACAAATAACCAGTATCTTTGTATCCTAAACACTAAGCCAAAGTTGAGATATGAGCATATTAAAATCCAGTTTAAAAAATAATTTTATTTTACCAATGATCTCATTTATTAATTGATGACTGCCTTTTAAAGCCTTCAGGGGAAGACAGAAACTTTCAAATCTTTTCTCTGAGAGTTAAAACTTTCATTTAAGGATTCCAGATGGGCCAAATTTAAATATTAAAGTTCAAATGCTTTAATCTCCAATAGATGAAAGGAATTTTACACAGTTTTGTTCCTCATTTGCCACCCAGTAGTTCTTCAATCCCAGCCAAATTGGGCACCGGTTTAAATTAGATTTACTCATGGGACCCATAACAATCACAGTCAACAAAGGATATTAAGGAGTTTGGGAAATAGGTCTATTAAATGACAAAACTGTTAGCCTTCCAGAGCTAATTTTCAGTTAATTTGACCTCTGCAGACAGTTGTATTAAACTGCTGTAAACAAAGAAATCTGCTTGAACATGCAAGCTGAAATCTGATCCTGATTGTTAAGGCCTGGTAATGGTTATGCTTTATGTTCATGTTAAAATGTCTTCAGCTATTCCTCTGAATAAGTGACTTCAAAATCACTTCCTACACAACTACTTAAGTCTTCCTAAAAGTCCTAACATTTGCCAGAGAATAATCTAGCTGAACTTTTTCAGAAAAGTCAGCAGAGGTCCTGGATAGTGGCTGGCTTTTCCTTTTTGTATGAAGTCTCACAAAAATTCTTATCACTGGGTGCTCTCATCCTGGAGCAGAGTAAACAGGGCTTCTCATCTAGAACAGCGGTTCTCAACCTGTGGGTCATGACCCCTTTGGGGGTCAAACGACCCTTTCACAGGGGTCGCCTAAAACCATTGGAAAACACATATATAATTACATATTGTTTTTGTGATTAATCACTATGCTTTAATTATGTTCAATTTGTAACAATGAAAATACATTCTGCATATCAGATATTTACATTACGATTCATAACAGTAGCAAAATTACAGTTATGAAGTAGCAACAAAAATAATTTTATGGTTGGGAACTGAGGAACTGTATTAAAGTGTTGCGGCATTAGGAAGGTTGAGAACCACTGATCTAGAATGTGCCTGAAATTGGCCATCAAAAGTCTTAGATTATCCATAACCTTTGATATAGTATTTTTACTTCCAGGATATATTCTGAAGAAAAAAATCAGATACTTGCACAAAGATATATGAACAAGTGTGCTTGTTGCAGCATAGGATGTAGGCAAAACATAAAGCGAGTTTGTTTTGGTATTTCCTCCTGCCTCATTCTTTTTAATCCTCCCCATATGCCAAATCACCTCTTCTATCTTAGAAATCTTTGAAGTTTCACTTCCTACGAGGCAATTACCTGAGAGCTGTGCCCTCCACGGGGCCTTTCTGCATCAAAATCTACCTATATGGTAATGTAAGACATCTGTAAAAAATGTTTGTTAATTTATTTGAGCCAAACTGTCAACAATTGCCAGAAAGCAAAATCTTCTTGAGAAAGGCAATTTTGTAGCTTATTTTATATGTTACAATCAAAAGACAAGAAGTAATGGGTTACATTAAAGTAATGGTAGATTAGGGAGTTGGAGAAAGCAAAGCTGGGAAATATCTGAGTGGATAAAAAGTAAAATGATACATCTTTTACATTAAGTGGGTATAGGATAGTTAATAGTGTCCAATTAACAAGACAAAAATAATAATGAGAGGGTTTGTAGTCTCTGCTCTGGTGCATTGGTTGTGGCCTGGGGATCTGGAAAAAGGGGGAGTTAACCTGCCAGTCCAAAGGTATATTATCATAGATGCAAAAAGACAATGCACAGGCTCAGATAAGGTAAAGACTGACTTTTGTCAGGGAAGTTCTAACCTGTCATGAACTGCTTTTAGTTTAAAAGTTTTAATTTCATCCCATCCTTGGAGGTTACTTCAGGTCTCTGAGTTTGCAAGCAGCCATGCAGGCCTTCCCTGAGCTTGTCAGGTTAGCATGTGGCCCCTTTTTGTCCACATTCATGTCCCCCATACCCTCAGGATAACATTCTTCAGTCTGCCAGGCTAAAAAATCAGATACACTTTTTATACTGGAGTGTTAATAATGAGTAAGGTAACCCTCTACTGTGTAATATTTTACATTTTACCACAAGACCTTCCTTGATTCTGCTTTCAATGAAAAATGGTATTAACATGGAAATTTTAGGTCCAAAATAACCCAGTAGTTGGGGGTTTCTGTTTGTTTGTTTTTTGTTTTGTTTTGTTTTGTTTTGTTTTGTTTAGTTGGCCACTTTTCATTTATTTTGAAAGCTAGTCAACACATCAGACAGTATAAAAAGGGTAGAATTAATATTTTATTGTCATTTATAATCAGATGGTAGTTGAGTCTATAGTCTCTATATTTGATCTATTTTTTTTGTAAATAAAAAAAAAATTATAAGAGCCAATGGCTAGTTAACATGATTAAATGAATTCATTGATGGTGGCTTCGAGTTTTTCCTTATTAGCTCCAGAAAACTCACCCATCTTTTGTCCTTTTTTAAAAAAACTGCAAGGTTGTCATGCATTTCACTTCACACTCTGCAGCAACATCCTGATAGTCATCCACATCTACTTCAAGGAATACCACATTGGAATACTTTTCAGAGAGGGAATGAAAGAAGCGCTTGATCATTTTGCAAGGCTCACACCACGTAGCAGAGAAGTCAACCACTAATAGCTTATCTCCTGCACTGTTCAAGGCTCCTTGAAATGCATACTTGCTCTCGATCTGCTTCACCATTTTGGCAGCTGAGGTCTGACCAGTTACTGTAGGAAGCGATGGGAATGGATGAAAAGCTGCAGACCAAGCTCCAATAGTTGTTTTTATTGTTTAAAATATTTTTTGTGTATGCACGTGTGTATACATCTTTGTTTATTCTTTATTTTATTATGAAAAGATATTCATGCTTATTATGAAAATGTGGGAAAGAATAAGGAAAAGGAAAATAAAATGAATCCATTTTGCCACCATGCAGAAATTTTATTTTAAAAATTCTATTGTGTTTCTCTCCAGTCATAATAATGTTATCTGGGAAACTGAGTAGACTGTAACAACACAAACTGCAGAAGTTGGAGTCCTTACAATATCTCAAGAAAAACAGTATTCTAAGACACACAGGAGGATGAATGATTTTTATTTGCATGTAATTACATCCCTGGGTTTCAAAAGTTCCATTGCCCTTAATAAGTTCCTAGAAGAAGTGTAGCTGGGGATTCAGCAAATCTAAAGGCAAAATCAGTATCCGGAGTCTCTATTCCATGTTGCAGCCAGGTCCAGTTCACATCAGACTAGTTGTCTGATGTTGTCCATTGTGTGTGGAGGTCCACAAGGCCATGGGCCATGTGAGGAAACACGAGGGAGGCAAGAGAGCATGCGCCAAGCAACAAGAGTCTCAGGGATAGCCAAGAGTAACAAAGAGCAACCAAGAGCACAAGAGAAACCAAGAGAGTGAATTCCTTTGTTCAGGGGATTAAATACCCAAAATGTTACACCCGTGCAGTGGCCATGCCTATTCTGACCAATGGTCTGTTCCCAGGAGTGACTGACAGGAAAATATCTTCTGATGTCATTCCAACTTTACTAGGCATGTCTCTATCAACCCTCTCTTGGACCCCTGGGGAGTATAAAGTTGTAGCTTCCTGGTGAAGCTACTGAAATGGCATGTCTATAATATTTGGTCTTCTTTTTGCTCTTTTTCTGATATTAATAACTCGGTTAATTACGTTGGTGTCATTACCTCCAGAGAAAAAAAGGAATCTCATTGTAGTCTTACAAAGGAGAAATGGACGTAGTTCCCCATCTTCTTGTAACTGCTTCAGGAGAGAAAGAAAAAGACATGAGCATACTCCTTGAGGGAAAGCCTGCTGGGTCCTCCATCCACAGAGTTTTAAGGGTGAAGATTTTAGGGGAGATCCCAGGGGAAGATCTCAATAGAATATTTAGAAACTCTCCTGGTGTGTCCATTCAGGGTTGTGGTCTCTACTGATTTGTTGGCCAGCACCAGGGGAGGGGTAACTATTCCATGCAGCGAGTTCTGATGTCAGCTGGGGCTGGTTTTGTTGCTTATCTGGGCCTGGAGCTCTAAGGAGGGAAGGTCAGAGGGGTCCAAACCACGAGACCACCAATATGCTAGGGGAGGAAAAGTCACCCTGAAGGCAAGTTCCCCCCATATAATTCATTGTCCCTTGCTAGGCACCTGTGGTTTTTTACCCTGGTGGCCTTATATATCTGGCCCATTGTCCTTTCTCTGCTCATATCTGTCTAACTGCCTGTAATACTTTGGGGAACTCACAGGGCAGGAGCAAGGAGGCAGAACTCTATACCCAGGACTGCAGCTTCAACCAGTATCTGCCCCTGCTCTTCCTGTCTGCCATGTGCCCACAAATTTCAAGTCTGCTGAGAACAGCACACTGTTAAGGCAGAGACACAGGTGATACTGTTAAGAGCAGAAATAGAATATTGGAGAGTAGCTATATGTTATAAGAAATATTAATCATGCTCTGTTAATCCTGATCGTTTTGTTCTAATTAAAGAAAGCACATTCTAACCTGGCCAGGAGTTGTATGCCCAGGGACCTGGGAGTCAACCTTTTGACCTGGGAGTCAACTTTGCAACATGGGCCTTTCTCTTTAGAAAACTGCCTATTATCACGGAAAGA
Source organism: Myotis davidii (assembly GCF_000327345.1). Taxonomy (NCBI): domain Eukaryota; kingdom Metazoa; phylum Chordata; class Mammalia; order Chiroptera; family Vespertilionidae; genus Myotis; species Myotis davidii. The sequence continues at coordinate 1,057,816 of NW_006297066.1, read as the reverse complement.
TTAACAACCTTGTTGCCCGAACAATGGCATCCCACCTCCAGCCCCCAGCCCACATTGCCTACTTTCCTGCACCTGTAATATCGATATTGCATGCCCATTCTTATTCTCTTTGCCTACTTCCCCATGTATTCTTTGTCCTACCCAATATAAGCAGCTGGCTGGGCGGGAGGGTGGGGAGGGGGGCAGGGGAGGCAGGAGAAGGGGTTGTGAAGAGCAGATTTTCATGGATGACCTATTACTCTTCCATATTGCCAGGATTATTGGAATAAATGCTCATGTATGGTTCAACCCTGTCTCTGGTTAATCCCTCCAGATAATGGGTTTCTGTCAACTCAGTGGTCCCAAGACCCGAAACTATAATTAATCTTTGTAGATAACTAATCGGCTCAATCTAGTTTCTGTAACAAACTGCTTTTTTTTTTGCAAACCAGGTTCCTCATTCCAAACCCTGGGATGTAATCGACACCTTTGTGATTTTTGCCTATATAAATCTGGTGTTGGGGCCATCTTATCACTGCAAGATTTGGGAGAGCGAAATGCCCCCTCATAGTCCTGGATTGCAATAAATGTGATTCTTTAATTCGACTCCTTGAGGCGTCCTTCTGTGATTTGCGGAGTACATTACAACAGCTCAAGTAGTTACAGGCAGCCGGTTTCATATTCTGGCAACCCAGATGGGACTACAGGTGGGCCTCTGGGTTGAATACCAGGGATCCCATTTCCTGCCTGGACTGGGGGTTCTTGGGGCTGAGGCCTGGACTCACTTGCAACACTGCCAGGAATTTTCCTGTTTTGAATCCTAACCACAGCCTCAGCAATTTCCATCATTTCACCTAAGACCTAAGTTGAATTGAGAATTTTGTAACTCTGTAAAAAGGGGGGTCTGTTGCATGTTGTCTGTTGCCCCCCATCTGGTATGAGCTGAATCAGCTCCTGGTTGCAAGTGGCCTTTCACAGTCCTTGCCTGCTTTTCACACCTGAGCCTGATCAGGTTGAAACACAGCCCTGCATGGCTAGGGCATTCTGTCTGGTATTCTGTCTGGCTGTGCACAGTAAGCCACAAATGGTTGTCTGTTGTCCACACTTATAAATATTGTATACTAGGGTGGTTTATCCTGGTATAACTTTGCCTGTAATCTTGTTTAATTCTTTAAGGATTGGTGCTGGTGGCTGGATCCTAGAGGATACTCTAGTGCAGGGGTGGGCAAACTTTTTGACTCGAGGGCCACAATGGGTTCTTAAACTGGACCGGAGGGCCGGAACAAAAGCATGGATGGAGTGTTTGTGTGAACTAATATAAATTCAAAGTAAACAACATTACATAAAAGGGTACAGTCTTTTTTTTTTTCTAGTTTTACTCATTTCAAATGGGCCGTAGTTTGCCCACGGCTGCTCTAGTGGGATGGATCTTGGGGGATTGGGCTACTTACACTTATCTGCCAATGACAAAAAGGAAAATGGTGTTTTACTGCAATACTGCTTGGCCTATGTATGCTTTAGATTCTGAGGAAAGGGAGCCATTAAATTGGTCTTTAAACTATTATACTGTATTATAGCTAGAATTGTTTTGTCAGAGGGCAGGAAATCGGGGGAAGTACCTTATGTTCAATCCTTTATGTCTTTGCATAATTCTGACTCGAAAGAAAAGAAAGAAAGGGCTAAGTTCATGGTTCAGAGAAAAGATGTGGTACCTGTAATACAAAAAGGTAGGGAGCAGGAGAATAAGAGGGAGTAAGAGTATGCCTTGCAGTCCATAGTTCAGAAACTTCCACTAAGTGTTCCAAAAGCTGGGAGCTCCCTCCTTTTCCTGAACCACTAGGCACTGAAACTGAGCCAGAGACAGCCACCCTCTAGATTAGAAAGAGGCAGGGAACTGAATTTGGAAGGGATAAAGTTGCTTCCCTAGCAGAACAATTCCCTCTCCACCATATAACAGTGGGAGCCACTGAGAATGGGCACTCAGCAGAATATTATTGGACCCATACGCCCATTTTCCACCTCAGATTGGCTAAATTGGAAAGCTTCCTACCTGGATGACCATGCTAAGATCAAGACTTTATTTCCATATTCGCCACACATAACCCCACCTGGGAGTATACCCAGGCACTCTTCAATGGCCTCTTAACTGGGGACAAGAGGATATTAGTGTTTGGGAAAGCATGGTGTGAAGCTCTTGTCTGTGGGTGATGCATGCCTGTAAATATTGTATGTGGATCTCTCTGTTGATTGTTGTTTTGTGTTGCTTTGTTTGTTAAAGATGGGGTATTTCCTACTTTGTTGGGGGCTGCAGCTGTTTATGGCAGGCTGAACCCATGGAAGGGATTGCAGGAACTTCCTAGCAGCTGCAGAGAGTTCTTACTCTTGGGGACCCTCTCTGAGCTCCCTCTCAAGGCAGCTACCCAAAATGCTTAGCTAGTGATAGTTTTGTCTATCTATAATGTAACTTTGGTTAAGGATGCTCTTTGCTTGCTTTCTTATTTTGGGGGGAGCTTGGTTTGCTCTTCGCCATTTTATGAACACAGGTAAACCTTTGTCTCTGCTGTTTTGGATTTGTACCCCTCAGAACCGAAGGTTATTTGTTGTACTGGGTTAGTGTGAGAAGATTCTAAGGCTAATGCCCCAGTCCTTCCTTTTGGGAGTACTCATCCATTTACTTCAGGGGTTGTTGTTTTTTATGTTTTGAAATAGGATAAGACCTCTTTTTATATGCAAGATTTTGTGTTGTTACAGTCTACTCAGAAGGGAAAATATGGGAAATAAAACCTTGTAAATCCCTCAAGTTTTTCTCCTAGGAGGCCAGAGCTTCAGAAGTACCTCAGGCAGGGGCCACTCCTACTTTGTAAATAAATAAATTGTAAAGTCTTTTGTAACGTAAAACTTTGGAGTTCATCTGAGTTAAATAGTAAAAGTATTAAATATCTAAGTGTTTTGAAATAACAGAATACTGAAATATTAATCTGAGTTTGCCTACTTTTGGCTTATACAGAGAATCTAGAGAATGGATTTGACTCTGTTAATGAATATGTCTTGTATTTTATTTTATATCTCTTAACATTGTAAATGTATTGCTAATCTGAGTAATGTTAATTACATACTTGTCACTTAAAAATTCAGGTTTCTAATAGTTAAAATTTCTAATTGGAAAGAAGTATAGTTTTGGTAATAGAAGGCATGAGACATGGAGATGCAATTTGAAGGAAAAAGGAAAGCGAGTTCTAAAGCTGGTTATTTCTGAACTAAAGGCCCAGTGCACGAAATTCGTGCACTTAGGGTGAGGGGTCTCGCAGCATCAAGCCCCCGCTGGTGCCCATGGGACCCCCGGCCTCACCGCACGGAGCTGAGGAACCCACCTCTGTGCCGTCCACGCAGCATCAAGTCCCTGCCCACCCGACATGCACCTCACCAGGCATGCAGCCCCGCCCACCTACACGCACCTGCTGCACACACAGCCTCCTGGTGATGGGTTGTTACACTGTGAGGGCATCACAGCATGAGGTCATCACGAACACATCGGCTTTTATTATCTAGAATGGGTAAGAAGGTTTTTGAAAGTGGTTGAAAGGTTGGTGAAAGTTATAGAAAGGTTGTAAAGAGAAATCTTAAAAGGAAATTATAGCTATTCTGAATACTAAATTTAATGAGAAAAATGAATCTAAAGTAAGTTAATACAGAATTTGTTTAGTCCTTTTCCAGTCTGCTTTTGAAGGAAAATTTTATACTTAAGGTGCATAGGAAGCTTTGTCAAGTAAAAACTATATCCTATTTATATATGCATATTATTAAACTGGAGGTCTGGTGCATGACATTCATGCACTCATGGAGGGGTCCCCCTCAGCCCGGCCTGAGCCCTTTATCAGTCCATGAGCCCTCAGGGGATATCCGACTGATGGCTTAAGAGCCCAGCTTCTGGCTGAGTGGCGCTTTCCCTATGGGAGCACACTGACCACCAGGGGACAGCTCCTGCGTTAAGCGTCTGCCCCCTGGTGGTCAGTGCACATCATAGTGACTGGTCGTTCTGCTGTTTGGTTGATTTGCATATTAGTTTTTTATTATATAGGGTAAATGTAAAAATTTTCAGGAGTCTATAAATTCTGATATAGTTTTATTTATAACTTTGGTTGTTATTATGAAATATTGTGTTTTACAGAGAGGACAGGATTCCATATCAATTGCATTATAATCAAAGCTTATTATCATTTACAGATAGTCACTGTTTTATTATAACACATTTGCAAAAATGTTACATCTTCTGAAGGATATGTGGAAAGGACTCTGACCTATTATAAATTACATATCTCTGAAAATAAATTTTCAGATCATCCCCTTTTGAACTGGATGAAAATTATAAGAACTCTGTAGAGTATCTGGATTTATAGAAGTAACGGCAAGAAAAATCAGAAGAAACAAAAGTTGACTATTGCACTGAATGAACTAAAAGTAATTTAGTTCAATAATTTTTATAACTTTTGTTGAAAGTATTTCTGATTTTTAGTTTTTTTGTTTTTCAGATATAAGGGAACTTTTTTAAATCAATTTGGTAAATCGTAACTCTTTCTCACTACTGATTCCTCCAGAATTTGGCAATTCTTAATGAGTGAGTCATAGCAATACGTTTCTTTGCATGAATTTAATAAGACCTGTTGCACATTGTGGTTTTATTAACCAAGACTTTGACTGGAATGTCATGTCTAAGAGAAACATATCTGGACTCTGGATGTTAGCAGAAAGCTTTAAGGAATGAAGACTGACTTTGAAACCAATAAGAGCCGCTTAGAGAAAAGCCTGGTACCTTGTTTGATCACATGGTTCATGGCAGTATTTCCAGGTAAGGAACCAAGTTTGCTTTCCTGAAAGATGGCAAGGAAGGAACCTCAAAACATCATTGGGGAACTCAAGAACTTGAGGAATTCACCCAAGTCAACAGGTATTACAGAAAACCTGATGGCTCAGCTTTTATGCCCTGAGCGGCTAACTGAAGCTTAATCATGAAATTAAAGGAAAGCAGTTTTTTTTTTTACTTTTTTTATTGCTTAAAGTATTACAAAGAGTATTACATATGTCTCCTTTTTTTCCCCCCACCCTTGACAATCCCCTGGCCTCCCCTACCCCCCATTATCTTATCTCCATTGGTTATTCTAATATGCATGCATACAAGTTCTTCGGTTGATCTCTTACACCCCCCCTGCCCCCCCCGCCCCTATTTGTCTCTGGATCTATTCTTGTTCATCAAATTATGTTGATCATTATATACCACATATGAGTGAGATCATGTAATAT
>NW_006297066.1:1050389-1052424 GCF_000327345.1 Myotis davidii | reverse complement strand
CAGTGCACAAGTGTTCCTTTTTCTCCACATCCTCTCCAGCACTTGTCGTTTGTTGATTTGTTGATGATAGCCATTCTAACAGGTGTGAGATGGTACCTCATTGTTGTTTTGATTTGCATCTCTCAGATGATTAGCGACTTTGAGCATGTTTTCATATGTCTTTTGGCTAGGAAAGCAGATTTTAAGAAACCTATGTGATCAATTGCTGTTCTTATTGTGTTCATGAAAATAATCAGGTCAAATTGAAACTAGACTCAATAGAGTAAATAAATTGGTCTTAATTTGGCTCTTTATTAAAAATGAGGCTAATTTTAGAGGGGAAAGTATGTTTCAATAGATTCTATAATACACAATTTTGAATACTATACTCTAATTCAATTAATTATCTTCAAAGTTTTCTTGTTGTTTTAGCCCCAATAATACTAAAACTTATAACATAGTTTGTCTCCGCCAGATTATAAGTTCTACTAGTATTCAGAGATATCACCTCCAGACACCATTGCCACCTCCTTTGTGACCAGGCCTCATCTTCCTTCTGACAAAAAGCAATGTTATCTTGGCTCTGAAGGAAAATGTCATCCCTCCTCAGCAGACAGCAGCTACAGAGGAGACCCTGCACCCCTTTTCTCTGAAAGAATTCAGATTCAGGATTCTTGAGGGGAAGGGATATAATAGGCAGTTAGACGGACATAAGTAGCGTAAGGATAATGGGCCAGGTCTGCTACATCTTTCTGAAGCAAGAGAGAGAGGCTACTCAAAACTATCAGGTCTATCAGGAGGCTATCAGGTCAGCAAAGCCAAGTCACCAGATGATCTACTGGAAGAAAAATGGACAGGACCTTGAGATGTGCTTCTCACCACTCCAACTACTCTGAAGCTGGCAATGGAGGAACCTATATAGAACAGAGCTTTACATCTTGCCTAGTAGTAGTTGTGACACCTATTGCTAATATATTGAATTATTCCATTCATTTTTGAAAGAAAGTCATATACAGAGACCTTTATTATTGGGACCTACTATCCAGGTGTTATGACAGAAATCAGGCTGTTGGGAAGCAACACACCATATGCATTCAGAGATTCAGAAGAGAACTGTTTTATTTGCACCAGTGCTGGCTCAGCAGAGTCCCCTCCAGAGGCTGAGTGCCGCGACCTGCACAGCGGTGTTCAGGATCTGAAGGAGGGGCCAACAGACAAATGAAAACGCTATATGAGAAATATGAATTTAGAAGGCATTGGGGGCCATGTGGAGCCTCTTTCTTGAAGAGACACACCAAGGTCCCATCTACTTTTTATTCACTTTTAGATACACATCTTGCCCTCAGTAAAGCACAGCAAACAGGTAGCAGACAGACAGTCTCAAAGTTAAGTAAAGATCAGTAAGGTGCAGTAAACATTTACTTGGAGGCTATCAGGTCAGGAAATGCTTCGAGCCACTGCTATATCAACATGAACAATCAGTGCCTAGTGTCAGCCCTGCTAACACTCAAGGTCCCATGTTCCTTGGTGCACTCTTATGACAGTATTGACAAGTAGTGGCTTCCCGCAACTGAGCACCGTGTCCAGGTTCTGACCTTCTTTTATACATGACTAGAGGCCCGGTGCATGAAATTCATGCACTGGGTAGGGGGTGGTGTACCTCAGTCCATCCTGCACCCTCTCCAATCTGGGACCCCTCAGGGGATGTCCAGGGATCAGGCATAAACCGGTAGTCAGACATCCCCCTCACAATCCAGGACTGCTGACTCCTAACCACTCACCTGCCTGCCTGCCTGATTGTCCCTAACTGCTTCTGCCTGCCAGCCTGGTCACCCACAACTGCCCTCCCCTACAGGCCTGGTCCCCTCAACTGCCCTCCCCTGCTGGCCTGATGGTCTCCAACTGCACTCCCCTGCAGGCCTGGTTCCCCCCAACTGCCCTCCACTGCCAGCCATCTTGTGACAACATGGGGGCGGCCATCTTGTGATGATGTGGGGGCAGCTATCTGGTGATGATGTGGGAGTCATCTTGTGGCAGCCATCTTAAACTTTTTTTA
>NW_006297066.1:1046317-1050267 GCF_000327345.1 Myotis davidii | reverse complement strand
ATGGGGGTGGCCATCTTGTGGCAGACATCTTGTGATGATGCGAAGGCATGAGGGTCAATTTGCATATTACCTCTTTATTATTTAGGATAAGCTTCCAGGTGTTCAGGTGTCTTTCCACACAAGTGGCAGCCTGGGCAGTTGGCTGATGCAAGAAGCAAGCAAGATTACTGAAGCCAATGGCATGGTTATGGTGGAACAAGTAAGGGGAGGGTTATCTGCTCTCAGCTTGCCTTCTCATTGCCCCCACTTTATTCTCAAGCTGTCCCTGGAAAACTTAGAGAACATCATTACTATAAGGGTGGGTATGGGCAAGGGATTTCCCGCTGTGCTGCATGAAAAAATGGGGTGCCAACCGCGCTTGCTGAATGGGGGCATCGAATGGGGAGGGGATGAAGCAACTAGGGCTCCTCACTGTCCAGAGAGTCATATTGGTAGTTAAGGTTCTTTGTTTGAAGCATCATCTGGAGTTTTATTGCTTCTAAATGAGCAGAAATGAAATGAGTTAGCATGTTGAGAATACAGTGGCCAAAAGGGAGTGCCATAAGAAGCATTAGGAGGAGGCCAGTGAGCGGGAGAGCAAGATGCCCAATTTCAGATATTACCCAGGAGTTCCAAGATTCTGACAATTCCTGTATCCTTTTTGCAACCCATTCCTTTAATTGCTGGGCCATATCGCTAACTATTCCTGATTGGTTAACATAAAAGCAACACTCTTTGTTTAAGAGGCATATTTCTCCCTTTTCAGCAGTTAATATTACTGCTGGAAACCTTCTGTTTTGTAATACTACTGCTGCTAAAGAGTCTACTTGATCCTGTAAGGATACTAAGGATTTTTTAAAAATATATTTTATTATTTTTTTACAGAGAGAAAGGGAGAGGGATAGAGAGTTAGAAACATTGATGAGAGAGAAACATCGATCAGCTGCCTCCTGCACACCCCCTACTGGGGATGTGCCCGCAACTAAGGTCCATGCCCTTGACCAGAATCGAACCGGAGACCCTTCAGTCAGCAGGCCAATGCTCTAGCCACTGAGCAAAACTGGCTAGGGTGGCTACTAAGAATTTTGTAACCTGTTCTATGTCATCTGAAAGGTCCTTTGATAATTTCTGGTAATAGGAGGCTGATGAGGCTATACTTTCAATACAAGTACCTATTCCAGCAGTGATTCCTAGTCCAATTAACAGGGGTATGACCTGAATGGCTCTTTTATATCGGGTGTGTGCTGCCAGAGGAACTACAAGAGATTGACTGCTGGGGATAATGTTCATCTCGGGGGTTAAGAATGCCAGAGTGCAAGTTCCTATCCAGTTAGATGGCAGGCATGAATAGACATTTGTTCTGTAAACAAAGAAAATACCTGAGGAAGGGTGACACCAAAGTAGGTCATTTGAACAGTTAATTGACCCTTTGGCAGTCTATTGTTTGATATCATTGGTTGTCAGGTATGTGACCTACCAGCTCTGTTCCTTGTTGGTTTTTAAAACATGTGGGAACTGGTTATGACAACTCTATAATTGTTCCAGTCCATAAGTTTTTCCTCCCCAAGTGCACATGGAGGCAGTCATCTGGCCTCCCTGTTTCCTGAGAAGGCAGTCCTTCCAGTTTACATAGTGAGTTTCTAGGCATGGACATTTGGGAAGGCTGGAGTTCTCAGTAATGGAGTTTAGCAACAGTAAAAAAAACCAGCCTCTTCTTGTTGGGTACTTGGTTGGAGACAGCAATAAACAAGGAGGGCAAGGAAGAGGATAGTTAATATTGCTAACAGAAAAAGTTAAATAAGGATACAGGGTCCAAAGCCAGGATCAGCCCAGCAGTTGGTGACCATTGGGTCCACTGACGGAGTCCTTAGGCTTTTGTGTAGGCCAATCAGCAGGTTTTACTGTCCTCTTGAGGGTGATGTGCAGAGGGTTGTCTTGGTTGGGGTTTATCTTCCACTGAGGTTGGTTGTCCTTTGGCAGGTGGGCTGCCTTCACTCGGGAATGATGTATCTAGGTGTTCAGACCTGCAACTTTAAGGGCTGTGGGAGTGGTTAGTATTACTAAATAAGGTCCCGTCCAGGTTTGTTTGAGGGGTTCCTTTTTGTAGTTTTTACCCAGACTTGGTCCCCTGGCTTATGGGGATGTACCATTATTCCCAGAGAAATGGGTATTCTGTTAGTTACCCACCTATGTACCTTAAGGATGGTTTTTCCTAGTCCATGCAGCTATTTTTGAATCTCTAAATTTCCTAGTTATTTTATGTCCCTGGGTTTGATTAATGGGTGAGGTCTCCCATATAAGATTTGAAAAGGGGAGAGCCAGAGGCAGTATTTCAGTCCAGGGAAGTTTAGTTTCCTGATATAGCTTTGCCATAGCCTGCTCTAAGGTTGATAAACCCCAAGAATTCCAGCCCCTCATTAATACTCTAGCAGGGTGCACATACAATTCATATGGAATTTCACCTACAAAAATGGGAAAATTTAACTAAAAATTATATCAGCATGAAATGGCCAAAGTGGGGAATTTTTGACATCTCTAAATTGATTTTTCTGTGTGCTCAATTAGAAAAAGCTCTTCTAAAATTAAAATTAAATTAATGGGGAGCTTATCTTGATTGGAAATTAGAGGCTTCTAGAGAAGGATCAGATAAAATATCTTCCCTACCAGAAGTTAATAAGAAAATTTTAGAGACTGTCTCTGAATAAAGAAGGCTATGAAGCAAATAAGTGCCAAGACCCCATTTCTTCCCCTTCTACAGCTCCTCCACTATAAACTTTGCTCTCTGAGTCTCCTTGTGTAGATTTGACCTATGCCTTTATTCTTCCTTCTCCTGTAGCCCCTTTATTATCATTCCCTACTGACCAAAGGGAAAAATGAGAATACAAAATAAGAAAAAGATAATTCGGATGGAACCAAGATCACAGCATAGGTAAACACCCGAGTTTTCTGCCTTGAACAAACACTTCAAAAATACAACTAAAAGACGGAATGGACATCACCCAGAACCACAGGAAGACTGGCTGAGGGGAAATTCCACAACTAGAAGGAAAGGGAAAAGCATACCGAGACTCAGAGGAGGCACGGTGCTGAAGTAAAATACAAAGGTGCAGATGTGCGTGCAGAGCGGGCTTGCGGCTGAGGGTGCAGTTGTCTGTTTCAATTGGGAGGGAGTCTCAGGCTCTCGGCTCCAGTTCTGGGCAAGTCTCTGGGGACCCAGAATCAAATGGGAGAAATGGGACTGTCTGGCATCAGTCAGAACTTGAGGACCACTTTCTCTCCAAGGTGCTTACAGTGGTTGCTGGGACACAGAGAGGCAGAGCCTCTGGGGACGGGACTGAAAGCAGCCATAACTGCTCGCTCTGCCCACCCTGTTGATCCGCTGGGACCTGCCCCGCCCAAGGCTTGCAGGGAGGCATTTGCTGGTTAGCCTCAGGCAGAGGCTAGATTACCACTGCCCTAGATCCAGCACAGAAGTTCTCCCACTGTAGACACAACTGAGTCTCACAGCCAATTGGCCTGGAGGTCAAATCCCCCTGTGTTACCTACAACAATCAAGGCTTAGCTGCAACAAGACGGCACAAAGACCACAAGGGGGTGCACCAAGAGTGTCTACCTCAGGTAATTGGGACACTTAGCACAGAAAGCCACTCTATCGACACAGCGAAGCATAAAAAATGCTGAGACAAAGAAACAGAACACAAATGAAAGAAATGGAGGAAAGCAAACTACTGGATATAGAGTTCAAAACCACACTTTGAGGTCTTTCAAGAATCTTCTAGAAACCTCCAAGGGACTTAGTGAGACTTTCAAGGATCTTTATGAGAATGCCAAAAAAAAAAAAAATTGGAAAAGGACCAGGCAGAAATTAAGTATATACTGACTGAAATAAAGAATAATATACAGAGATTCAACAGTACACTAGAGGATCCCAAGAATCAAGTCAAAGATTTGAAATATGAAGAAGCAAAAAA
>NW_006297066.1:1043419-1046188 GCF_000327345.1 Myotis davidii | reverse complement strand
GTAGTTCATCACCACCAAACTAGTATGATATGAAATGCTGAAATGTATCCTTTAAGAAGAGGAAGAAGAAGAAAAAGGTAAAGATACAAATTATGAACAACAAGCATGCATCTATCAACAAGTGAATCTAAGAATCAAGTGAACAAATAATCTGGTGATCATAATAGAATCAGGGACATAGAAAGAGAATGGATTGACTATTCTTGGGGCAGAAAGGGGTGTGGGGGATGGAGGAAGAAACTGGACAAAAATCGTGCACCTATGGATGAGGACAATGGGTGGGGAGTGAGGGCGGAGGGTGGGTGGGAACTGGGAGGAGGGGAGTTATGGGGGAATAAAAGAGGAACAAATGTAATAATCTGAACAAAAACTATTTAATTAAAAAAAGAAAAGAAAAAGATAATACAATAATTCTAGAAGCTCTTTTCCTGGAAAAGCCTGTCTCAGGTAGAGGGGAACCAGCAATTGTATATGTTCCTTGGACTAGAACAGAATTAAGAAATATAATTAAAGATTTCCCTGACCCTCTCCAGGACCCTGATGAGTTTGAAAAGGAATTTTATTTAACTGTTAGAACATAGGATCCTGGCTATTCTGACCTGTCCCAATTAATACACGTACTGGTTTCTGAGAGCAAGGTAATAGAATGGCTGAATAAGGTTCGATGGCAAACACCTGTAGATGATTTCTTAAAAAGAGACAGAGGGGGGGAAAATTCAGGGAATTAGCCCACCACATTTATCAAGCCATATCTGAGATTTTTTTCCTCAGAAAAATAGGGCCAAGATCCAGCAATGTAAAAAAAAGCCCGATGAACATGTGCTTGATTTCTTTGAACCTTTTGAAAAAAGTTCAAATGATAGTCAGGTCCATCTCCAGACAGTTTCAAGGATCATCAAAATTATCCCTTACTAAATTTGGCATTTTTGGAAGGAGTAGATGAAGAGCTTGTAACGTTGATCAAACAGCATAAATTAAACTGGCAGACTACCCATGCTGATGAACTGGTTATTCTGGCTGATCAACTATCTAGAAAGAGAAAAAAAGATAAAGTTGCCCAAATTATGAACTGAGAGCACCAACAATTAAGCAACCAAGCCAGTTCTACTCAGATGTCTCTTTCAACAATAAAGATTTATTAAAATAAATACATACATAAATAATAAATGCCACCTCCTCTAAAAAAAAAGAAAAGAAAAAGGTGTCTGTTTTTACTTTAAAAAGCCAGGCCACCATAAAAAAGATTGTAGAAAACTAAAATGGGATTTACAAAGAGAAAAAGGACAGAAGAAAACACAGGGCTGTTCAAAGGACTGTGAGACAGTACTTCCCTTTCTCCTTACTAGTGCTCTAGGAGAAATTGAAATTATCATAAAAGGGGAAGTTACTAAGGCCCTTGTGATACTGGACCTACTTTATTGGTTCTTAACCCTTTCCTTCTAAGTTTCCCTCTCCCTTGAGCTTCTGTACAAATTGTAGGGGTATCTAAACATCTAATGACTGTTTTAAGTCAAAATCTGTCCTCTTTCAACTTGAGGATGTTATGGGACAACATATATTTTTTACTGGTCAAATTGGCCCCAATTCACCTGATAGGGAGAGATTTTCTTGAAACCCATGATGCTCACATATCCTTTTCCCACAAGGGTGAAATGTATTTAGAACTAAATGAATCATATACTGAACTTATTGGGAAAATTAATGCTTTTAAAGAAGCTTTCACCAGAGGAATATAATCTTGAAACTGAACGTTTGTTGGAGGAATTTCCAATGCAACTTTGGGTCTTTTCCAGTACAGATATTGGCAAGATCGAGTCAGTCACTCTTATAAAAATAACTATTGATAATACTTTGTCTTTAGCTTATATTTACTAATATCCTTTAAGACCTGATGTACTAGCTGGAATTAAACACATTATACAAGATTACTTAAAAAGGGTACTTATAATTCCATGTACAAGCCCTAGTAATTCTCCTATCCTTCCAGTAAAGAAACCAAATGCAAAGATGGAAATCTGTACAGGAACTCGGGCCTATAAATAAGATAGTTGTTCCCAGACGTCCTGCAGTTCCAAATCCACATACTTTATTATCAGCTACTAGAGTCCCGGTGCACAAATTCATTCACGGGTGGGTTCAGGCCAGCCTGACCCAATCGGGGTAGAGGGAGCAGGTTGGGGCCAGGCTGGCTGGGGAGAGGGGCTGCGGGAGTTTATCTGCCAACCCTGCCCCTGATTGGGGACAATGGAGGCCAGGCTGCCTGGGGGGGCGGAGCTGAGGGAGGTTGGCTGACCAAACCCCACCACTGCTTGGGCTGGTTAACCATCCACAGTGTGCATCATAGCAACCAATCCTTCCAATCATTATAGTTGTTCCTCTAACTTGGCTTTTATATATATAGATTCCTGTGGACAGCAAATATTTTTCAGTAATAGTAGTGCCTTTTTGAGCATTCCAGTAGGAAAGGACAGTCAATATCTCTTTGCCTTCACTTGGGAAGATTGACAGTTTACTTCAAGCATGTCAAACTCAAAGGCTAACATGGACCGAACAAACAAAATTTAAGTTTATGTGGGCTGCAAAAAAACAAACGCTTCAATTTTCATAGAAACATAGGTTTATTTCAACAGAAACAGACATGCTGAATACAAAGGGCTGAAATAAATGAGTAATCATTAACATAAAATAATAGAACATTTTAATAAAAATTAATATTTTTTCTTGAACATGAACTTACCAGACACCGAATAGCTGCACAAATTAATAAGC
>NW_006297066.1:1037944-1043300 GCF_000327345.1 Myotis davidii | reverse complement strand
TTCTTGTTCTCTGAAAGCAAAATATTTCCTGTTTCGCACACCAAAAAACAGTCCCAGACTAATGATGTGGCAATCAGCTACTAAAATATTTGCTGCTAGTATTAGTGGAGGGAAATGGTGCACCTGCCAAATATGGTACGTAAGGGATATCAACGCAACACAATTATAGTAATCAGTTATTTGTGAACATTTTCATTCATTATTAATAATCTATATTAATAAAAATGTAATATTCTAATAAGACTGGACAGCTGAACAACATTCTGGACATCCTTACAGACGACCTTCCAGTTGAAGCCAGGGTTGTGAGGGCCAAGTAAAGCCACCTGGGCAGCAAGGGGGGAGGCAACCAACCATCAGGCTGCCGCAGGTGGGCGGGCCCTCCCTCTGTGAGGGAATCCAGGGTCCTAGGTGCTTGCTGGCAGCCGAAGGGAAGCCTCAATCCTGGGTGTCAGAGGGAAGCCAGTGCCAGCAGCTACGGAAGGAAGGCCTATTATTATTATTTTTTTTATTGTCTAAAGCTTTACATATGTCTTCTTTTTCCCCAATTGACTGACCGCCCCCCCCCCGGAGCCATTTCCACCCTGGGCAAGCCCCCACCGTGTCTGTGTCCATTGGTTATGATAATATGCATGCATAAAAGTCCTTTGGTTGCTCTCTACCCGCCTCCCCTGCCCTGCCATTTGTCTCTGGATTTATTCTTGTTCATTAAATTATGTTGATCATTATATCCCACATATGGGTGAGATCATGTGATATTTATCTTTCTCCAACTGGCTTATTTTGCTTAGCATAATGCTCTCTAGTTCCATCCATGCTGTTGCAAATGGTAAAAGTTCCTTCTTTTTTATAGCAGCATAGTATTCCATTGTGTAGATGTACAACAGTTTTTTAATTCACTCATCTGCTGATGGGCACTTAGGTTGTTTCCAAATCTTAGCTATTGTAAATTGTGTTGCAATGAACATAGGGGTGCATATATCCTTTCTGATGAGTTTTGGAGATTAAACCCTTATCGGAGACAACATTGGCAAATATGTTCTCCCAGTCAGTGGGCTTTCCTATTGTTTTGTTGATGGTTTCTTTTGCTGTGCAGAAGCTTTCTATTTTATGTAGTGCCATTTTTTTTTTCATTTTCTCCTTAGTCTCCATTGCCCTAGGAGCTGTGGCAGTAACGATATTGCCCTGATATTTGTCTGCTATTTTGCTGCCTATGGAGTCTTGTAGGACTTTTACGGTTTTCCGTCTTACATTTTAGTCCTTTAGCCATTTTGAAGACACCACAAGAAAAAGAGAACTACAGGCCAATATCCTTGATGAACATAGATGCTAAAATCCTCAACAAAATTTGAGCAAATCAGATTTGGCATTACATAAGAAAGATCATACACCATGACCAAGTGGGATTTATTCCTGGGATGCAAGGATGATACAATATCCTCAAATCAATAAATGTGATACATCACATAAACAAATTGAGAGACAAAAGTCATATAATCATATCAATCAATGCAGAAAAAGCATTTTTTTGACAAAATCCAACACCCTTTCTTGATAAAAACTCTCAGCAAAGTGGGAAGAGAGGGATCATACCTCAACATAATCAAAGCCTTTTATGACAAACCTACAGCCAACATCATACTCAATGGCCAAAAATGAAACTCATATCTCCTAAGAGCAGGAACAAGTCAGGGATGCCCATGTTCACCACTGCTGTTTGACATAGTATTGGCAGTGCTAGCCTTAGCGATCAGACAAGAAGAAGAAATAAAAGGCATCCAAATTGGAAAAGAAGATGTAAAACTGTCCTTATTCGCAAATGACATGATACTAAACATAGAAAACCCCAAAGATTCCATAATAAAACTACTAGACCTCATAAATGAATTTGGCAATGTTGCAGGTTACAAAATTAACACCCAGAAATCTATGGCCTTTTTATACACCAATAATGAACTCACAGAAAGAGAAACTAAAATATAAAAATCCCATTTATCATTACAGCAAAAAAATTAAGATACCTAGGAATGAACTTAAGGAGGTAAAAGACATGTACTCAGAAATCTACAGAATATTGAAAAAAAAGCCAGAGGAAGACATAAACAAATGGAAGAATATGCCGGGTTTATGGATTGGTAGAATCAACATCATTAAAATGTCCATACTACCCAAAGCAATCTATAAATTCAATGCACCTCCCATTAATATACAAATGGCATAGTTCTCAGAGCTAGAACAAGCTCTCCAAAAATTATATATATATGCCTTAGCTACTGTTCAACCATTCAACCTTTTGACTGGTAGCTATGATGCACAATGACCACCATGGGCCAACGCTCCAACAGGTAGGTTAGCTTGCTGCTGGGGCCCTGTCAGCCCCGAATCTGGTTCATCTGCACCCCAGACCTAGAGAGAAGGGAGGAGGGAGCCCAATTCCTCGAGGAATTGGTCGTGGGTTAGCTTGTTGCTGGGGCCCTGTTGGCCCTGAATCTGGTTCACCAGCACCAGATTCCCTTTCAATGTGCATGAATCCGTGCACTGGGACACTAATATGGAATAAAAAAAGAACCCAAAGAGCTGCAGAAGTCTTCATAAAGAAGAACAACAGTGGAGGGATCACAGCACCAGATATCAAACAATGTTACAAAGCCACTATTCTCAAAACTGCCTGATACTGGCACAAGAACAGACATATAGACCAATTGAACAGAACAGAGAATCCAGAAATCAACCCAAGCCACTTATGCTCAATTAGTATTTGACAAAGGAGGCAAGAGCATACAATGGAGTCAGAGAGTCTCTTCAATAAATGGTGTTGGGGAAATTGGACAGATACATGCCAAAAAATGAAACTAGACCACCAACTTACACCCTACACAAAAGTAAACTCAAAATGTATAAAGAACTTAAACGTAAGACAGAAAACCATAAAAATTCCAGAAGAAGCTATAGGCAGCAGAATATCAGACATATGTTGTAGCAATATCTTTACTGACACAGCTCCTAGGACAATGAAAACTAAGGAGAAAATAAAGAAATGAGACCACATCAAAATCAAAAGCTTCTGTACAGTAAAAGAAACTATCAACAAAACAGGAAAGCCCACAGCAAGGGATAACATATTTGCTAAAGCTATATCCAATAAGGGTTTAATCTCCCAAATATATAGGGAACTCATAAAACTTAACAAAAAGAAGATAAACAATCCCATCAATAAATGGGCAAAGGACTTGAATAGACACTTTGGAAAGTGGACATACAGAAGGCCAAGAGACATTTGAAAAGATGCTCAAAGTTACTAATCATCTGAGAGGTGCAGCCAATTTGGATAATAGCTAAGATTTGGAAATACCCAAAGTGCCCATTAGCAGATAGGTGGATTAAAAAAACCTTGGTACATTTACACAAAGGTATACTACGCTGCTGTAAAAACAAAAAAGGACTCTTAACTTTCACAACAGCATGGATGGACCTGGAGGGCATTATGTTGAGCGAATAAGGCAGTCAGAGAACGATAAGTATCACATGATCTCACTTATATGTGGAATCTAATGAACAGCATAAACTGATGAACAAAAATAGATCTGGAGACATAGAAGCTTTGAACAGACTGTCAAACCTCAGAGGAAAGGCAGGGGAGGGTGGGAAGGGTGAGAGGGTGAGAAGAGTTCAACCAACGAACTTTTATGCATATATGCCTAACCCATGGACACAGATAATAGGGTTGTGAAGGCCTGGGGTTGGGGGGGGGGGAGGAGCGGAGGCAGGCTGGGAGATGTCGTTCAGGGAAAAGGGGATATATGTAATATTTCGATAATATCGATGAAAAAAAGAAATCAGTCTTTGTAGGATATTATACAAATATTCTAATTCATTAATATGAATAACAGCTAGCATTTATTGTGCATTTTTGATGTACTAGGCCTTATTCTTGGCACTTTAGATGACTTAAGTAATTTAATATTAATAATATGTCAGATTATTAGTTCATTTAACAAAAGTTACCTACTACATACACCATGAGTGTGCTAGGTACTAAGAATACAAGAGTGCAAGTAAATGTTATCTTTAGAATCATGGAGCTTTGAAATGTCTATTGGAGGCTATGAATAAGTAAAAACCAATGACAATACAGTGTGATTAATGCATTGATAAGAACAATAAAATACTATCTTGATTTAAGCAGCAAAATGATGACAACTATGTAAGGGGACAAAGATTAAAGGAAATATTTGATTTCTTCAGGTGATATAAGTACAAAAATATTTATTTTATTTTTGTTTCCATTAATTTTGGTACAATATTTTTAGTGTAATAAAGTCAAATCACATATAGATCAGTAAATCAATTTAGTAGTGACTAGGGTTTGCTATATTATAACTTGTCAATCTAATTAGTTTAGCAAATTTTTCCCAGGCTTCTACAATCTGTGTAATAGGACATGCTTATTGGCCCTATCTTATATAATAAATAAGTAATATGAAAATTGACCATCACACCCTCGCACAAGATGGCCACCCCCATGTGATCACAAGATGGCTGCCATAAGATGGCCAGCAAGGGAGGGCAGTTGGGGGCAACCAAGACAGCAGGAGAGGGCAGTTAGGGACAACCAGGACAGCAGGGGAGGTCACTTGGGGGGGGGACCAGGACAGCAGAGGAGGTCACTTGAGGGGGACCAGGCCAGCAGGGGAGGGCAGTGAGAGGTGAACAGGCCAGCAGGGGAGAGAAGTAGGGGGCGAAATCAGGCTGGCAGGGGAGGGAAGTTGGGGGTGATTGGGCCAGAAGGGGAGGGCAGTTGGGGGCAAACAGGTTGGCAGGGGAGCAGTTAGGCATTGATCAGGCTGGCAGGGGAGTGGTTAGGGGATGATCAGGTTGACAGGCAGAAGCGGTTAGAGACAATCAGGCAGGCATGCAGGTGCGCATTTGGGAGCCAGTAGTCCCAGATTGTGAGAGGGATGTTGGAAAGGGTACAGGCTGGGCGAGGGACACCCCACCACCCCCACCCCCGCATGAATTTCATGCACCGGGCCTCTAGTTCTTTATATACTGTAAGTTTGATGTAGTTATTCCACTAAATTAGTTTTCAACCTGGATGCACATTAGACTCATCACAGGAGCTTTGAAGACCTAATGATGACTGAACTCCACCTCAAATCAATTTAATCCAAATCTCTGAGGAAAGAACTGACTGATCTACTGGAAGAGCGAGGGGTCACGTTTTCAATTTTTACTGAGGTCTTCTTGGAGCTCTTACGCTTTAGGAGGGTTGTTATCCGTAATTACTGTATCTTTGGCTGGGAAGTTAATTACATTTACTGATTTAGACACTTCAAAAAGTGACTAAGCAATCCTT
>NW_006297066.1:1029003-1037097 GCF_000327345.1 Myotis davidii | reverse complement strand
GAAATTCTATATAATAAAGAGTTAATGTGCAAATTGACCATCACTCCAACACACAAGATGGCTGCCCCCAAAGATAGCCAGCAGGAGAGGGCAGTTGGGGATGACCAGGCCTGCAGGGGAGGGTAGTCGGGGGCAATCAGGCCGGCTGGCAGGGGAGCAGTTAGGCATTGACCAGGCTGGCAGGGGAGTGGTTAGGGGATGATCAGGTTGACAGGCAGAAGCGGTTAGAGACAATCAGGCAGGCATGCAGGTGCGCATTTGGGAGCCAGTAGTCCCAGATTGTGAGAGGGATGTTGGAAAGGGTACAGGCTGGGCGAGGGACACCCCACCACCCCCACCCCCGCATGAATTTCATGCACCGGGCCTCTAGTTCTTTATATACTGTAAGTTTGATGTAGTTATTCCACTAAATTAGTTTTCAACCTGGATGCACATTAGACTCATCACAGGAGCTTTGAAGACCTAATGATGACTGAACTCCACCTCAAATCAATTTAATCCAAATCTCTGAGGAAAGAACTGACTGATCTACTGGAAGAGCGAGGGGTCACGTTTTCAATTTTTACTGAGGTCTTCTTGGAGCTCTTACGCTTTAGGAGGGTTGTTATCCGTAATTACTGTATCTTTGGCTGGGAAGTTAATTACATTTACTGATTTAGACACTTCAAAAAGTGACTAAGCAATCCTTTCTGGTTTGGCTCAGTGGATAGAATGTTGGCCTGTGGACCGAAAGGTACCGCGTTTGATTCAAGGGCATGTGCCTTGATTGATGGCTCCTTCCTGGCCCAGGCCCTGGTTGGGCTCATGCAGGAGGCAACCAATCAATGTGTTTCTCTCACATCGATATTTCTTTCTGTATTTCCCTCTCTCTTCCACTTTCTCTAAAAATCAATGGAAAAATATCCTTGGGTGAGGATTAAAGAAAAACAGTGATTAAGCAAAATGTAGGCCTTCTATTCTTTTTTCCATATTCTAAACTGGTGTGCATTTTAAATAACTTACCACATGCAAAGTCACACAAGATGCCAAGCTCAATGAGATAAAAGTTAGTGATTTTCCCCAACTGGCTTTATCGTCATTCTTCAATATGCAGAAAAGACACCACCTACAAAGAGAACAGAGAACACAACCTAAAATAAACATCAGAACTCAGAGAAGACCCCAGAAATAACAGAATAAATGTGAACAGTCTTGTTGCAAGTGAAATGATAATAATGACAGCTTCCCCGGTCCACCTCCCCTTTTCATCCTGGCCAAACTCCAGTGTAGCAACTAATGCTTCCACATAAAGAAGTGAAATTACTCAAAGGGGTAAATAATGTCATTATTTCCTCATTCTTTGTGAGCTGCTCTCTCCTCACATCTAGATTTTCTCTACAGCAGAATGGAAGTCTGTCATACAACTGTTTACTCTCTCTAGGCTGATGCTGGTTAATGTGGTAAATTTTCATGTGGAAGGCAGGTATAATAGCTATTTAACTTGCTTGATACAGTACTTAGCACAGTAACACATGCATGTGGATGCCTAATAAGCCATGGAGTAAAATTAGCCTAATTCTGCTCAGATTCCTTGTTCCATTAGCCTTTCGGGAGACAATGATAATTAGTTGAAATAGCTGGAAAATAACACTTATTCATAGAAAATCAATGCAGAAATTTTTCAAAAAAGAAACAACTGTCTCTGCTAAAGGTACATTTCTACCTGAGAAAAAGAGCAAAATTAAGCAAACTTGAAGTCCTCCAAGCTGTCCATGCCAAAATGTTGGGACTTATTTCCCCCTTCATATATCCTATCTGATAAAAGAGAAACATGGTAATTAGCATACCATCGTTACCCTTCCCATTGGCTAATCAGGGCAATATGCAAATTAACTGCCAGCCAAGATGGTGGCCAGCAGCCAGGCAGCTTAAAGCGAACATGAGGCTTGCTTGCTTCAGTGACAGAGGACTCCAACGTTCCCCACTTGTCGCTGCCGGCCTCTGAGATGCAACTCTAAGCAACTATGTTACAAATATAGAAACTAAACAAAACCCCAGAAACCTGCTTTAGTCCACGGGCTTCAGCCAGCAGGATTGCAACATTGTTTCAAATATAGAAGGTAAACAAAGGCCAGAAACCTGCTTTCGGCAGTGGAGGCCTAAGAGCTGGAGCCAGAGCTAAAGCTGGCCCAGAATAAAAAAGAATAAAAGGAGCGGTTGGGAGCTGCGGTCCCCCGCCAGCCTGAAAACTGCCCTTAGCCCCTCACCCAGGCTGGCCAGGCACCCCAGTGGGGACCCCAACCCTGATCCGGGAGACTCTTCAGGGCAAACCAGCCAGCCCCAACCTGTGCACCAGGCCTCTATCCTATATAGTAAAAGGGTAATATGCCTCCCAGCCCCGGGATCAGCGGAGCCACAAGGCCTCCCGGCACTGGGATAAGCATGACAGGGGGCAGCGCCCAAACCCCCTGAGCGCCCTGCAGCTCTGTGTGTGACAGGGGGCAGGGCCACAACCTTCCTATCAGCCCTGCTCTGTTCGTGACAGGGGAAGGCGCCCCAACCACCTCATCAGCCCTGCTCTGAGCCAGACCATGGGCTGCACCTAGGGATTGGGGCTGCCCTCTGCCACCCGGGACCGGGCCTAAGCCAACAGGTCGTTATCTCCTGAGGGGTCCCAGACTGCGAGAGGGCACAGTCCCGGCTGAGGGACCCCTCTTCCCCCTAGAGTACACACTTTTTTGTGCACCGGGCCTCTAGTCTACACTAATAGAAGAGAAACATGCAAATTGTTGTCACTCTGCTATGCCCACTAGCCAATCAGATGAGTATGCAAATTAATCCAACAAAGATGGTGGTTAATATGCATATGTAGGCGCCCAGTGGCCTGGTCTGCCTCCCGGGAACATCATTGGCACCCAAGTCACTCCAACGTAGGCCCCGTATGGGCTCTGAGCAGCCTAGGAAGGGCCTGAGCCAGGGGGTTCCGTGGCAGGGCTGACCCTGCCATCTGAGTCGAGGGGGCCCCTGCCCAAGCCTAAAGCCTTGGCCAGAGGCTTTAGGCCTCGGCAAAGATGGAACTGGCCATTGGAGCCCCGGGGCAGGGTGGAGGCCCTGCCCAGGCCTAAAGCCTTGGCCAGAGGTTTAAATCCTGGGCAGGGGCAGAGCCAGCTATCACAGGGAGCTTCTGCTAGCAGACTCCTTCCCTCCCTGCAGCTCCCTGCCTAAAGAGGTATGCAGATTTCCTTTTACTTTTGGAAAATATTTAAACAAAACTAATAACTGCTTTAGCCTAATGGCTATGCAAAATTATGACTTTGATTCTGTCTCCCTATTGCCTTTTTATATGATCTTTAATAAAGTCATATATTGCAAAAACCAAACCAAGGAAGAAAAAACAAATAAACAGACTATGGAGCACCTGTTACCATATACCTCCAAAGGGAGAAAAGCAGGAGTAGAAAGCTCACCTACTAGATTGCTAATGCTAATGAGCCAGAGAGCCTTATACCTTTAACAGAGACCTTGCAATCGTGTCAGCAGTGAAAACCATTTCAGAGGCTGAAAATCAGCTCTGACCTATCAACAGCAAAAATCAACACTGTTGCTTCTGCTGCAGTTGATTTAACATAAGCCCCCAGGTAATGTTTTCAGTGTTCTATCCTCTTTTTATTTGGTTTCACACATCCTTTGTCTTTGAGATATGAAATGTGCTGGACTTCCTGGAGCTTGGCTTTTAAAGGAATGGATCTGAAGCTTGCTTTCTCATAACTGTGTTTTGAAGTTTAAAAGCAAACACTTGGCTGTGGGAGATGGCTATGGACTTGTATTTGGTGTTTCAGGTATTAACTGTATGAATGGGCAATTCATTGAACTACACTAGACAGATATTTTCCAGGGCAGAACTAAAACCTAAAGCCTAAAATAGTGGATTGGTTCTACAAGGTTTGCACAGTATCTAGAATAAAGCGGCTGTTGAGAACAAATTAATAAATGAGTGACTAGATGAATTAATGAATGAACCAATGAATCTACTTGGGCCAACAAGCAAAATGGGCGATCACTCACCACGTACCATTCCTATGTGCCTAGAGTTTGGCTTCCATAAACCTGTTTCTCTCCACCTTTTCTTTTCCCTCTATAATATAGAGTCTATGTCTTCATAGCAGATACTCAAGCCCTCTTGTTTTTCAGGTCTATAGTTTCTCTCCAACTGAAATTCCCCCACAGGCCCACTCCTCTCTCAGTTTCTCCAAGGTTCTGTGGCTCCTCCCCTGAGTCTGCCCCAGTCCACCTCACACAATGCCTCCAAAGAGACTGAAAAAGGTAGTTGGGAAAGCCCTGGCTTATCTGATTCAAATCAAGGTGAAATAATGAAGCCAAATAGTAAATTACAACTCTTGTGAGTGTCAGTTTTCTTCCTAACAATCCTCTCATATGACCCCATTTTAAACTAGTCTAGGTTGCTTTTGTGAAATAATTAGTTGAGTATTTAAAAAATAATGGTAACATTTGTCTTTGTAATCAATAGTCTATGTGGTCTCCACCACTATTTTACAAAGGCTGTTGTGCCAAAACCGGTTTGGCTCAATGGATAGAGCGTCGGCCTGCGGACTGAAGGGTCCCAGGTTCGATTCCGGTCAAGGGCATGTACCTGGGTTGCGGGCACATCCCCAGTGGGGAGTGTGCAGGAGGCAGCTAATCGATCTTTCTCTCTCATCGATGTTTCGAACTCTCTATCTCTCTCCCTTCCTCTCTGTGAAAAATCAATAAAAATATATTTAAAAAATAAATAAATAAATAAAAATGCTGTTGTATATCTATTTCTTGTGGCATGATTTCAATCCAGAACATGTATACTGCCCATGTGTGGGGCTCCACAGTACTCACCAAACAGAATCACAAGAGTGTTGTGTTGCTCAGTGGTGGAGACAGACAAATGACAAGACAATTCTACAAAGATTCATCTGAGTTGTCTTATAAGTAATCGATTGAGTAGCATTCTTTACATCAATTGAACAACTGTGCTTCTAGACCAGCGGTTCTCAACTGTGGGTCGTGACCCCTTTGGCGGTCAAATGACCCTTTCACAGGGGTCGCCTAAGACCATCCTGCATATTAGATATTTACGTTACGATTCATAACAGTAACGACATTACAGTTATGAAGTAGCAATGAAAATAATTTTATGGTTGGGTCACAACATGAGGAACTGTATTTAAAGGGCCAGATGGTTGAGAACCACTGTTCTAGAGATTTTTGTCAAGCATTAAAACTCTTCAAAGAATTCCACACTTTCCCGACTCTCATTCTAATTTTCATTAGAAATCAAACAGAAGTGTCTACTTAATGCAGTATCTTTTGTCTCAAACAAATCTGACAAAAAGTGATATCCAACAATAGTATCATTTATGTAGGAACCGGCCTCCTAGATTGAGAAATTATTTTGCTTGTTCAGTCAACTAAGAGTTTTCTATCCTAAGCCTAGCTTCAACTTGACCTCCAGTTACTTAGTTGCTTCTAATGTTGGTAGCAAGGAATGTCCCAGCTCAAGCACAAATATGATTCAGCAAGCCTGGAGTTAGAGGGGAGCCTCTAAGGATTCTGTGCATGAAAGTTTGAAGGGACTCAGGCTAGAGATGAGGAGTAACAATAATTAATGTTTAGGGGGTGGAGGGAATCACAGTATCCATCATTCTGATAATCCACAGGCCAAACTCCCCAGGGACTTAGTCAATGGACTGTGACAGGAGACTAGTGAAAACCAAGGGTCTAGATTTTTTCACACTACAATTTTAATGGGCATAAAGTAGGCAAGTCCTCCTTATAAAGTCCTCCTTATTTGTGTCAGAGCTTCTGCTTGCATTTCTGGCCAGAAATTGAACCAGAATTTTCTATAAAACAAGAATGACAAGAAAAAATGCAACACTGTGTATAGAATATGTGGTGAGGAACTGAGAACTCTTAAATAAATCCAGTGACGTATTGAAGCTTTTTGTCAACAACTTTATAACTAGAATCAGATTGATCATCCAGCCCTAGTCCAGCCTTCAGTTGACTTTGCCCCCAAGCCAAAAATTTAACTTCAGCCTAATAAGTGATCCCAAGCCAGAACCACCAGCCTACCTGCTCTGGATTCCTGAGCCACAAATTGATGAAATGATGTTTATTAATTTAAGCTACTAAAGTATGGAGTAATTTGTTATACAGGAAGAGATAAGTAAGACAAATTTTGGTATTAGAAGTTGGGTACCAGAGTAACAAATAACTAAAAATATTGAAGTGTCTTTGGGAAAAAATGGTGGGCAGAAGCAGCAGAGACTTCCAGGACAGTATTAATGGGAATCTATTGCATGGTGAACAGACTGTTAATGTTATGGCAGAAATCAGGTAGGTAGGAAGAGAAAAACCAAATGCACTCAGAGATTGAGAATAGGACTGTTTATTTCGCACTGGAGCTGGCTCAGCAGAGTCACCTCCAGAGGCTGAGTGCCAAACACGGCTGGGTTTTGCCTTATATACATCACTAGGTTCTTTGTTTTCCATATATGGCATACATACACATTCTAGGCATTCTTTCTATGTTACATGCTAAGCTTCTGGGTACTTTAGGGGCTTTCCATACCTGTTGCTGAAGGCCTATTGCCTAGGCTACAGACAGAGGACTCTGCACCTAGGGGAAAGTCCCCGGACCCCATGTAGAGTGCCACATGCCCACACATGCAGACCTCCCCTGCTTCTCACTGTCAAGCCACCAAGATTACAGAAGCCACGGGCATGGTTATGGTGGCGCAGACAAAGGGACGGGGGTTATCTGCTTTCTCGACTTATCTTCTCATTAATAGAAGCCAGATTGCCTTTGAGGAGGGAATGAGTCAGGGCTTAAAGGAGATGTACAAAAAGTTATTGGAAACTAGAGGAAAAGGGATGCTATTATGCATGTCAGAAAGTTAAGAGACACTCCTTCCTGCAGTTATATGGAAATTAGAAAATGTACCATGTATTTCAGATGATCTAGCTAAGGAGATTTCAATGTCGTATTAAAAGTGCTGATTAGGTCCTTGTTACTACTTATAGAAAAATGCAAACAGAAAGAGAGAATCTAAACATAAGACTTTTAAACAAAAAGGAATAAGGTCTTTCTGGTTATAACAATTTCCAGCTTGTCCAGATGACTAACAATGCTATAATTAAGAAATGGCTTCTAGGCAAAGAGGAATGCTAATACATTACTGGGAAAACCTGGTTCCATGATAAATTCAAGGGTGTGCCTATAAACCCCATTGTTAAAACCTGACATAGATCAAATATGGTGCCTCAGAGAACAGTTCAGCCAAACAATAGGGTTTCTAAGAAGCATAGGGTGAATTTCCTCAGAAATTTCAGCAGTCCTAATTAGAGAAGGACTTATCTCAAAAAGATTCCCAGACATGGCTTTTGCAAGATAAGGAACCCACAAAAAAAATAAATAAATAAGACAATTATATCTGCAGAAACACAAGTAGCTTGGACTGAAAAGGACAGAAATAGCACAAAATGGGAGGAGAGAACTTTGGATTCCCAAAATTCAAGTTGCAGGGAGCAGGCTTGAAAGTTACACAGCTGCAAACCTGGATTTCTTTTTATGGAAAACAATGACTGACTCAGAGAACAGAACCTAGAGCAAGAACCATGGAGAAAAACTACCTCCTAAATTAGCAACTTCCAAAATATGCTCAGTTAGATTTCAGTCCACTGACACTTGTGTGCTTCTGTTTTCCATATTTTTAAATGCATCTTATATTTATCCCATCATTGCCTGTTGGGTATCTTAGAGGAAAATAGCTTGTCTCTTTAGGTTCATAACTGTTCATATCAATAACTATACTCAGGAACTATACTTACAAAATTATTACTAAGGTTCTGTAACTGTCAACTGGGCCTGATTTAGATAATAGGATCCTGGAATTTAAGCTAAAGCTGTAATAATATGAGATTGGAGTAGGGGGAGACTTGGAAGGGGTGTGATAGTATTTTGCATATGAGGAAGACAAGATTCATAGGGACAGGAGGTAGACAATCATAGTTAGCCTCCGAAATGTTTCCTACTTCCTGCATATTAGTATATATATATATATA
>NW_006297066.1:996161-1028920 GCF_000327345.1 Myotis davidii | reverse complement strand
TTTTACCATTATAAAGGATATGTAGGCCATAATTTACACTTTCTAAACTCTAAACAATCAATAGAAAAATAAAGTGCTGAGTGTCAGTGTTTGCTGATATTTGTAGTATAAACACTCCATGTCTGAGTTCAAGCTACTGACATAACGTTATTGAATTTAGAGATAAAATGAGATTGATATATGCAGTAGGACACAACTATAAACTGTTTCCTCCATGCTGATAGAATGACATGAGTAACCACAAAAGCATCAATAAAAGAAAAAGGTAGTGAGGCATTAGAAAATGAGGAGTTTTGAGCATTTACTACCTTAGTTTTTAATATATCACTTATTTCAATAAATTTTAGATAATTTAGTTTTTTATTAATGACTGTATTTAACAATCAGCTCACAAGATTATCAAATTTTAAAAACTAGCTCATGAAAGCAGATATGAGCCAGCTTCCATAGACTGCTGAGCTGAGCCTCCTGTCAACAGACCAGTAGGTGAATTTTGAAGCAGAAACTCCAGCCCCAGTCAACCTTAAGATGACTGCAGCCCCAGCTAACATCTTGACTGCAAACTCATAAAAGACCCTGAAACAGAAGCACTCAGCTAAGCCACCCCTGAATTCCTGACCTATAGACTGATTTAGATAATAAATGTTTATGGGGTTTGTGTTTGTTTGTTTTTAGAATAATTTATTGATTTTTAGAGGGAGGGAAGGGAGGGAAAAGGAGAAGGAAAAGGAGAGAGAGAGAATGAGAGAGAGAAACACAATGTGAGAGCGCAATGATGTGAGAGCACAATATCAATCAGCTGCCTCCTGCAAGCCCCCTACCAAGGTCAAGCCCTCACAACCCCTGTGCATGTGCCCTTGACTGGGAATCCAACCAGCATGGGAGGACACCCAACTAACTGAGTCACACCAGCCAGGACAAATGTTTATTGTTTAATCCACAAAAAGTTGAGGTAATTTGTTATTCAGCTGCATTTAATAATACATCAGCAACTGCTACACCCCTGGGAGACATGGCAACACTGAGGCAGAGGAGGGGACTATGGAATCCTACTTAAGTAAGCGCAATATTTCATGGGGTCCCCTTGGCATGACTGTATGCACCCCAAAACTATTTGGGAGAAATTCAAGAGGGAATTTAAATTTTTCCAGGATTGATTTTTATTCTCATTTTACCAATGAAGTAAGTGAGGCTCAGAGAGGTTAAATAGCATGTCTAAAATTTCATAGCTAGTAAGAGGTAAAGTAAGGTTTAAACCCAAATCTAAGCCTATGCTCTCCCAGGAATACCATAAGAAGATTTTTAATTTTCAGAATACTTTATTGTTTATGATTCCCACATAAACTGCTGAGGGAAAGGGATTATTATTTCTTCCTTAAAAATTTAAAAATTGAAATTTGTATAGGTATCACCCAAGCTGAAAATAGGAAATCTCCAAACCTTTCATCCAGCATTTGAAAAAAGACTAAAAAAAATTGAATATGAGATTTGATCATGTATAATTGTTAAATTTTATAGTATAAAAATTGAAATTCAGAATTCAATAACCTATTTATATTTTACTAGTCTTTCTAATTTATAGGCAAAAGCATGGAAACATTTAATAAAAGTGAACTACTATGGTCAGTAAATGTAGAGAATATTTTCAAGATTTATTAAAATCCTTATTTGTTAAAAATAAAATTTATTTTGGGCCTCATCCAATTTGACCCTATTAATGTGCATGCTTGTGTCATACTATATTAATATATTTCCAAACTCTTAAAGTACTCAATTTAATACCTTTTCATAGTAATATGGTTTTATTTTCCAAATGTCATTTTATGTATCTGAATATTTCTACCAGATTTTTAGGATTACATCAAATTAGGACAGCAAAGAACAATCACCTGCTTTGATTTGAAACAATTTTAACAAACTCCATATTTGCTTTTCCTCTTAAGTTTTTCCTATGAAATACAAACTAATGGCTCACCCTGAGAGGTAAGTTGTAAATGTGATGATTAGAGAAGCAGAATGTAACCCATATAGAATCAGGGATACCAGAATGTGGCTGCAATACAATCAAAAGGACTAGTGTAGAACCTCAGGAAGACATAAAAATTGTTGTGGTCAAAGGAAACTACATTTCCTGTAATTGGCAAGTGAAGAATGTGTGAACACAACTGAGATTGCTTTATGAGAGTCTAGAAAAAGGAAAGAAAATATTCAGGGAAGCAAGTGAGTATTCTGTGCAATTTCTAGCATCAAAAACTCCAGACTTAACCTAGAGAATGATCCTATACCACAAATAAAATGGTTTCTTCTCTTGGATTAACAAACATTTGGATTAACAAAAGGAGAGAGAGAGAATGAGAGAGAGAAACACAATGTGAGAGCGCAATGATGTGAGAGCACAATATCAATCAGCTGCCTGCTGCAAGCCCCCTACCAAGGTCAAGCCCTCACAACCCCTGAGCATGTGCCCTTGACTGGGAATCCAACCAGCATGGGAGGACACCCAACTAACTGAGTCACACCAGTTATAAATGATCCTAAAACATTTATAAATTATAGAAAAATTGTTGAGGACAGCAAAGAGCCTTTCTTTTCTTCCCCCCCGCCCAAAAAAAAAATATGTTTTGTTTTTTATTGATTTCAGAAAGAGGAAGGGAGAACGGTAGAGGGATAGAAACATCAATAATGAGATAGAATCAGTGATTGGATGCCTCCCAAACACCCCATACTGGGGATTGAGCTCACAACCCAGGCACATCCCCTGATCCTGAACTGAATCTCAACTTCCTGGTTCATAGGTCAATGCTCAACCACGGAGTCACACTGGCCAGACCGAAGAGCTTTTCTTTATATGAGTTGTACCAATTGATATTTATCATAATAGAAATTAAAACTGTGAAAATTTTAAAGTGTGACATACATAATCACACATTGATGATATCCAAAAATTCCACTGTGCATTTATGATTGAGAGTAAAAAAGACAACTTCTTAATCCTATATAATAAAAGCCTAATATACTAAGTGTCCAGTCGTCCAGCCAGCTGTTCAACCAATGAAAACATGTTAATGAGATGCTAAGACTGCTCAACCACTCGCTATGACATGCACTGACCACCGGGGGCAGACACTCTGACTGCTAGGTTACCTTGCTGCTGGGGTTCGGCTGATCAGGACTGAGCGAGACTGGCTGCACATTCCCTGGAGCCCTCCTGTGGTGTCTCCCAGGCTGGCCAATTTCCTGCATCCTTCCCTGGCCCTGATTGTGCACCGGTGGGGTCCATTGGCCTGGCCTGCACCCTCTCACAATCCAGGGCCCCTCAGAGGGTGTCAGAGAGCCAGTTTTGGCCCAACAGGGAATGACTGGTCGTTATGACATGGACTGATCACCAGGAAGTAGATGCTCAATGCAGGGGGTGCGCCACTCAGCCAGAAGCCTGGCTCACAGCTGGTGAGCACAGCAGCAGTGGCGGGAGCCTTTCCCACCTCCACAGCAGCACTAAGGATGTCCAACTGATGGCTTAGGCCTGCTCCCCCAAGGGCTCCCAGACTGCAAGAGGGTTCAGGCCGGGCTGAGGGACCCCCTAGAGTGCACAAATTTCATGCACCAGGCCTCTAGTATTGTTATAAAAATTATTTTGACTTCACACACCCCTAAAAGAGTCTCAAGGACTTGGAGCACACCCTGTGGAGCACTTTCTCAGACAATCGCCAGCTAACAACTAAGGCAGCAATTTTCAATCCATGTGCCACAAAAAAAATTTAAAACGTGCAATACCTGACTAGTCAGAGGCACTAACTCTTTTCTCTTAGATTGTCAAATAAAAAATGACAAGTCAACATAATAATAGCTATTCAGTGTAAATGGATCAAAATTATAACTATTTTTTGTCAGATGAGCAAAAACTCTATGTTTTTGGTGTGTCTCAGAATTTTAGTAATTAGTTTTTGTGTGCCATGAGATGGAAATGGTTGAGACTCACTGGTCTGAGGGTACATAGACTTCCACATTAAACTTCCTGCAGGAGAGAAAGATATTTAACTTCTCAGATGCCTACTCAGCAGCACCTTTTACATTAGCATTCTAAGTTTTATGCCAGATTGGGGTGATTAATTTGGGGCAACGGGTTTTTCTCTGAGTCTCCTCAACTCTAGTAAAACTTAATCTTGGTTTCTCAAAGTTGATGCATCAAAACATTCCCCTTATAAAGTTCAATCTCACTCTCAAACCTCACTGGTCAGGATCTAAGATATATATTAAGCTACATGGCCATAGTTCCAGAGCCACTAAAGAAGGTAGAGGAATGGAGTGTATACACTTACTAAATACTTACATATTCCAAGTTCTAAATTCTATGTTTGGCATTAATTTCCATTACAACCCTGAGATGTCCTATAATCCTCATCTTAAACATGGAAAAACTGAAGGATTAATATATTACACAAGATCATATTGGTAAGTGATAAAGCCGGAATTTAAACATGTTAATAATGATAATTATTATAATAATAAGCCACAATTGATCACATTTATTAGTGTTTTAAACACCATATGTGTGTTATTTATTTATCATAGCAATTCTATAAGGTAAATACTAAAATTAATTTTCCATTTATACTTGAGGGTACTAAGATGCAAATAGATTAAATGAAATATGCAAGATCACCTGACATATAATTGGTGGAGCTAGAATTTGATTATACCCAGGCAGTTTGACTCTGGAATCCATGCTCTTAACCCCCACCGTCTACTACTTATTCTCTTACCCGCTTAAATGTTGCCTCTCTGGTAGTCTTATAAAGAGAGACCTCAACAAGGCACCATCTCCTGGCTGCAGAATATGTGCAGTCTAATTAATAAGCTCATCTTCATAACACAAATGTATATAAATAGTGCAGAAGTAAATATTCAAAGTTAAGATAAATATTCAGACATAAATGTTACAAAGAACTTGACAGAAAAATGACTTTAATTTTATAAAAGTATTAAAGAAAAAGTTGTTATAAAATGAAAACTGGTTGCTATGACGTGCGCTGATCACCAGGGGAGTGCATGGAACATGGCAGGCTTTGGTCGCAGCGGGATGGTGGAGCAGGTGAACAGGGGTGCGAGGCACCAGCCACTGTCATCAGGGCAAGCCTCTGGTGGTTACTGAAAATTGTTTGTTCCCACATGCCATGGGCCCACCGGGTACTCGCACCTGCTGCTGGCGCCAGCCCTCCTCACATCTGCTGCTGGTGCTGCAGCTGCCACTTGCACCCACTGCCAGCACCCGGCACCAGTCCCAATTGCTTGGCACCATCAGCGGATGCGAGCAGTGGCTACCAGCCCTGATCGTCCCTGAGGGCTTCTCCAACTACCCCTGCTCCTGAGGGGCAATAGAGTCCCGTAGCCACCTCTCATACCTATTGCTGGCAACGGCCCCAATTGCTCCTTGCCATCAGCGCTTGTGAGCAGGGCTGGTGCCATCAGCACATGGGAGCAGCAGCGGCAGGAGTGAGGCTGCCAGCAGACTGGGGACTGGGAACCGTGGTGGGAGGGACCAGGCTGGGGCACAGAAGATGGGCCAAGACCTGCCCCAGTGCCCACCACAGCCTCGCAGCCCACAGTTCATTTCAAGGTGCACAAATTCGTGTACTGGGCCCCTAGTTATGATATAAATAGAAAGGGCAGGTAGACTATGAACAGAAAGAATATTTGAACCTATGTTGAGCTTCAGGCTACCTCCACATTACTAAGCATAAATAATTCAATAACTTGGCCCCAAAAGGAATCATTGCAGGACATTCTTTATACTACTTGCCCCAGAAGTACAGGTGGGGCTATTGGATAGTTATAAAATATCCAATTGTTTCCTTGTGTAATCTATAAAGCTACTTAACTTCTCATTTTTTTTTAAGAAGCACACCACTATGAAGACAGAATTAAGAACTGATTTTATAGGAATAAATTTTATGGATGCAGGCTTTTTAAAAGAATATGACTGAAATTATTTTATAAAGATACACTTAACATATTATACTATGTTTTCATCTATATGGTTAATTATTTACCCAATTGCCAACTTTGATGATGATTTAGCACTTTGAACTCTTTCTGAATAAAACTCAATTTTCACTAATAGTGGTTTCACTTAAGTTCTTTTCAGACATTTGGATATAAAGATGAACTTAGAAGTAGCTCCTTCAATATTCTTTGATAATTTCTAAAAGGAAGAACTCTGGGATCTGCGTGCTTTTTAACTGAAAAAAAGAAGAAGAAAAAGAAAAGTGCGAATCAGAACTGCTTAAACCTTTCCAGACTTTCTTTGACATTTAAATACTCTTCTTCCCACCTAACTCACTTTGTCCTAACCAGAGACTTGACTTAAGAGTTGATAACAGAAAAAAATAGTTGATAACCAGAGTTCATGCTCCTCTGCACTGATTGTAGTGCTCTTCACATATAGTCATAAAACAATCTCTCTCTCTCTCTCTCTCTCTCTCTCTCTCTCTCTCTCTCCATCCTCCTTCCCTCCCACCCGGTTTCCCTTGATCTCCTAGACAGTTCAGGTATTCTGTTGTAATGATCAGCTTACTTTTGATTATAAAAATATTCCACTCCTATTTAGAGAGATAAACTATGAGTAGCAGCTATCTTGGCTTCAACTAAGGCTAATTTATTCAACAATTTTCTTTCTTTATTTTTAAACCATTTTAATTGATTTTTTTAGAGAGAGAAGAAGAAAGAGAGAAAGAGAGAGAGAGAGAGAGAGAGAGAGAGAGAGAGAGAGAGAGATGTGTGTCTCAAACCCATCACCTTTTGGTGTATGGGATGGCATAACAACCAACTGAGCCACACTGGCCAGGGCTCAACAATTTTCTTATTATAAGCCATATTATAAATAATTATTTAATAATTTTAAGTACCTTATACTAATGTGTTTAAAACAGTGTGTAATAATTAAGGCCACATCTTTCTTTAAATTCTGTTGGAAGCTGAAACAGATATGGCTAGGAGGTGGGAAAAGAATTGAAAAAAAAAAAGACAAACTTACATGAAGTTTTAAAAACTAATGGATATATATTGTGTGTGTGTGTGTGTGTGTATCTTAGGCAGTAAGTGGCATATAAAACACTAGACAGCATGAAAAAAGAAATTAATATGCAGATTATATCGAGAATGTGCAAATTTTAAACTAAGTTTGGTTGTGTAATTAATTATCCAATGGCAACAGTTGATAGGCCCAGAATAGAAAAGAGTTCAAAATAACTGGGATAAACATTTAGGCTTGATAAATAATACCCATCTGTTATTAGTTATGCAGCAAATCAACATGTGCTCCTCATATCAGTTACTGTTTGTCCCAAAATATCTCTCTTGCCAAAGCATCCTGGTGCACAGTGATTAAAGATAAAGAATCCAAGACAAGACTCTTTCATTTTCAAGCTGTAACATTTCTATATGATGGTGAATTTTCTTTTCTTCCTCCTTTTAAAACAGGCTTGATATGTTATCTTTATCTGAAACCATAGTGCCAAAATGAAATGATGGATGTAATTGGTCAGTGTCGAGCATTTTTCAATCTGCCTAGTGAGCCTGCTGAGGGTATAGGTGACTAATCCCAGAGCTCCACAGTTCCACAGAGCAGGTTAGTGACACAGTGCCTGCAAAAGAACCAGAAGATTCAGCCACAGAAGAGACCATCATCAGACTTCCAGGGAGTTGGTGGAATAAAAAGATTTGAAAAACATTGACTTAGTGAATTGTCTTCTTAATCAGGGCCTTGCCATCAGCTTCTACTGGGTTTTAGGCCCATTGTCAAATTATTTTCTTCAATGTGTTCCATTCATATGAAATAGAATTAGTGCAGTTTTCTACTATCTATCACAGAAAACACTGTTCAGAATAGTTAGTACTTATGAATAAGTTTAAACAGGTAGATAAAAATATTTTTAATATATACTTCTATGATTTCAATAGATATGTGCAAGCAGCATGAGGAATTAGGAAGCTAAGACTCTTTCTTTATTCAAGGAGCTCATAGAATAAAATGGGAGATAAAGTACTGTATCAGTTATCTAATGATCCATAACAACTTACCCCAAACTTAGCAGCTTTGCTTTTATTTTTTCACAGTTGCTATAGGCCATGGAGCTGAGAGCAGTTTGGCTAGGTGAATCTAGCTCAAAGTCTCTGAGAAGGTTACAGTAAAGCCATCGCTGGGGCCACAGTCTTATCCACTAAGGGGGGGGGGGGACTGCTTTTAAGCTCAATCATGTATTTGTCAGGCCTCAATTTTTCCCTTGTTGTTGACCAGAGACTTCAGTTCTTTACTATGCAGCCCTCTCCACAGATTGTCTGAGGCATCTCATGACATGGTGGTTGACTTCCCTCATGAAGAATGATCCGAAATAAAGTGAGCATGTACCCAAGACAAAAGCCATAGTCTTTTACAACTTAATACCAGAAATGATATACTGTCACTTCTGCCATACACTGTAGGTCACACACACCATCCCTAATAGATCTAAAAGGGGCTTTACAAATGTGTGAAACATAGGAGGTGGGCATCATTGGGGCCATCCTGGAAGCTGCCTACCAGATACCTCTTTCCAAACAGCAAGTGTGAAAATTCAGTGAATGATAATTTTAAAATCGTGATTTAGAAAATACATGCTATGCAAGGATATCATAGCAGAGCTGGGCTAATGAGAAAAGGATCTTGGTTCTTATAGGGCTCCCAGCAAGCCTTGAGGTGTGGTTAGAATCTCAAGAGGTAAACAGACACTGGGAAAACAGTCCAGTTAAGGGAAGTAACAGGACCAAAGAGAAGAGACAATTGTCTATAAGACATGCTGGAGAAGCTAAGAAGGCCAGGTAAGTTGCTCTGACAGCCTCCCACCTCTGAGGCCAAATACATTTTTCAGAAGGGGAGACTAATGAGTTTTCCTGCCAGACTTCTGATTTATAACTTTGATATCAGAAACGGTGATGCACTGAATATCATGAAAAACATATTAGAGACAAAAGTGCAGAAGGAATCCCCAAGACCATGAGTATCAGAGTACCTGTAACTTACAGTATCTGTAATACTCAACAGGGAAAACTATACTTAGTGTGTTTAATGCCCCAATGCTTTTAATGAAGCACAGCAGTTTGTCACCAGATGCTAAAAGATAACATTATTTTCTAAATCAAAAAGGTCTTGTCAAAAATGAGATTAGTAAAATATTAATGAATTTTGATGAGCTGTATCCATGTCTATTATTTTATAATTAATGACATATCAATGAAATATTTCTTTTCTCATTTAGCTTCCTAATTTATTAGTTATAAAATAAACAAAGGGAAAGTATATATCTCTATTAGAATTATTCCACTTTGAAATCAATGTTTAACGGGGAAATGAGTGCGCAGAAGTTGCTGCATTATATCCTCACTGTAGTCACTGAAGGAACATGAGTTGTTCCAACTCCAGGGCACTCACCGTATTTCAAATTTGGTTAGTCCTGCTTTTCACTGTCTGTGCGTAGGTGGGGGATATAAAATATACATAACAAAATTTAGCATTTTAATTATTTTTAAGTGTATAGTAAGTGGGATTGAATACATTTACATTATTGTTCAGCCATCCAAATCCAATTTCAAAACTTTTTCATCAATCCAAAGTGAAACTTTATTCCTAGCCTATATAATAAAGGGCTAATATGCAAAGCGACTGAACAGTGGAATGACTGGTCGCTATGACACTCACTGTCCACCAGGGGGCAGATGCTCAACTCAGGAGCTGCCCCCAGGGGTTAGTGCACCGGAAGTCAGGCTCAAGGCTGGCAAGCACAGAGGTGGTGGTGGGAGCAGTCGGAAATCCCCTGAGGGCTCCTGGACCGCAAGAGGGCTCAGGCCAGGCTGAGGGACACCCCCCCCCTCCCCGAGTGCACAAATTTTGTGCACCGAGCCTTTAGTTAAATAATAATGCTCCATTTCCCCCCTTCCCAAAACCCTGGAAACCACTATTCTACTTTCTGTCTGTATGAATTTGACTATTCCAGGTACTTAATATAAATGGAATCATACAATAGTTGTGTGTGTGTGTGTGTGTGTGTGTGTGTGTGTGTGTGTGTGTGTGTCTGGCTTATTTCATATGGCATAATGTCTTCAAGGTTCATCCATTGCCCTTTGCTATCTTAAACATACTCTGTCAATGAAAAGAGCCATGTTTATATACTTATGTGAGAATAATATGTGTACTTTCACCTGTTGTCAATAAGTAGTATACAAGGATGCCATAGGAGTGTAAGGGCAATAGTTTACTCCTGAACTAGGAATAGAGAAATCCACAAGTAGTAAGCAGAAGCCTGAGGTGAGGAGGGTTATGAGTGTTTCCCCTGACATCTTGCTCCAGAATGAGGGAGAAAATCTAGGATCCATTTTCTACTGAAGTGTCTCTATTATTGCAATCATATGGCATGAATTTCCTATAGTCTTATATATTTTCCTACATTGTTGTAAAATGAGATAAAATATTTACAGAGTGTTCAACCTTCCATATATTTTACTGCTTGTGAAGATCTATGCATATTTTTGCTATTAATTGCTTTAATGTGGCTCCTAGGCAGCAGTTATTGGATCATTTTATGAACTGATTGTTATATATTTTACAATATTAAAGATGTGTATGTTTATATAATCTCATACCACACTAAGATCATTAAACAATTCATATATATGTGTGTGGGTGGGTGTGTACGCACATATGCAAAAAGTGACATAAATAAGGAGAATGGGGTTACTAGATAAATATGAAGGGACAGTAAGAGTAGTAAATGTCAAAACAAATATCTGATGAATTCTGATAGACAAAATGATCACTATGGTACTGTTTACTATCTCTGACATCAGAAAATTAGTCGAAGAGGTATGATCTTTACAGTGGATGTCACATCATGGTCCCCTGCTATGACATACATAAGATTAGGAGGAGAGGAAAAGCTTTTGAGAAAGCTTTTTGAAGAGCTAACCTGGATTCCCATATATGATCTTTAAGAGACTCAAAATATAAAAAATTCCTTTTAAAATTATTTTGGCTGTTGGATTATAATTACATGCAATCTCATGCAGAAGTAAGACCATGTGCAGTCCTACCTTTTATCAGGGTTACAAATTAAACTTTTGCTTTTTTCTGTCCATCATAATTTTTCTTCTCCCCATCATCATTATTGAGTAATTGATACAAGCTGCAAAAACAGGTAATCTTGAAACTTTAGTAACAATGTAAATAAATTTTCTAGGTGGATTGTGAGGCTCTCCCTTTTAGTGACCCAAGAAGCTTGATTCCCTTCATCTGCGGCACTTCCATCTCCAGTCCTGTCTTCCAAGGCCGACATGACAGGGGAAGAAAAGGATGGAGGAGATATACTTCTTTTAACTTCCTTGGCCAGAAAGTGATTTTTAACATTTTTGCTCACAGTCCATTGTCTTGCAAAAATGCAAAAGAGAATGGGAAATGCAGGAAAACACATGGATATTAATTAAACAGCAAGTGTCTCTGCCATAACCATGATATTATCCTTGGGTTACACAACAAGAAGAGAGAATGTACTTTTCTTTTAGGACATATGGCCTCTATATATAATGCTCTTGTATTTGAATAGACACAGTATAACAAAAAAACATGAAAAATACAAAATACATATTCTACTCCTTATTAACAATTCCAAATTCCAAAATGCTCTGGAAAACAAAGTTTTTTTTTCCAATAATAGTTCAATAGGAAAAACTGACCTTAACTAAAGTGAGACTATTTATAAGGACATCTGAACCTAAGGTCTTTTTTAATTTAAGGAGTTGTAAACCTGAATAAAAATGTGTGTTAATTAAGAGCAAGAGTAGGAACTAAATTGGAGTAGTGGTTTATATATATTCTATTTGTCCCTAAGCATTCAGTCATCTGCCATGCTGTTAGCCAACATTTTCTGATTATTCTCTGTGTAAGAAGTATTGTTCTAAGTGCTTGCATTTTTTAGTTTACTTAAGGTTCTCAAAAAACCCTTTGGAGTAAGTATTATTATTATCTACATTTAACAGACATGGAAACAAAGTACCAGTAGGTTTAGATAAGGTCACCCAGCTAAAATAACGTTAGGGATAAAACCCAGGCAGACTTACTCCAGAGCCCTTTTCTCAGCTACTACACTACATTCCTCCCACATAGTATTTAAAATCACATTAGAAAAAAAATGCTTCCTAGATTAACATAATCAAAATGGTAGTATAGGAGTTTTCCACAATCTCCTTGACAAATTACCATGATTTTAGGATCACCCAAAGAAAGAGTGCCTCTGTGGAAGCCTGGGAATCCAGTAAAGTCCCAGCACACCATTGGACAGCAAAACAAAACAAACACACACACACACACACACACACACACACACAAAAACAATCTGAGTGTGGGTACACTGAAGAGGGTAAAAGGAATAGTTTATTATACCTGTAACCCCTCTCCCAAGGCAGTACAACTTAATTCCAATAGAGACCTTCTCTGCCTGTGCTTTCTATCCAGGGGGAAAGAGAGCAAGTGAGTGAGCATCCAGCATCTCCAATTGTTCAGCATGCCAACAAGGAAGCACATTTCTTTCTTCACCCCATCCAGAATATTGAGATGTGACTGGGGTCAGTGAGCAGCTGGAAGAACAGTAGTCAGGGTCCAGAATGAAATATAGCAAAGGGACATGGATGCTACTAAGTGCTTCATGGACTCCATCAGGAAGCCTGACTATAAGCAGGGTGGAATGCAGTATACACCTGTGGATCCCTCCAACTGGCTCATGGGCACCCCCAATGTTGCAAGCACCTGCATGCACACACACACACACACACACACACACACACACACACTGTGGCTCGTTTCCTGTATGTATTCCTCAGGGTGAGAGGGTGGGGAAGAGTTTTTGCAAACAGCAAGTGAGCATGTGCAGAAAGTTGGACCAAATCTACAGCATTGGTAGAAAGCACACAAACTTGAGCATTCAATACCACCCTAGTGTAAACAAATGAGAAGCTGTCACACCCAGCCTGGCTTTGTGATATTGAGAGAAGGCATAAAATCTTAACAATTTCCATCCAAGGAACAAGCAGTATGGAGCAGGTATACCCACTGAAAAGGTCTGAAAAAGCCTCAGAATCCCTAGCAGGGCTGACAGAAGGCATTTCTCTCTTGAAGCCAGTCAATAAAGACTGGAGGAGGTGACTTCTTCTACAAATGCAAAGACAGCAACACAAAATTGCAAGGAGCATGACAAATCAAGATAAACACCACCAAAGGAGCCACAACAATTTTCTAGTAATCGGTCCCAAAGAAATGAAGATCTGTAATTTGCTTGATAGAAAATTCAAAATACTTGTTTTGATGAAACTCAGTATAAATTCCTAGAAACATACAACCTAGCAAGACTGAGTCATAAAGAAATAAAATATCTGAACAGACCAATTACTAGCAAAGAGATTGAATCAGTAGTCAGAAACCTCCC
Source organism: Myotis davidii (assembly GCF_000327345.1). Lineage (NCBI taxonomy): Eukaryota > Metazoa > Chordata > Mammalia > Chiroptera > Vespertilionidae > Myotis > Myotis davidii. The sequence goes on along the minus strand of NW_006297066.1, from coordinate 1,015,415 downwards.
AACAAATAAAAGTCCTGGAGCAGAGTGTTCTATTAATTAATTCTTCCAAATATTTAAAGAATAACTAATACCAATCCTTCTCAAACTCATACAAAAATAGAAGAGGGGGGAACACTTCCAAACATATTTTATAAGGCCAGCCATACACTGACACCAAAGCCAGACAAGGCCACTACATACTGGTAGAAAGAAAATTGTGTGTCAGTATCCCAAATGAACACAGATGTAAAAATCCTCAACAAAATACTAGCAAACTGAATTCAACAATACTCAAATGGATCTTAAATCATAATCGAATAGAATTTATTCCAGGGATACAAGACTAGTTCAACAACCACAAATCAATCAATGTGATACAGTTCATAAACAAAATGCATCACAAACCTATATGATCATCTCAATCAATGCAGAAAAAGCATTTGACAAAATTCAACACCCTTTCATGATAAAATAAAAAGATTTAACAAACTAGGAAACCAAAGAACCCACCCCAACATAATAAAGGTTATTAATGAAAACCCACAGATAACATCATAATGGTGAAAGACTGAAAGCTTTTCCTCTAAGATCAAGAACAAAACAAGGGTGTCCACTCTTATCACTTCTATTCAATTAAGTATTGGAAGCCATAGCCAAAAAAATTAAGAAAGAAAATGAAGTAAAAGGCATCCAAATTGGTAAGGAATAAATAGAATTTCTGTTTGCAGATATTTTATATATAGAAAACCTTAAAGACTTCATCAAAAACCTGTTAGAATTAATAAATGAATTAAGTAAGGATGCAGATTACAAAATCAACATACAAAAATTAGTTGTGTTTCTACACCCTAATAACGAACTATTTAAAAGAGAATTAAAGAAGACAATTTCATTTACGGTTGCATCAAAACAGTAAAATATTTAGGAATAAATTTAACCAAGGTGAAAGTTCTGTAAACTGTATTAACACATTGATGAAAGGAATTGCAGAAGACTCAACTAAATGAAAAGCTATCCTATGTATATTGATTAGAAAAAGATGAATATTATTAAAATGTCTATACTATACAAAGCTATATACAGATTCAATGCAATTCCAAATATATTACAAAATTATAGTAATCAAAACAATACAGTATTGACATAAAAACAGACACTTAGACCAATAGAACAGAATAAAGAGCACAGAAATAAACTCTTGAATCATGGTTCACTATTTCTTGACAAGGCACCAAGAAAGCACAGTGAGAATAGTCTCATCAATAAATGGTGTTAGGCCCTAACTGTTTTGGCACAGAGGATAGAGTTTCAGCCTGTGGGCTGAAGGGTCCCGGGTTTGATTCCAGTCAGGGGCATGTACCTTAGTTGCGGGCACATCCCCAGTAGGGGGTGTGCAAGAGGCAGATGATCGATGTTTCTCTCTCATCGATGTTTCTAACTCTCTATCCCTCTCCCTTCCTCTCTGTAAAAAATCAATAAAATATATTTTTAAAAAAATTAAAAAAGAAATAAGTAAATGGTGTTAGGAAAAGCTGAGAGTCTAAATGCAAAGGGTTGAAATTAACATAATATATAAAAATCAACTCAATATTGATTAAAGGCTTAAATATAAAGGCCTGAAAGAAAACAGAGGGGTAGTCTGACACCAAAAACAAAGGCAACATAAGCAAAAAAAAGAAGTGAGACTACATTAAACTAAAAAGCTTCAGTACAGAAAAAAAAAATCCAAAAAATGAAAAAAATAATGGAATGTGAGAAAATATTTGCAAATCATATCCTATATAATAAAGAGGTAATGTGTAAATTGAGCATCACACCCTTGCATAAGATGGCTGCCCCCATGTGGCCACAAGATGGCCAGCAGGGGAGGGCAGTTGTGGGCAACCAGACCAGCAGAGGAGGGCAGTTGTGGGTGACCAGGCCAGCAGGGGAGGGCAGTTGGGGAGGACCAGGCCTGCAGGGGAGGGCAGTTAGGGGTGACTGGGCCAGCAGGAGAGGGCAGTTGTGAACAATCGGGCCTGCAAGGGAGCAGTTAGGCTTTGATCAGGCTGGCAGGGGAGTGGTTAGGGGGTGGTCAGGCTGGCAGGCAGAAGTGGTTAGGGGCAATCAGGCAGTGAGGCAGGCGAGCAGTTGGGAGCCAGCAGTCCAAGATTTTGAGAGGGATGTCCCAGATTGGAGAGGGTGCAGGCTGGGCTGAGGGACACCCCCCTCTCAGTGCACAAATTTCATGCACCGGGCCTCTAATATCTGATAAATAGTTAATCCTATATAATAAAAGTGTAGTATGCAAATTGTCCCCTTGACCAGAGTCTTATGGGAGTTCAACCAGGGGGTGGGCTGGCTGGGGGAATGGAGGGAGGCCCTGGCACTGGCAGGCAGCTGGGGGAAGGGAGGAAGTACCTGGCCAGCAGCCAGCAACTGCTAGGGACCCTACCAGTGAACAAATTTCATGCCCTGGGCCTCTAGTATCCAAAATATGCAAGGAACTCATAACTCATAGCAAAAATTAAAACCTAATTTTAAAAATGAACCAAGAACCTGAATAGACATTTTTCCAAAGAAAGTATACAGATTGCTAACAAATATATGAAAAGATGTTCAACATATTTTCTAATCTTTAGGTAAATGCAAATCTACACCACAATGATATGTCACCTCATACCTGTTAGGATGGCTATTATTAAAAAGACAAGAGATGAAGGAGGGGGTGGGTAGGTGGGAAGAGATCAACCAAAGAACTTGTATGCATATATGCATAACCCATGGACACAGACAATAGGTTGGTGAAGGCCTGGGGTGGGGAATGGGGATGGGCAAAAGTGGTCAATGGGGGGAAAGGGGGAAATATGTAATACTTTCAACAATAAGCATTTTTTTAAAAGTCAATAGATAACAAATGTTGGCAAGGATGTGGAGAAAAGAAAACTCTTTTACACTATTGATGGAAATGTAAATTGGTGCAACCACTAGGTAAAACAGTATGGAGGTTCCTCAAAAAATAAAAGTAGAACTATCATGTGAGCCAGAAAATCACTATCTCAAAGAGATATCTATACTTTCATATTCATTGCAGCATTATTTACAATAGCCAATATATGGAAATCATCTAAGTGTTCATCAACAAATGAGTGGATAAAAATTTGCTATAAATATATTCAATGGAATTTATTTAACCCTAAAAAAAGAAGGAAGTTCTGCAAGTTCATCCAAGTTCGTGACAACATGGATGAACCTTGAGGGACTTATACTGAGTGAAGAATCAAACAGAAAGACACAAATACTATATGGTATTATTTATATCTGACATATGAGTATATATTTGGACTCCTAGAAGCAGAGAATAGAATGTTGGTTGCCAGGGGGTGAGGAGTCAGGGAAATAAGGAGAAGTAGCTGAAGTATACAAAATTAAGTTATATAGTGAGTAACTTCTGAGGATCTAACGCACAGTATAGTCACCCTAGTTCAGCGGTTCTCAATCTGTGGGTCGCGACCCCTTTGGCGGTCAAACGACCCTTTCACAGGGTCGCCTAAAACATCCTGCATGTCAGATATTTGCATTATGATTCATAACAGTAGCAACATTACAGTTATGAAGTAGCAACGAAAATAATTTTATGGTTGGGTCACAACATGAGGAACGGTATTTAAAGGGCCAGAAGGTTGAGAACCACTGCTCTAGTTAATAACACTGTATTTTATGCTTCAAATTTAGAAATACAATAACTCTTAAGTGTTCTCTCTCTCACACACACACACACACACACACACACACAAATAAGATTAGATAATTATGTGAGGTGATAGATATGTTAATTATTTGATTGTGGGAATCACTGCAAAATGTATACTTACACCAAATCATTTCATTGAACACTTTCAATATAATACCATTTTCTTTCTCAATGTTCTATCTCAATAAAATTGGGAAGAGACCTTCCTGACTCTACATGGCACCCTGTACTTCCTCCATCATAACACTTCTCTCATACATAGTCTTCATTTAACAAATATCTTCTGAGCACCAATTCACTATTGAAAGTGTGGAGATAAAGCATTCAACAAAACACACTAAATTGTTAGGATTGCCTAATACTTGTTTGTGATTTTATGCAGGACTTGCAGTGTCAGGATGGCAGAAACACAATCTTTCCTATTAACATCTCAATCTTCAATGCCTACCACTGGATTTGACACATAATAGGCTCTTAATAATTATTTGTTCAATGAATATTATTGAATGAAAAAATCACTTTAGCATATATCAAAAAAACAACTTCATTCTTAATTAAAAATGATTCTCTTTAGTAAATTCTGCTATTGCCATAAACCAGTGACCACTGAAAATACCTATTTCTTTATTAGAAAAATTTAAATACCTCTGAATTTTTATGAACTTGGATTCTGCATCAAAGGAAAAAGTGTATGAGGAATATAGTAAAAAAAAAAAAAAAAAAGTACTTTGTATCTTTCATTCTCCTCGCTTCTGAGAAATAAGCCTTGCAGCAGCCAGCACACTGTTACAACAGGATATATAAACAAACACTACTTTCTTTGCATACAAATTGCATGACACCACATGGCAAAACTTTTCTATATCCAAGTCCAGATGTCACCAAAGCCAATTGTTAATAGAGAAAATATGCTTTAGGACTTAGGTGTTTCATGTATCTGATGGATTTTAGATCCCAATCTTTCTGTGGCTGTTCTTCCAGGGATGAAGTTAGAAACTCCCAGAAGACACCCAGCCAGAGAGCCCTGCAATGAAAAGAGCTAGACAGCACCTTTTTCTGATAACCAAAATTCTCCTTAACACCCACCAGTTAATGGCCTTCCCTCAGGGAACCTATTTCCAAACACTGTGTGAAAAAGATAACATAGACATTATGTTACATACTAGAGGCCCACTGCACGAATTCATGTACCAGTGGGGTCCCTCGCCTGCCTGCAAGATTGGGCCAAAACCAGCTCTCTGACATCTCCGGAGGGGTCCCAGATTGCAAGAGGGTGCAGGCCAGGCCATGGACCCCACCAGTGCACAATCAGGGCCAGGGAGGGATGCAATTGGCCAGCCTAGAGGGACCATGGGAGGGCTCCAGGGCATGTCTGACCCATCTTTCTCAGTCCCGATTGGCCGCATCCCAGCAACAAGCTAACCTACCACTTAGAACATCTGCCCCCTGGTGGTCAATGCACATCATAGCAAGCAGTTGAGTGGTCTTAGCATATCATTAGCATATTACATACTCTTTGATTGGTTGAATGGATGACCGGACAATGGGACACTTAGCATATTAGGCTTTTATTATATAGGATATGTCAGCTATATGTCAGCACACACAAAGGCTTGCCCACACTTTTCTCATTTTTCGCTTTAACTCTAGCTTTCACTTTCTATTTTCCCTCATTTGCCACCTACCATCCTTGTTTAGTGGACTCCCTGTGAGCTTTACATGGAAATTATTAAACCCAGGATGAAAACTGATTACTAAGATTTATGAGGTTATGATTTATTCATCTCTCAAGAAAAGAGGCAACACGTCACATTTTGAAAGTCTGGACCATCAAGTTATTCTATATTTATATATCATAAAGTTGTTTTCTTGAAGATCAGCTAAGTGACCAACTTAAAAACAAGTCTAATTCATACTAAGAAGACGTTTTGAACAGAATATTTTAGAAGTCAATGTGCTTGTTTGCCACTGAGGACATTGTCAGTGGAAAAGAAATTCAACAGTGTAATTACTTAGATTCAATGTTACATAGCTTTTTAACAAAGTCATTTGAGCCAGTGTTCTCCCCTAAACTTTACTATGGTCCAGTGTGGGCGTCACTCAGGAATGGGAAAGGTGGGCAGGCCTATTGCCAACAAGGGCATTACCTTTTCTGAAGGTCCTTCTGCCTTCCAGCCATATCTTACTTTGAAGATGGCTCCTGATACCTCTCAAATCAAGGTAAGAGGCCAAAGGCCAGATCACCTTCCCTCCTGCTTGCAGATCTGAGACCCTTTTTCCCAGAGTCTCCCTGCTTCTCATGGCCCTTGTGGCTGAGTTTTCTAGGCCAGATCCTCAGATTAGAAGAAGGTGAGTAGAGGGGCTGCTGCCAGGGAAACAGGACGAAGGAATGGTTTCTCCACCTCTTGGACTTAAGTTTTAAGCCAGAGGTAGGCCCACCTGTCCATGGCATTGGGTCCTACTCAAGAGAGCCCCTGCTGGTCTCAGGTCTTCTATCTCTTCCTCTTTCAGAGCAACTCACCGCCTTGCCCTGGTACAGAGCTGTTGGGAAAAGGGGGAGAATCCAGGCACTGTTCCCTGCTCAGCTCCTGGTCATGAAGACCAGGTTGGACTGAGAGGTTTATCAGAGGAATAAAGTCCTGTCTATTCACACACACATACACATGTGAGCATGCATGCACACACACGCACATACACACACACAGCGCAAAAAAAACAACAGTTTTTGTTTTTTCTGTCTTTAGCAATTTTATAGGTTACAAACTTATTTGGCTATTTGTGGGGGGTTTTTGTTTTGTTTTTTTAAAAAATATATTTTATTGATTTTTTACAGAGAGGAAGGGAGAGGGATAGAGAGTTAGAAACATCGATGAGAGAGAAACATCATTCAGCTGCCTCCTGCACACCCCCTACTGGGGATGTGCCCGCAACCAAGGTACATGCCCTTGACCGGAATCGAACCCGGGACCCTTCAGTCTGCAGGCCTGAAGGGTTCTATCCACTGAGCCAAACCGGTCAGGGCTTGGCTATTTTTTTTTTAATACATCTTACCAAGTTTATGTGTTTCCCAGCCTACTTGCTTATTTACTATCTATACTTAAAACATCCTATGAATTCTGTCCTCTTATCTTATAGGACCAGTTTTCTATCTATGAATTTTGTCCATTCTATTTGTTTTTCTAGACTTTACAGCAAAATTAAATATTTGCAAAATACATGTTACATAAAACACATATGGATATAGAAAACATATGTATCATATATACCAATGAAAATATGTAGAATTAAATTGTCTATGAATACTTGGATGATGACTGAATTATTAAAAGTAGGTATTACCCTATTTTTAATCTACAGTTCACAGTATCTAGCAGGCATTCGATTAGTGTAGCTCTACCAAACTGATATGTGCTGCCCAATATTTGCTTCTTTAATAATCTGGGCCATTTTAATTGAATTCTAGCTACAACTACCAGTCTACTTGGCTTTGAATTTTTTTACAAGTTTATCAAATAGTTGCTTTTATTTCAGTCAATATTTGTCAAGGAAATTCTTATCTACAACAGCAGTGATGTCAAGATTTCCAAGTCCAAAGAGAATATTTTCACTAGCCACCTCTAGATGCCATGGCTTCAACTTTTTGTCCCACACAACAACACCCATATCTGATGCTCTAATCTGCACAGGCAGCAGCTGGTACCACAGCAACTGCTGCTCTACCCAGGCACTCAGCAACATAAGCGCACCACTCCTTAGTAAACATCTACTATGGGCTAAGTGCTATGCAAGATACACAGGTTTCCTCCAACTAGGGCTAACAGACACTCATGGTATAGTAGGGAAACAGATAAATTATTAATAATAATTATAACAAAGTGTTAATTGCTGAAAACAAAGTTGAACCCTCCCAAAACTGGGAAGTTCAAAATCTGCCTACATAAAATCAAAATAAATGACTTATGTCCATTTCTTTTATTTTCTTTTTTATTAGAGTACTAGAGGCCCAGTGCACAAAACTCATGCCCTGGGGGGTGTCCCCTCAGCCCAGCCTGCACACTCTCCTATCTGGGACCCCTTGGGAGATGTCCGACTGCCAGTTTAGGTCTGATCTCAGGCTTCGGACCTAAACTGGCAGTCACATATCCCTCTCACAATCCTGGACCACTGGCTCCTGATCGCTCACCTGCCTGCCTGCCTGGTCACCCCTAACTGCGAACCCCTGCCAAGCTGATCGCCTCTCACTGCCTCTGCGTGCCGCCTGATCGCTAATACCTATCCTTTTACCGGCCTCGTCACCCCTAACTGCCCCTTGCTGCTGACCAGGTCCCCCCCAACTACCCCCCTGCCGGCCTTGTTGCCCCTAACTGCACCCCCCTCCCCGCTGGCCTGGTATCCCCCAACTGCCCCTCTGCCAGCCTGGTTGGCCCCAGCTGCCGCCCCCTGCAAACCTGGTCGCCTCTCCCAGCCCCATGACTGGCCTGGTCTCCCCATGCAGCCTGCTGTTCAGTCATTAGGTCGTCCCTCACTAACCTCCTGCAACCCTGGTCGCCCCACACAGCCTGTTTGTTCAATTGTTTGGTCGTCCCTCACTAACCCCCCTGCCAGCCTGGTCATAGGCAGCCATCTTGTGAGGGCATGAGCATTAATTTTCATATTACCTCTTTATTATATAAGCTAGTTGACATCATATTGAGTCATATCCATTTCTGACTGTTAACATTAAAGTATTTTCAGTCTTTTATAGTAGAAAGGAGAAGTTGTAAGAAACCCCAAAGATGAATAAACTATTTTCAGTGCATAAACAAAAACAAGAGGGTCAGGAAGCATAAAACATGGGGCTACTGCTCAACCTTTTTCCTTATTCTCTTTTCAAAACATTTCAGTAGCGTGAATTACTCCATCTCAGCCAATGCTTATACTGGAAAAACAATCTGAATCCCTACTAAATGATCACAAATGGAATGCCTACTCAGATGTTAATGGCTGGATCCAGATCATAATACTGGAGGATTTGCATACTAATACATCACTCTTAGAAATAAAAGCCTTAACCCATATGAATCACTAATTTAAGAGTATCAAACAGTATATGAGTTTTACCTCTAAATCTCAATGTTTTGCCCTGATTTGTTCACATCAAAATACAGTGGGGCCTTGACTTACGAGTCTCCCAACTAACGAGTTTTTTGAGATACAAGACGTCTCTCGGCCGATTTTTTGCTTTGAGTTGCGAGCTAAAATTCGGGTTACGAGCCAGCTTCAGATACCCCACCACTAGTTGGCGCAGCGAACGTCACAGTGAACGCCACATTAGCCCAGCATCACGTGTCTCACTCGGTCACTTTAAGATTTGACATACGAGTAATTTGAGTTATGAGCTCTGTCACGGAACGAATTAAACTCGTAAGTGAAGGCCCCACTGTACTTGGGCATTCATCAACTCCATCCCAGATGATGCTCTGGTCTGAGCCGCATGCATTCAGAAACAAATCATTTAGTAGACCACAGTTGTTAATCTAAACATTTGCGATATAGAATTCACAATAACAAAATAAAATTATTACTTTATGTGAAACTACTACTATAGAAATTATGGTAACCACAGGAAAATTACTCTAGTGATATTTTTAAAAACATGGCCTGAACCATGTTTATGCTTTCTGATTACCCTTTTCACAAGAAAACTTAAGGTTATAAGACAACTTTTAAAGAAATATATTCATATACTCATATCCTTAACTAAGTATAACCCTTACATGTGTAAGATTTCAACCTTTAAGCAACAATATTCCAGACTGGCAGCACACAGATAGTGTGTGATTCATGCAATAGCTTCTAAGAAAAAAAAAATCGAATAAAATAAACTCAATAAGAAACTAATGGAGTAAAAAACACATTTTGATTTCTAGAGCAGAGCCTTCCAAGTGCCACTCAGATTAAAAGTTGTACTATTACAGTGAAGCCCCTCTTGTACTGGGGAAATGGAACCAACTTTGGTCGAGGATAGTCTAGGGTACTGGGCAAGTTTATATTAGTAGCTAGAGAAATGGGGTAATTTGATATTAGTAGCTAGAGCAACTGGGCAAGTTGATTAATGAATACCTTGGTAATGGGGCAGTGTTGATTAATGTATCCCAGGTAACTTTGTGTGTGTTTAGCCAACCGTTGTGTGGTTTTGGGGAATAAAAGGCTGGCCTAGAACCAGGGTCAGTGCTGTCATAGGAGAAAATGCCTACAGCAGTCGCTGGCCAGCTTTCAATAAATCCTCACTTGCTGCTTAAGACCTAATTGGAGTTGGTGGTCTTACTCTCGCGAACGTTGGTCCATACCAGTACTATCTGAGGTTTTACAGATAACCCAAGGCCAGAGTTATCTTCTAGAATAAAATGGGGAGAAGCTATCCAATTACATACCTGGAACATTCAAAGCCTGAGCATGGGTTCTGAAAGCTGAGCTCATGAGTGACGTGGATGGGTCAGAATCCTCAAAACAGGAGCATGGAGGCAACCAGAGACAACTTTCTAGTAAAGTCAGAATTTTACAAGTCTAAATCAAGCATCAGATCAAAAACTTGGTCACAGAGGTGAAAACATTTTACAAGATGTTGGGATGGCTCTCCAATCACCAAAATGGAAGCAGGGAAGATTTGTTGGAGGAAAACTGAAACTCCCTGACTTGCCTCTTCAAAGTATTCATAACCTCACTGTATGGGGCAAAAAAACAAGGCAAGACAGAGATTTAAACAGACAAAGCTCTTCTAAGCAGTTGCGCAGCATACACTTTAAGAAAAAAATGTTTCCAAATTAAGATGTAGGGTAGCTCTGGCCAGTGTTGTTCAATGGCTAGAGTGTTGCCTCATGCATTTAAAGGTCCAGGGTTTGACTCCAGTTCAATGGCACATACCTGGGTTGTGGGTTCATTCCCAGTCCCTGGTCAGGGCTCATGCAGGAGACAACCAGTCAATATGTTTCTCTCACATTGATATTTCTCTCTGTCTTTACCTTCTCTCTCTCTCTCTCTCTCTCTCTCCCTCCTCATCACCCTCCCTCTCTCTCTTCCTCTCTTTCTAAAAATCAATAGAAAAAAATCAATGGGTGAGGATTAACAACAACAAAATGATATTCTAGTGTAGGCACTAGTGAGCAAAGTTTAGGAAGACTGAAGAGATCATGTAAATATTAAATTATTCTCAACTTTGTTCAACAAATTTCATTTCCCAAAGTGCCAAATTATTTTGGTTTCACTAAACTTAACCCCAAATGCAAAGCTTCATTTCATTAAAATAGTAACACCTAACACACTTTGAGGTTAATTCAGATGGTTTCAAACCTTCAGTGAAGCCTTTTTTATAGTTTCAAGCAAATTACACATCAAAACTGCTATTAGGGTTGCCAAGCAACAAAGTTAATTGCTACCATAAACTCACCGCAAATCCTTAGTAAAGCAGATCTTTATATTCAAATATAAAAGATTTGCCCTGAAACAATATTTTTAAAAACTGTATGAGGTTTTTAAAATTTTCCAGAATTTCCTATTAGACTATCTTGTTTAACAAACTCATATAAGTGAAAAATCACTTTATGTATTGAAATTACATATTCATCACAACTAATGCTTTAGTAAATCTCTTTGTTTACTTTCTCCCAACCCCTGCATGTTGCACATGTTTTCTGATTTTGAAGCAGAGATTGATTTCCTTTGAAACCATAAAGATTTCTTTATGGTATCATGCATAGTGGTAACTGCTGTGCTGGTTAGCACTATAGCCATGGCACTAAGTTTGAAGAAAAGCCTTTACATTCGCCGTGTCAGCATTTATTCTGTCTGACTTGTTCACATAAGGATGAAGAAATTATTACAGCTTTATGTAGGGATATTTCAAGTGTAACTAGTGCTTATATGGAAACTTTGAAGACTGGACTTCTTTCTCTCCAATTTATAAATGTTCCCTACAGTGTGCAAGTTTTAGAGATGTGAAGATAAATGATTAATATACTAGCTGAGCACTCATTAGTTGCTGGAAGCTAATTCCAGCATGTCATAAATGCAAGAAGTTACATCAAAAGGTTGATGGAACCTTGAGGATTGCCTGCTGGAAATGGCTAAGGGCATTTCCCCACATCTAAAGATTTATATAGATGATTGCTTGCTACCAGATAGCTGAGGGCATTTTAATCTACATGTTATTGCCTCCTACTGGCCAAACACCTAAATAGCCATATGCACTTCCTCCAATCTGACAATGGATTTTGTGTACTAAACCTTGCCTTTGTTTTGTATATCTACTTTGCCTTAGGACAATTTGTGTTACTAAAAGGCAAAGGGTCCAGAGAGACAGCAGAATTTGGTTCCTTTAGCTACGTCTTCTCTGGCTCCCCAAAATGCCTTCCAAAATTATTTTTCATCTCTAGACTCTTTAATAATTTACAGCAATCCCTTCTCCAGATTCCTAAACCCCTTCTAGATGCTGAGAAACACACCGGCATTAATTAGTGTTTAATGGAACTCTACTGCTGTTTTTAAAAGTAAGCTTTAGAATTTAATGTATTATTTTCTCTGAAGCCTGCATGTTGACCTGAAGAATTGTTTCTTCTGCCCACAATCATTTAATTATTTGTTTAAACCAGTATAGGAGCTTCTCACTATGGTGTTTTAATTTATTTCCTCAGTATGTACTAAAGATTTGTATGTTAACCTCACCCCTCCCATTCTGTCATGATCGATAAAAGATTAAAAAAATGGGAAAGGCAACACTATACATCTGAGTAATGTTCCACATTTTAAAGTCAATTTTTATATGCAGAATTCAGAAAATAACATGCTAATTATCCCTATGACATTTCAAAAATCTCCAATAAGGAACAACATTTTCTACTTTTAAACTGAACAATGCACTTATAATCACACAAAAAAACTGGCTAGACTGTGAAGAGCCAGTCTGACCAAGAATAGACAGACCACTTCTGTAAAACTCTAGGGAGCTGTTTTCAACCTTGGCAGTGGGAAACATAACTGAGCTTAGTGAGCAAATTGAAATTGGCACAATATTTCAAAGCCATCCCATTCAGTAGTGCTTAGACAAACATAGCCACAGCATTAAAAGGCTGTAGACTTTAAAATGAAAAAGCCAATATAATTATCTCTACCATTCTCTAAGGTTGTGATTAAACAAAGTAGAAACACTCATAAGTCAAAGTAAATATAAGCCTGTATCCACTTTCAGAATATTGATGCCATTTGTTGGGGGTCATCTCAATTGGTTCTTTCTGACACATGCTAAGACTGGACCTTCACAAGGCTTCCTCTAGCTACTGTTTTCCTATTTAAAGTTCAAGATCAGCTATGAATTTCAGAATTTTCATGTCTCTTCCATATAGTGCAAGTCTTTTATGAATAATCACTTCTGCTATCCATCATTAAAAAAAGAGTGTATAATATTGGAAGAAAATTGTGCTACGTGAATATCAGCAGCACAAATTGAACAAGCAACAAATTTTGTTAATCCCTTAAAAAATAGTAAGAAAGGCGATTTTCAAAATAAAAAAATAATTATTTTGCTTTTCATTTTGGTCACCGCTATGTATGATTTAAGGAATGTGTATTCAGTGGATACAAGGTGATGCTCTTGCTGGTGTGGTTCAGTTGGTTGGGTATTGTCCGGTGCACCAAAGGTGATTGGTTTGATTCCTGATCAAGGTCACATGCCTTGATTGCAGGCTCAATCCTTGGTAGGAGGTGTGCAGGAGGCAGTCAATCAATGTTACACATCGTTGTATCTCTCTCTCCATCACCTTTCCTCTTTCTCTAAAAATCAAGAAACTATTCTTTAAAAAATTTTTTTAACATGAGGGCTCTTCAATAAGATGATTTAGTTTTAAATCCTGGTTCCATCATTTCTTTCTATAAGATTTTGGGCAAGTGTATGCTTAAGTTCCTCTTCTTTAGAATGGGAATAAGTAACAGCATTATCTTATGTTTGTTTTGAAAATTGAGAGAGAGCACATAAAGTTCTTGGCACAGTAGCTTCCAAGTACTCAGTGCTCAAAACAATGGTAGTTATTACTAACTAGAGGCCCAGTGCACTAATTTGTGCACCTTGAAAGTAACTGTGGGCAGCGAGGCTATGGTGGGCACAGGGGCAGGTCTCGGCCCATCCTCCTTGGCCCTGTCTGGCCCCTCCCACCATGACCCCTGGTCTCTGTCTGCCAGCAGCCCCACTCCTGCCACCACAGCTCCCACACGCTGATGGCATCAGCCCCACTCGCACCCGTTGATGGTTTGGAGCAAGCACCTGGTGGGAGCAGGGGCTGCCCACCCATATCACCCCTGAGGGCTTCTCCACCTCCTCCTGTTCCTGAGAGGTTATAGGGGCTGGCAGCTGCTGCTTGCACTCACTGACTGCTCCAGCCCCACTCTCGTCCACTGCTGGTGCCAGCCCCAATGGCTCCATGCCTTCAGTGGGTGCGAGTGGCAGCTCCGGTGCTGGTAGGGTGTGCGAGCAGGCCTGTCACTGGCAGTGGATGTAAGAGGCGGCTGTCAGCCCCAATCACCCCTCAGGAGCAGGGGGAGGAGGAGAAGCCCTGAGGGGCAATTAGGGCTGGCAGCCGCCACTCACACCTGTTGATGACACTGAGCGATTGGGGTTGGCACTGGGCACTGACAGCGGGTGCAAGCACTGGGTGGGACCATGGCACATGGGAGCAAAGAATTTTCAGTAACCACCAAAAGCTTGCCCCAGTGACAGCCACCAGTACCCTGCCTTGCTCTGGCACCCCCGCTCACCTGCTCCACCATCCCGCCACAGCTGACGCCCACCATGTTCCACACACTCCCCCTGGTGATCAGAGCACATCATAGCGACTGGCTGTTCAGTTGTTTGGTTGTTCTGCCATTCAGTCTATTTGCATATTAACCTGCACCCTCTCCAATATGGGACCTCTCAGGGGATGTCTGACTGCCGGATTAGGCCCGATAACTGTGGGACATCCCTCTCACAATCCGGGACCACTGGCTCCTAACCACTCACCTGCCTGCCAGCCTGATCACCCCCTAACTGCTCCCCTGCCATCCTGATTGATGCCTAACTGCTCCTCTGCTGGCCTGATCATCCCCAACTTCCCTTCCCTGTCAGCCCAATTGCCCCCAACTGCCCTCCCCTGCTGGCCCGATCACCCCCAACTGGCCCCCCCTTCCCGCAACCCGCCTCCTCTGGGTGGATGGATGGATGCACTGTTGAAATAAAATAACTATAGGCACATACATAGCTCAGTTGTTATAGACATAAACAACATGTTAACCACCATTTATTTATCTAAAAATACTATGAATATCAGAAATGTGGAATGAGAGAAACACCGTCCAGCAGGCAATTACAAGAAAATTAGAGTAATAAAGCAAGGAACTCAATCTTTTCAGTTCTGGGTTTAATTTGCTAAAATTTCCAATTCACACAATGTTTTGAAATGTTATTCAGTAGAAATCCCTCCACTCCTAGGAGTTTTCTCTTATCCTCTAAATGTTGAAGATTTAAAACCATTTAAAAATCTATCAAGCTGATAATAATGATATGTCTCATTTTCATGAAAAGTGGTGGCAGGTAGGTGTTATTATCTCTATTTCATAGATAAGAAGCTGAGAGTCAGAAAGTTGTGATAATTTGAACCAGTCACATATCTAGTTAGTGGTAGAGCCAGTATTTAACCCTGGCCTTAGATTGCACTTTTGGTGTAATTTGACCATTACAGTATTTCAACAATAACAAAAATGTGTTCAATGCCTGTTATGTATTAGACACTGGTTAGGTACTATGGATATAAATACAAATAGTATACCCTGACTCCACTCAAAATTTTTATCATTTAATATAAAAGACACAGAAGTACATTCAAAATCTCTCTACCATGTTCTAAGTAGTTTATTTTAAAATGTGGACTCCTTGGTCCTGTCCTAGAGCTTGATTCAGTAAGTCCAGGATACAGGTCAGCAATTGGTACTTTTAGCAAATATTCCTGGGGTAATTCTCTGAACCCACATCTGGAGAAAAGTTATAATAGAATATGTAAGTCTAAAAACAAAACAAAGACTTCCTGAGAAGGTAATTCCTAAACAGGGTGTTGAATGACCAGTGAAAGTTACCTTAGTAGAAAGAAGAAAGAACCATTTAGATTGAAAAACAGAATTGACCAAACTTTTGAGAGATGAAACTCAACTGGAAAGATGTGGCAATTAAGTGTAACTAAGCTAAAAGTGGGTAGAGGGGAAAGAATTTAGAGAAAATAACTATAGACCTAGATCCCTAGAAGCTGTGTGTCTTAAGCCCAGGGTTACAGAGGCCAGGACAGTTGCAGGTGGACTTTAAACAGAAGAGCAAGTGGCATGACCATTATGTTCTGCCTTTACTCCTTTGAATCTTAGATTGTGCTAGAGAACTGTGGAAGTTTATGTTTTAAAAATATTTTTATTGATTTCAGAAAGGAAATAAGAGAGGTAAATAAGAGGGAGATAGAAACATCAATGATGAGAGAGAATCATTGATCAGCTCCCCCC
This sequence comes from Myotis davidii, assembly GCF_000327345.1. Taxonomy (NCBI): domain Eukaryota; kingdom Metazoa; phylum Chordata; class Mammalia; order Chiroptera; family Vespertilionidae; genus Myotis; species Myotis davidii. The sequence goes on along the minus strand of NW_006297066.1, from coordinate 999,157 downwards.
TTCTGCATGCCCTCTACTGGAGATTGAGCCCACAACCCAGGCCTGTGCCCTGACTGGAAAACAAGTCATGACCCCCTTGTTAGGACACTAAATCCCTAAGACACACCAGCCAAGCTGAAAGTTTATTTCTAAAAATTTAGATTTCCCTTGGAATTGCCTGTTTCCATTAAAATCTATCTCTATGGAGGATTAGATCCAACCCAGGAGCTACTTTCAACAGATGAAACACATATTTTAAGATGAAATGGTGAATCTTCAAATTACATTAAGTCAATACAAGTTACAAAGCTAATGAGAATGCAACAAAGGTGAGACCCAATTAGTAGCTCTTTATCTTTGTGCTTTGCTTTACCAAATCAAAAGTTTTGTTCCTCAGGTATGTTGAGCAAATGTAAAATCATTATGACAAAGACATTGTCCTACTTAGCACCCTCCTTAATCAAAACCGTCGTTAATATTCCCCAGACTCCACGTGTTAAGAGCTAGCCTCTCATACCTCATCCTCCCCATTTTAGTCATGGAGAATGACATCTGTGCTCCATCGTTTTTTGTTTGAAAAAGTGGATATAATGAAGTGAACATATCTAGATAGCTGGGGGAAAATGACATAAAAACATGCAAACATTTAATGTGGCATAGTTATTGATGGTTAGAGACAGACCACAGTCAAGTCAAGGAGATGGAGTGCTCAATTTAAGCAATCTGTGAGACAAAGCAGCAGCAGGATTCATCTACAACAAACGTTACAGTGCTTTGTCCTCATGTTCCCACACCCACCAGGAAGCACCAAGGTAGGAGACTCAGGAAGCAGAATAAATCACCTCATGACTGGCTGTTCTTGGGTCTCATGGGACACTAGTGGTATTTTTTTCTACACAATTCTTTCTTTTACAAGGCTTTCCCATTTACTCTAAGATATTTGTCATCCCTGGCTTCTGCATACTAAATGCCAAAGATGACCTACAGTCATCTTGACAACTCAAAACCACCTCTCACATTCCCAAACAAACTCTCTGTAATAGGGATGGTATCACCCTGTAGGGAACCACTGAGCAGAACTTTTCATCTCTGCAGGTCCTTCAAGGCCATCAAGGTTCCACATCACCATTTTGTAGATGAAGAAAGTGGAATTCATTCTAGACTTTATTAAGTAGGAAAAAAACTTGGACCCTATTTTCATGACTCTCAGGCAAACACTTATCCCCCAAGTCGTGGCACTGCCAAACTCTAAAAAGGCTCCTTTTCTTCCTACTGACATTCTCTTTTATACCATCCTAAAAATGCTCTTATGACCACAAGGTAAATGCAAATCTCTGGCAACTTCTTTTGGCAATATATGTTGACCTACTTTTTTCTCATACCTAAAGTACTGGATGGTCCTGAAGTGATAGGCAAAAAGTAGGCTTAAAGTTAAGGTAAAAACTAAGCATCTTCAGATGGAAAGTGCAGGAAAGATGAAGGAGAAAAAAATTATCTAGACTTATCCCCATCATTATTTTAGAGCACCAAGAATAAAACAAGAACTTAAAATATTCTAGAAAGGTGATAAAACAAATTTCTTCAAAGGAATAAGAATTAGATTGAAACCATAATTCTCATTAGAAAAACTGGATTCTAGCACCAATAGTACCAGTAAACATTTTTGCTTAGTAGGTAAAAAAAATACAATCTTCAACATTCTGGAAGATAAAAAATCTTTTTGAAGCAAGATAGCACTCAAATGAGAAGATAAAATTTCATATATATATCCTATATAATAAAGAGGTAATATGCAAATTGACCATCACACCCTTGCACAAGATGGCCGCCCCCATGAGGCCACAAGATGACTGCACCCATGTGGTCACAAGATGGCTGCCACAAAATGGCCAGCAGGTTAGGGACGACCAGGCCTGAGGGGAGGACAGTTGGGGATGGCCAGGCTAGCAAGAGAGGGCGGTTAGGGGCACTCAGGCCTGCAGGGGAGGGCAGGTGGGGGCATTCAGGCAAGCAGGGAAGGGCAGTTAGGGGTGACCTGGTCTGCAGGAGAGGGCAGTTATGGGCAACCAGGCCAGGAGGGGAGCGCAGTTGGGGGAAACCTGGCCTGCAGAGAGGGGAAGGCAGTGGTGACCAGGCCACCAGGGGAAGGCAGTTGGAGGGGACCAGGATGGCAAGGTAGGACAGTTAGGGGTGATTGGACCAGCAGGAGAGAGTTGTTGGGGGCAACCGGGCCAGGATGGAGGGCAGTTGTGTGTGATCAGGCCAGTAGGAGAGAGCAGTTAGTGGTAACCAGGCTAGTAGGGGAGGGAAGTTGGGGTTGACTGGGCCTGCAGGGGAGGGAGAGCAGTTGGAGGGGACCAGGTCTGCAGGGGAGGGCAGTTAGGGGCGATTGGACCCACAGGAGAAGGCTGTTGGGGGCGACCAGGCTGGCAGGGGAGCACTGTTAGGGGTGACCGGGCTGGCAGGGGATGGCAGTTGGGGGCTACCAGGCCAGCAGGGGAGGGCAGTTAGGGGTGACTGAGCTGACAGGGGAGTGCAATTAGGGGTGGTCGGGCTCACAGGGGAAGGTTGTTGGGGGTGATCAGACCAGCCCAGGAGGGTAGTTGTGGGAGATCAGGCTAGCAGGAGAGAGAGCAGTTAAGGGTGACCACACTAGCAGATGAGGGCATTTGGGGGAGACCGGGCCTGCAGGGGAGGGAGGGAAGTTGGGGGGATCCAGGCTGGGAGGGGAGAGTGCTTAGGGATGACCGGGCCAGCAGGGGAGGCAGTTGGGGGCTATCAGGCAGCCAGGGGAGCAGTTAGGCATCAATCAGGCTGGCAGGGGAGTGGTTAAGGGATGATTAGGCTTGCAGGCAGAAGGAGTTAGGGGTAATCAGGCTGGCAGGCAGGTGAGGGGTTGGGACCCAGCAGTCTTGGATTGTGAGAGGGATGTCATCTGCCGGTGGGATCAGGCCTAAACCGGCAGTCGAACATCCCTCGAGGTGTCCCAGATTGGAGAAGGTGCAGGGTGGGCTGAG
>NW_006297066.1:993807-994325 GCF_000327345.1 Myotis davidii | reverse complement strand
TATTTGCAATTATATCATTTAGAATTTAGATATTTTTTAATTGAACCCTTGTAAATGTTAGCGCAATTTAATAAATTATGCTAGAAGCAATTAGGAGATTTTTCATGTAATGCAGATACATTTCAAATAATATTTTATTAATTTTTAATTTTTTAATATTTTAATTTGAAATAATCTCATAAATGTAAAAAAAACTATAAAATACTACAGCATGTTATATGTACCCTTCCCCCAATTTCTTAGGTATTAATAATTTAAACATGACCATTATACAACTAACAGAATTTGGAATATATTCTTCTTGTAATCTCTTTAATGTTACTTAATCCACTTACTTTGTTTTTGTTAATCTTCACCCACGGATATTTTTCCATTGAATTTTAGAGAGAGTAAAGGGAAAGGGAGAGACACATTGATTGGTTGCCTCCTGCACATGCTTTGATAGGGACTGGGGATCAAGCCATCAACTGAGGTACATGCCCTTGACTGGAATCAAACCTGGGACCCTTCAGTCCACG
>NW_006297066.1:985379-993600 GCF_000327345.1 Myotis davidii | reverse complement strand
CCCCCCGCCTTCTTTTTTTTTTTTTTTTTTTTTTTTTTTTTTGCTTTTTTTCTAAGACATTTCACATTATTTAAAAGAAGCCAATATACAGGATATAAAGGGTATAATATTTACAACAGTACAATAAATAGGTTGGGGTGGGATGGGACTGCAGGATAGAAAGTCTCCCTGAAGGGATTAAAAATCACATAGATGCTAAAATGTCCATGAAGGTGTCGCTTGAGGGTGAGGGGTGCCTCTGCCTCATTCCTTTGAGGGCTTGGCAGTAGGAATGCTGAGGGATTTGCCCCAAACTAATACATGGCCCACCCTGAGCCTGGAAATCTTCCACCCATGGAATATTCCCTTCCTGAGAGAATCAGCCCTAATCTCTCAGCCAGGGCCTGGAGAAGCAGCCCAGGTCATGGCACAGCCAGGACTGTGGACATTTCATGGCCTTTCCACTCCCACTCCAGCTGCCTAACAACTCTGCACTGCTCCCCTCGCCCACTTCCCCCATCATCCCAACAGGACACCTTGCACAAGAGGGGACACTGGTTTTCCCATGCACATTGGGAACTGGCTATTTCTGTTTTCTGGAGTAAAAAGGTTCCTGTGGGTCGGGTAAGGTCTCTGCTTGGCAGGAAGTTCTGAAACAGAGCTGCTGATCACACCCACCTCCTCTGGGCATGGAGCAGCTCGGGCCCTGGGGGCTCATCTCTCCAGCAGAACTGACGGGAAGACCATGTGTACCCTTCTGTCCCTCACCCTTCACATGCCCTTCCGTCCCTCACCCTTCACATGCCCAGAACCATAGTGTCGCACTTCCTAATTCCTATCACTGTATTTCATTAGTTCCATACTGTTTTACTAATCCTGAATCTAAACAGATCGGTTCAAAAGGAGATCATTCTATTTTTAAAGTAGCTGGGGCCTCTCGGGGCGAGCCTTGCCTTGCAGCCCTGGACCCGCTGATGGGCAGTTCCAGGGCCAAATGGCAAGACAGGCTGCTGTGCCTCCTGGGTCCCGGTGGAAGATGCAATCCATCATGTTTCCTGCGGCCACACAGGCTGGCACAGCTGTGCCTCCTGGGTGGCGTCTGCCTCTTCCCTGCCCCACTGGGCTTCTCTGATCACTGGCAGGGGGCGGGCAAAGGCAGCCCAATTCTCCAAGCCGGGGAGTAGGGCAAAGGAGGCCCCAGGGCTGCCTTTGCCCTGCCCCCTGGCTCTTGGCTGCCACCTGGGTTTCCAATGGCAGGTGCTTCTTCTGTCCTTCCCCTTTCACCTCCCAGCATTGCGCCTATGTATGCAAATTAACCGCCATCTTTCTTGGCAGTTAATTTGCATATCACCCTGATTAGCCAATGGGAAGCATAGCGGAGGTACAGTTAATTACCCTTTTGTCTTTTATTAGATAGGATACTCTCATTGTTACCATCAGACCTGAGTGCCTCCTCTTTTAGGAACAATTAGATCGTTATTTTGTCCATGTGGTTGTCTGTTCTTTGCTGATATATATATATATATCTCCTGTGGCTGTCACAACAGAAATAAGCGGATGGATAACTGAACAGCAGGCTGTGTAGGGCGACCAGGCCTGCAGGGGGTTATTGAAGATGACCAAACAACTGAACAGCAGGCTGCGTGGGGCGACCAGGCTGGCAGCGGGACAGTTAGGGGCAACTAGGTCAGCAGGGAGGCTGTTAGGGGCAACCAAGCTGGCAGGCAGAGATGGTTAGGGGTGATCAGGCTGGCAGGGTGGGCCATTAAGGGCAATCAGGCCAGCAGGGTAGGGCAGTTAGGGGCAATCAGATTGGCAGTGGGGGGCAGTTAGAGGCAATCAGGCTGGAAGGCAGAGGTGGTTAGGGGTGATCAGACTGGCAAGGGAGGCAGTTTGGGGTGATCAGGCAGACAGGCAGGTGAGCAGTTAGGAGCCAGTGGTCTTGGATTATGAGAGGGATGTCAGACTGTCAATTTAGGCCTGATCCCCAGGATGAGGCCTCAACTGGTAGCCGGACAACCCCTAACAGGTCCGGATTGGAGAGCGTGCAGGCTGGGCTCATGGGGACAACCCCCATGCACGAATTTCGTGCACCGTGCTTCTAATACAGCCGTGGGCAAACTACGGACCGTGGGCTGGATCCGGCCCATTTGAAATGAATACAACTATTGAAAAAAAAGACCGTACCCTTTTATGTAATGATGTTTACTTTGAATTTATATTAGTTCACACAAACACTCCATCCATGCTTTTGTTCCGGCCCTCCGGTCCAGTTTAAGAACCCATTGTGGCCCTCAGAGTCAAAAAGTTTGCCCACCCCTGTTCTAGTAGATAATAAAAAGTTTATCTGTCATATACCAAAAAATATTTACTCTGTTTCCCTTATTATTTGTATCTCACATTAGTGTAACACACTTGTTACAACTAATGTGTTCTGCCAAAAATTTTAAAAGTTTAAGAAATGCATTTTTTTCTTAATAATGGAATTAACTCAGATGTTCAATAAGAAGTCTGCCTCACTGTTATTTTGATTTGCATCTCTCAGATGATTAGTGGCTTTGAACATGTTTTCTTATGTCTCTTGGCCTTCTGTATGTCCTCTTTCAAAAAGTGTCCACTTAGGTCCTTTGCCCATTTTTTGATTGGATTGTTTATCTTCCTTTACTTAAGTTGTATGAGTTCCCTGTAAATTTTGTAGATTAAACCCTTATTTGAAATAACATTGGCAAATATGTTCTCCCATGCAGTGGGTTTTCTTGTTGTTTTGTTGATGGTTTCTTTGTTGTATAGAAGCTTTTTATTTTGATGTAGACTCATTTTTATTTTCTCCTTAGTTTCCATTGTCCTAGGAGCTGCATCTATAAAGATATTGCTACAACATATGTCTGATATTTTGCTGCCCATGGAGTCTTCTAAGATTTTTATTGTTTCCCATGTTATAGTACATATAAATCCTTTAACCATTTTGAGTTTTTTCTGTGCATGGTGTAAATGAGTGATCTAATTTCATTTATTTTGCATGTATCTGACCAAATATACCAGCACTATTTATTGAAGAGACTATCTTGACTCCACTGTATGCTCTTGCTTCTTTTGTCAAATATTAATTGAGCATAATGGCTTGGATCTATTTTTGGGTTCTCTGTTCTGTTCCATTGGTCTATATGTCTGTTCTTATGCCAGTACCAGGCAGTTTTGAGAAAAAATGAGGTACCATCTGACATCTGTCAGAATAGCTGTTATCAACAAATCAACAAAGTATAAATGCTGGCAAGGATGTGGATAAAAAGGAACCCTCGTGCACTGCTGGTGGGAATGTAGATTGGTGTAGCCACTGTGGAGAACAGTATGGAGTTTCCTCAATAAGTTAAAATGAAACTCCCATTTGATCCAGTAATCCTACTTCTAGGACTATACCAAAAGAAACCAGAAACACCAATCAGAAAGGATATATGCACCCTTATGTTCATAGCAGCACAATTTACAATAGCTAAGATTTGGAAACAGCCTAAGTGCTCATCTACAGAGGAGTGGCTTAAAAAACTGTGGTACATCTACACAATGGAATACTACACTGCTAAAAAAAGAAGGAACTTTTGCCATTTGCAACAGCATGGATGGAACTGGAGAGCATTATGCTAAGTGAATAAGACAGTCAGAGAAAGATAAATATCACATGATCTCACTCATTTGTGGGATATAATGATCAACATAAACTGATGAACAAAAATAAATCCAGAGACCAGAGGCAGGGGAGGAGGGGGGTTAGAAATCAACCAAAGGATTTGTATGCATGCATGTTAGCATAACCAATGAACACAGATACTGGGGTGGTGGGGGCTTGCCTTTGGGGGTTAGAGTGGACTGGGAAGGGAGTAGGGGGTTAATCAGAGAAAAAGGAGACATGTAATACTTTAAACAATAAAATAAAATAAAATAAAATGTCTAAATCCTGGCGTGCCAACCACGCAGCACACCTGGGAAACTACTGGCCATGGTGTATCAATAATGTTAGAGGGCCTAGTGCCAGGAGGCCACTCCTAGGTGGAGCAGGGTGATGGACCCCTTACTTTGGCCACTCATCACAAAAAGCTTCTTCCTATTCCACTTTTAAAACAGCTTATACACACAGTCACACAGATGCATCAACAAGGCTAAACTAAGATATTTTTATTGTTTGAGCTTCCTTCACAGAAACTCAAATAACGGTTGACTGAAATAATATAAGGTTGCTTTTATTTCTCATTGAAAAACAAAAAAATCATGAGATCGGCAACCCCTAACATTGGCCAGTGGTGAAGTTCAAATAATATAGGCTGAGAAGTCTGTGTAACAGCCTTGTCATGGATAAGCTCTAGTTCTTCCTACAGCATTTAAGGCAAGAAGGAGAGGAACAAGAGAAAGCCAAAGGGCAGATGCGGTGGGTTTGCCATCCCTTTAAGAAACTGTGTTCAAATTCCCTCAAAATGGACTTCCACTTAAATCTCATTAAGCATGTCTCATTAGCAAGTCCCTTCATCTGCAACAGAATCTAAAAAATGTAGATTTTTTAACTAGGTTTAGTGCCACACCAAAAGAATTATAATTCTATTAACAAGAAATATATTATGTAAGTAACTGAATTTGGGTACTTATTCATTTTTATAATGGACTTTTTAAATATAATTACTTATTAAATGAATTGGGGTGAATTTGGTCAACATGAACATCTAAGTTTCAGGTGTGCGTTTCTTTGTTAGAAGATCTGTATATTGCACTGTGTACCCACCACACAAAGTCAAATCTTCTCTTCTCACCTTATGTTAGGACTCAATTCCCCCCACCCCATTCCCTCTGGCAACCATCACACTGCTGTTTGTGATCATGAGTTTCAGTTTTATATCCCACACTAAAGGCCCCATGGGTTGGGCCTAAACCGGCAGTCAGACATCCCTCTCACAATCCGGGACTACTGGCTCCCAACTGCTTGCCTGTTTGACTGCCTGATTGCCTCTAACCACTTCTGCCTGCCACTGATCACCCCCTACCCCCTCCCCTGCCAGCCTTATCATCACCTAACTGCTCCCCTGCCAGCCTGATCACCCCCAACTGCCCTCCCCTACAGGCCTGGTCACCCCCAACTGCCCTCCCCTGCTGGCCATCTTGTGGTGGCCATCTTGCGGGCTGCCATGTTGTGCGAGGGTGTGATGGTCAATTTGCATATTACCTCTTTATTATATAGGATATGAGTGAAATAATATGATTCTTAGTTTTTTCTTCCTATTTCTCTTAATATGATATCCTCAAGGTCCATCCATTTTGTTGCAAATGGCGCTATTTCATCCTTTCTTATGGCTGATATGTATTCCATTGTATATATGTGCCACTTCTTTATCCAGTCCTTTACTGCAGAACCCTCTGGTTGTTTCCAAGTCTTGGCCACTGGGAATAATGCTTCAATGAACACAGTGGTGCATATGTCTTTGCAAATACATGATTTCAATTTTTTAAAGTATATACCATGGAAAGGAATTGCTGGTTCGTGTGGTAACTCTATTCTTAACTGTTTGAGAAATGGCCTTTGTTAATTTTATTCCTAGGTATTTTTGCTATCCATAGAGTTGTACCAGTATACATTCCCACCAACAGTGAATGAGGGTTCCCTTTTTTCTACAAGCTCTCAAACACTTGTTAGAGCTTGTCTTGTTGATAATGGCCACCCTAACAGGTGTGAGGTGGTATCTCATTGTAGTTTTGATTTGCATTTCCCTAATTGCCAATGAGGTTGAACATCTTCTCATATATCTATTGGCTGTTCATATGTCTTCTTGGGAGAGGTGTATCTTTAGGTCTTCTGCCCACTTTTTTATTCAGTTGTTTGTTTGATGTTGAGTTTTATGAGTTCTTTATGTATTTTGGAAATTAACTCTTTGTCAGAGCTACTGTTTGAAATATCATCTCCCATCTGGTTGGCTGCCTCTTTGTTTTGTTGTCCATTTCTTTTGCTATGCAGAAGCTTTTTAATTTGATATAGTCCCATTCATTTAGTTTTGCCTTTACTTCCTTTGCCTTTGGGGTCAAGTTTATAAAATGTTCTCTACTCTATGACCAAGGTCTATAAGTTTTGTACCTATATTATTTCCTATGTAGCTTAATGTTTTTGGTCTTATATTTAGGTTTTACCCATTTTGAATTAAACTCTTATACATGGGGACAAACTGCAATCCTGTTTCGTTCATTTGCATGTGGCTTTCCAGTTTTCCCAGCACCATTTATTGAAGAGGCTATCTTTACTCCATTGTGTGTTTCTGGCTCCTTTGTCAAAACATATCTGTCTGTATATGTGGTTTTATAGGTAGGCTCTCTATTCTGTTCCATTCATCTGTGTGCCTGTTTCTCTGCCAATACCATAGTGTTTTGATTACCATAGCTCAGTAGTACAATTTGAAGTCAGGTGGTATGATACCTCCAGCTTTGTTCTTTTTTTCTCAGGATTCTCTTGGCTATTCAAGGTCCTAGGTGGTTCCATACAAACCCAATGATTTCTTGCTCTATTTCTTTAAAAAATGACTTTGGAATTTTGATAAGGATTTCATTATATCTACATATTGTTTTTGGTAATATGGCCATTGTAACTACGAGATATTTTTTCACTTTGCTTTGTCTTTTTCAATCTCTTTGAATAATGCTTTGTGATTTTCAGTATATAGGTCTTTCACACTTTTTGTTAAGTTTATTCCTAGGTATTTTATTCTTTTGGTTGCAATTGCAAAAGGAATTGGTTGTTGTTGCTTTTTCATTTCTTTTTCTAAAGTTTTGTTGTTAGTATATAGGAAGACAATTGATTATTTTTCCTGCAGCTTGACTGTATTTGTTTATTGTTTCCAATAGTTTTTTTGGTGGAGTCTTAGAATTTTCTATATATAGACAAACCATGTCATCTAGAAAAAGTGATGGTTTGACTTCTCCCTTCCCTATTTGGATACCTTTTATTTCTTTCTCTTGCCTTATTCTTCTGGCTAGGACTTCCTGCACTATGTTGAGTAAGAGTGTGAAAGTGGATATCCTTGTGTTGTTCCTGATCTTAAAGGAAAAGCTTAAAGTTTTTTACTATTGGGTATGATATTAGCTGAGGGTTTATCATAATTGGCCTTTAGTATGTTGAAGTACTTTGCTCCTATTCCTATTTTATTGAGTGTTTTAATCATAAATGGATGTTGTATCTTATCAAATGCTTTTTCTGCATCTATTGATAAGATCATATTTTTATCCTTTCTTTTGTTAATGTGGTATATTACATTGATTTGCATATGTTGAACCGTTCTTGTTATTGAATTTGTTGGCATATAGTCTTTCATAATTTTTAGTGATTCTTTGTATATCTGTCATGGCTGTGGTGACTTCTCTCTGGCTTCTGATTTTGTTTATATTGGTCTTTTCCCTTTTTTCCTTATTGAGTCTAGCCAGAGGTTTGTCAATTTATTAATCTTTTCAAAGACCAGGTTTGTTTTATTGATTTTTTTTGGTATAACCTGTGTGTGTGTGTGTGTGTGTGTGTGTAATCTTTGCCAGGTTTTGGTCTAGTGTTATATTGGTCTTGTAGAATGTATTAAGAAGTATTGCCTCTTCTTCAATTTTTTGGAGGAGTTTGAGAAGGATAGGTTGTTCTGCTCTAATTTTTATTATTTACTTTCTTCTGCTGACTTCGGGTTGCTTTTTTTTCTTTTTCTAGTATTTTAAGTTGTGATGTTAGGTTGTTTACTTGAAACTTGTCTTTCATTTGAATGTTTGGTAGAATTCACTGGTGAAGCCATCAGGTTCCGAATTTTTACTTCTCTGGAAGATTTTTTTATGGTTCGCCTGTAATGATATAAACTTCCCTCTTTTTACTGATTTTGCTGCATCCCAGAGGTTTTGTCATGTCGTATTATCATTCTCATTTGTCTCTATATACTTTTTTTTTTGTTTGTTTCAATTTCCATCTAAAGGTATTTTTTTTTTCAAATTTTATTTTTTATTACAAAGGGTATTACATATGTGTCCATTTTTTCCCCGCCCTAGACAGTCCCCTAGCCTCCCCTATTCCCCAGTGTCTTATGTCCATTGGTTAGGCTTATATGCATGCATACAAGTCCTTTGGTTGATCTCTTACCCCCCTACCTCCCGCCCCCGAACCCTCCCCGGCCTTCCCGATGCAGTTTGACACTCTGTTTGAGGCAGCTCTGCCTCTGTATCTATTATTGTTCAAAAGTTTATAATGGTC
>NW_006297066.1:984479-985309 GCF_000327345.1 Myotis davidii | reverse complement strand
TATAATGGTCTCAATTATCCATGAATAAGTGAGATCATGTGGTATTTTTCTTTCATTGACTGGCTTATTTCACTTAGCATAATGCTCTCCAGTTCCATCCATGCCGTTGCAAATGGTAAGAGTTCCTTCCTTTTTAGAGCAGCATAGTATTCCATCGTGTAGATGTACCACAGTTTTCTAATCCATTCATTTGTCTCTATATACTTTTGATCTTATCTTTTATTTCTTCTTTGGCCCAGTCATTTTTTAGTAGTATGTTGTTTAACCTCCATACTTCCTTTTTGCAGCTGATTTGTAATTTCAAGGCATTGTGGTCAGAGAATATGCTTGGCATAATTCAATCTTCTTGAATTTGTTGATGCTAGACTTATGATCCAACATATTGTCTATCCTTGAGAATGTTTCATGTGTACTGGAGAAGAATGTAATATCTAATATTCAGGGATGAAAGGTTCTGTAAATGCCAATTATGTCCATTTGATCTAGTCATTAGTGTGTCATTTAAGGCCTATATTTATTGATTTTCTGTTTGGTTGACCTGCTTTGAACTGTCAATAGAATATTAAGATCCCCAACTATGATTGTGTTTGATATCCCTTTAGTTCCATGAGTAGTTGTTTTATATATTTCAGTGATCCCTGGTTGGGTGCATATATACTAAGAAGTGTTATTTTCTTGATGTTGAGTTCCCTTTATCATTATAAAGTGTCCATCTTTGTCCCTTGTTATCTTTGTTTCTTGAAATCTATTTTGTCAGATATAAGTATGTCTACAACTGCTTCTCTGTGGATGTTATTTGCTTGGAGGTCATTTTTCACCCTTTTATTTTT
>NW_006297066.1:978003-984463 GCF_000327345.1 Myotis davidii | reverse complement strand
GTGGAGAACAAAGTTCTTTGAAACATTAAGAATTCCTGTTTCTAGAGTTCATAATTTGTGTATAAAGCTTTTAAATTATGAGAATACTGGTTATAATAACATTTGTGGTTGGATTGGTTACGGTGTTTTGAGTAAAACAGCTGAAATACTGAAGTTTCTTGTATATACTTCTCAGAAAACTATCACATTGTCTTGAAACTCCTAACGTACTCAATGATGGACCCAGGAAATGTTTAAGTACTTGTAAGAAACACATGAAATACAAGTATATAGAGGATCTTTTTTTTTTTTTTTTTAGCTATATTTCCTGGTTTGGAGATTTTTGTGTGTGGATACCATTAAGTGTATTAAAAATGAAGTTGTTTGCAGCTTAGATGTGTCTCTTATAGGCAGCATATGATTGGGTTTTGTTTTTTGTTCCACTGGCTACTCTGTGCCTCTTTATTGGTGAATTCAAACCATTTACGCTTATGCTAATTATCAATGTATGAGGATTTTCTACAGTCATTTTATCTTTTGTTTTCTGGCAACTCTGTGCCTCCATTGGTCCTTTTCCTTTATTTTTATGTCTTTTTTTTAATGGTATTCCATAAATCTTTCATTAAAAAAATAAATAAAAAATAAAAATAAAAATGAAGTTGCATATGTACCATAGTTTTTTATTTTCTTTTGAGTGCATCTGATCTTCACCCTCTTCTGCCAGTTCAGACCTCTCCCATCTCACCTTTTAAATTTTTCTTGTCACAAATTATCTCTGTTTATGCTGCATGATTTTTGTGATTTTACTCATAGTGTTATGCCCTTATGTTCTTTGTTTCAGGTAAAATAACTCCCTTGAGTATATCCTGCAATGCAGGTTTTCTGGTGGTAAAATCGCTCAGCTTTTATACGTCTGGGAATATCTTTATTTCTCCTTTGTATTTAAAGGATAATTTTGCTGGATATATTATTTGTGGCTGGTAATATCTCTCTTTCGGATGTTTGAACATTTGGCTCCACTCTCTTCCAGTTTGTAGAATTTCTGCTGAGAAGTTGGATAAAATTCTGATGGGTTTTCTTTTATAGGTCATTTCATTCTTTCCCCTGGCTGCTTTGAGAATTTTTTCTCTGTCTTTAATTTTTGAAAGCTTCAATATCAAGTGCCTTAGAGAGAGCCTCTTTGGATTGAGGTAACTAGGTGTTCTGTTTGATTCTTGTATTTGAGGATCTAGTTCTTTCTATAGATTTTGGAATTTTGCATCCACTATTTGTTTTAATGGACTCTCAATTCCCTAATTCCTCTTTTCCTCCTCTGCAATGCCTATAATTCTAATATTGGTTTGTTTGTTTTTTTCTGATGAAGTCAAGTAGGTATCCTAGAGTTCATTCATTTTTCTTTATTCTCAGGTTTCTCTCCTCTTCCCTCTTTGTCATTTCTCAATTCCTATCTTTGATATTATTAGTTCTTTCTTTTATGTTGTTGGCTCTGTTTTCTTTTGTTTGTTTATTTGTTTTTCATTGTTTTGGTTTTTTTTAAATCCTCACCTGAGGATATTTTCCCATTGATTTTTAGAAAGAGTGGAAGAGAGAGGGAAAGACAGAGAGAAATATAGATCTGAGAGAAGCATGTCAATTGGTTGCCTCCTGCTTGAGCCCCAACCAGGGCCCAGGCCAGGGAGAAGCCTGCAACTGAGGTATGTGCCCTTGACTGGAATCTCATCTGAGACCATTTGGTCTGCAGGCCAATGATCTATCCACTGAGCCACCCAGCTAGGGCTCATTGGCTATGTTTTCTACTCTCAGTAGTTCACTCTTATTTTCCTTAATTTCATGCTTCAATTCCAGTATTTTAAATTGGTTCTTTTTTTAAGTTTCTATATCCCTGGAAAAGTGCTCAGTTTGTTTATTGATTTGTTTTCTGAGTGCACTGAATTGCCTGTCAGTATTTTCTCACATCTCATTGAATATTTTCAAAACTGAAAACTTCAAATCTCTGTCATCTATATTTTGCATTTATCATTGAAGTAGTCTTTCCACTATTATTCTTTAGATCACATTGAATCACAAGATATTTTACCTCTGTGATCTCCCAGACATGACCTCCATGGCTTCTAAAGACAGTACACCCATGCTGCTTGGGCTGCTGTTTGTTTTTCCCTGACCTCCATGAGATCCCACCCTAAGAACCCCTCCTGGTGATCCATCATAGAGGGAAACAGAGGTTCTATTACAAAAGTTTTTGCTTTACAGATAATATACTCCTAGACCCAACTCCAAGGACAATGGGAAATGAATTTTCAGAGTCCAAGTGGCTGCAAGGCTCTGTGATTCTATTTCTTTGTCTGAAACACCACCACCTGGCCTGACAGTGGAAAGCTGCACAGCAGAACCCCATGCTGTATCATGCATCTGCTGACTCAGGAAATGATTGTGTTGCTTGCTGCTCATCCTGCTGGGCTGGTTCCCACACTTCTCTGTTCCTCCCAGCTAATGGAAGTGCCTGCTACTGCCAGCTTTCTCTCATCTCCTGGCTGAGCCAGAAGCTCCTGGCTGCATTGCTGCATCTGCGGGCCATCTGTGTTTTCCTCCCTTCTCATCTCCCCATTTATTCAAGGTTGCCCTCTTTTAGGTGTTTCAATGTGCAAGTCTCCCAGGTGTGTGTCTGTGTTGATCAGTTATTTCTTTGTTGAATTATAGATGGATAACTTGTTAAAATGTCTGGGAGTGAGGAAAAGATTTGCCTTTATGCCACCATTTCTCTGATGTCCAATAAATTACTTATTTAATCTGACCATGGTGTATTCTACATATGGTAAACCACTGTTATTATAGTGTTGTTAGAGCAATCAGTGGGTCCAATTTCCCTGACATTAGTGCCAGTGGGGTGGCTCTTGTGATATTTTCAGAAAAAGAATTTTATAAGACTCCCCTAGGAAAGTGAATGGTTTTATTGGCATGGAATTACATTTCTCAGGTTGTAAAGTCCCATGTCCCTAACCCAGTCCTGAAAAAGTTACAGCTGGGGGTAAGGCAGAGGTAAAAGCAGGGCCTGTGTCCAGAGCTTCCATTCCATGCTGGAGTTGAGTCCCGCAGACCATCAGGCTAGTAGGTTCAGTCCATCAGTCTATTGTGTGGGTCCCACATGGCTGTAGGCCACTTGAGGGAATGCAGTGGAGCACTCCCTCTGCAACAGAAGTCAGGCTCAAGCAGCAAGAGAAAGCAAACCAAGAGAGAGAACTCTTTCCAGGAATTTAAATATTTATATTTCATGCCCTTGCAGTGGCCATGTCTTTTCTTGCCACTGATTGTTCCCAGGTAAGCACCTTCCCACGTCACCCAGACCTCACTGGGCATGCATCTATTATCTAGTCCAGTGATGGCGAACCTTTTGAGCTCTGCATGTCAGCATTTTGAAAAACCCTAACTTAACTCTGGTGCCATGTCACATATAGAAATTTTTTGATATTTGCAACCATAGTAAAACAGAGACTTATATTTTTGATATTTATTTTATATATTTAAATGTCATTTAACAAAGAAAAATCAACCAAAAAAAATGAGTTTGCGTGTCACCTCTGACACGCGTGTCATAGGTTCGCTATCACTGATCTAGTCCCTTCCCCCAGTGATCTATGGGAAACAGACTTGGCCAATGTTAATTACAGCTTTCTGGCAAAGCTGTATAATTGTCATGACTATATTATCTTGTCTTCTTTTACTCCTTTCCTGTTCTTTAATAACTAGGTTATTACAATGGTATCAATAGGAGGTTAATTTTGACTACAAATTTATATCTCATTATGATCTTAGCAAACTAGTGCTAATTAATGTTAGTTACTTCTATAAGGGACTGCACAGGTTTCCTGAAAATAAAAAGTGGTTAAAGGTACAGAGGCAGAGCTGCCTCAAACAGAGTGTCAAACTGCAGCGGGAAGGCCGGGGAGGGTTCGGGGCGGGAGGTAGGGGGGTAAGAGATCAACCAAAGGACTTGTATACATGCATATAAGCATAACCAATGGACATAAGACACTGGGGGATGGGGGAGGCTAGGGGACTGTCTTGGGCGGGGGGGGAAATGGACACATATGTAATATCCTTTGTAATAAATAATAAAATTTAAAAAAAAAAGTGGTTAAAGGAATTTCTTCCTCCCTAACAGGTTTTGCTCATTGGTAGAGCTTCGGCCTGCAGACTGAAGGGTCCCAGGTTTGATTCCGGTCCAGGGCATTTACCTTGGTTGTGGGCACATCCCCAGTAGGTGGTGTGCAGGAGGCAGCTGATCGATGTTTCTCGCTCATCGATGTTTCTAGCTCTCTACCCTTTTCCCTTCATCTCTGTAAAAAATCAATGAAATATATTTTTTTAAAAGAAATTTCTTCTTTATGTAAGTTACTTTAAGGTAAAGCACAAATGATTATAACAGGTTAAAACACAAAGAAGAATCTTGATTTGCCATGTCAGTAAGACTAGAATAATGAAGGCACTAATTTAACAAGATTACCTTATGGGTATTTTCAGAAAACTGCAAAGAATAAAGGTTGGGAATCAAAAAAATAATAATCCAGACCTCTTTCACATCAGGATTCATGCTGCCAGAAGAGCTTAGCTGGAAGAAGGTCAAGTGCTATTTATCACACTCTACTAAAAGATCTTTGTCCCCCACCAAATTGAGGTCTTGTTACTATACCTGAGTCTATCTCTAAGAGAATGATAAAATGATTAAATAATTTCCCTCAAGGTCGAGGCCCTGTGAAAACAACTGGAATGGGGAGGGGTGCATATGTAAACCTGTCCTGTTAAGTGTACAATTTAATATTACCCAGCTATGTGCTGTTCCATATGGTACCATTAGCCGCATGTAGCTATTTAATTTTAAATTAAAATGTCTGGTACTTACAAATTGGACTGTGTTTTGAAAAGGACAGGTCATTATATGTAATGACCAAGGAATTACATGAAGAAAGGAACTTGGTTTCTCAATAAGTCTTCATGAAACCAAATGGCCCATAAATCAGGGCAATCACTTTGGAATCTTATACAAAAGAGAAATAAATTATTTCTTGAGCCACTGTATTTTGGGGTCTCTTTATTACACAAAGTTTAAAACTAAATTTTATTTCAGTTTTTATAAAACCTCTTATTCATATACTCTTTTGTTCTCTTATCTTAAATAAGGCAATATGTACCCTCAGATCTTCTCATCTCTCCATCCCTGAGGATAATCATCTGAGGAGATAATCCACACTATGGTGTTAATGACTGAGTTCCAATGGCTAGCATTATTGTGTTAACCTCTTTCAGAATCATTTGATAATAAAAGAAATAAGGGTGGTAATGAATCTTTGATGGAGAACTTTTAAGAATTAGCAACATATCAGTGGGAGAGATACTTTGGGGTCTGAAGATTTCTTATCAGTTCTCCATACACTCATGGCTAACTCCTCTACATATCAAGGTAGCATCCAAATTCAGAATTTAGAATAGACCTTTTTTTTTTTCAAATAAGATATATGAATGGCTTACAGATACATGAAAAGGTGCTCAATATCATTAAGCATAAAGGAAATAAAAGTCAAAACTATAATGAGACATCATCATCTCAGAACTCTTAGAATAGCTATTAGCAAAATAACAAGAAATAACAAGTGTTGGCATGGATGTGGAGAAAAGGGAATTCTGGTGCAATGCTACTTGGATTGCATTTGATACAGCCACTATCAAAAACAGTATGGAAGTTCCTCAAAAATTAAAAAAGAACTACCATGTGATCCAGAAATTGCACTTCTGGGAATATATTTAAAACAAATGAAAACACCTAGTCAAAGAGGTTTCTGAACCCCCATGTTGATAGCAGCATTACTTACAATAGTCAAGACATGAAAACAAATTATATATCCAGAGAAATGAAAAGATAAAGCCGTGCTATATCTATACAATGGAATGTTATTCAGCTATAAAAACAAGGAAATACTGCCATTTGTGACAACATTTATGAACCATGAGACTATTATGCTAAGTAAAATAAGTCAGAAAAAATACTCTATGATCTCACTCATGTGTGGAATCTTTTTTTTAAATTATATTTTATTGGGGTGGCATTGGTCAACATGAACATATAGATTTCATTTGTAGCTTTCTAAGTTACAAAATCTTTTTTATATTAATTAAGTCTTTATTGTTCAGATAATTACATTTGTTCCTCTTTTTTTCCCCCATAACTCCCATCCACCCAGTTCCCCCCCCACCCTCCTCTCTTACTCCCCATCCACTGTCCTCATCCATAGGTGCACGATTTTTGTCCAGTCTCTTCCCGCATCCCCCTGACCCCTTTCCCCCCCAAGGATAGCCAGTCCATTCCCTTTCTATGCCCCTGATTTTATTATAATCACCAGTTCATTCTGTTTATCAGATTCTCAACTTGATTTTCAGATTCTCTTGTTGATAGATGTGTATTTGTTGTTCATAATTTGTATCCTCTCTC
>NW_006297066.1:957334-977297 GCF_000327345.1 Myotis davidii | reverse complement strand
GTATTTCATTGTGTATATGTGCCACAACTTCTTTATCCAGTCATAATGTTGAGGGCACTTCAGTTGTTTCCATGTCTTGGCCACCGTGAATAATGTTGCAGTGAACATAGGGGTGCATATATCTTTGCATATAAATGATTTCTAGTTTTTTGGGTATATACCCAGGAGTAGCGTTGTTGGGTTATATGGTAGCTCTATTCTTAATTTTTTGAGGAATCACCAGACTGCTTTCCACAGTGGTTGTACCAGTCTGCATTCACACCAGCAGTGGGAGCTTCTTCCACAACGTCTCTAACACTTGTTATTGCTTGTCTTATTGATTATGGCCACTCTAATAGGTGTAAGATGGCATCTCAAAGGCAAGGGAGGTAAAGGCAAAAATAAATGAATGGGACTATATCAAACTGAAGAGCTTTTGCACAGCAAAAGAAACAGAGAACAAAACAGACAGCCAAACAGATAGGAGATGATATTTGTAAAGAGTAGCTCTTACAAAGGTTTAATTTTCAAAATATATAAAGAACTTGTAAAACTTAACACCAAACAAATCAACAATCCAATCAAAAAGTGGGCAGATGACTTGAAAATACACCTCTCCCAAGAAGCTATATGAAGATATATGAAATTAAGGATATGTGTGGAATCTTAAAAAAACACACTAATAACTAAAGAGATTAGAAGTTGGGGGGGTATGGGAGAGAGAACTGGATGAAAGTGGATAAAACTTGCAGTTATAAAATAAATAATTACTATGAATGTAACACACAACATAATGAATATATTCAACACTGCTGTACATATATTTAAAAGTTGGTAAGAAAGTAAGTCTTAAGAATTCTCATTTCAAGGAAAACATTTTTTTTCTTTTTTGTCAATATCTATATGAAATAATAGTTGTTAACTTATTGTGCTAATCATTTCACAATGTGTGTAAGTCACATCACTATGTTGTACACCTTAAACCATACAATGCTGAAAAAAGACAAATGCAGGATTTAATTGCAAAATCTATTTAGGAGGAGAAAAGAAGGAAAAATCCATTTCTGTGCTGTGTCTTTGCAAATTTTAGAGATTTAATACTGAAAGGAGTAAACCAACTCTTCTTCAGTATTACCATTCCATGACTACATAAGAGGCCACACTATATTTATATCCTTGTTAGACCCATGTAGAAATTTATCCTACAGGAATATCAGTACATTTAAAAACTCAGTATCTTTCATACAAGATTGCTGCATAAATACTTGTTTGGACAGTCCCTAAAGAGGTACCTTACACCCTTGATAATTCAGGCAGCCAGTAACTTCTTTTGTCCTGAGTTAAGATGCCCTTGTTAAACAGCACTTTTCTCTGCAAGCATCTGCACCCCACTCTCTGCCATGGCCATAGGTGCTCCCCATTTTTATTACCATGCCTGCCATGCAAATGAATGAGAACCCTCCTCTCCTCTGTGCTATATTTAGGTAAGGTAGAGGGACCCCCACAACAGAGCTGTTGGGTCTTCTCTGCTAACCCATGTGTCTTGCTACTTGAGTCTGAGTCTACTTACAGGGGAGCCCTTCTACAGGGACTTTGCCATATCGTTCTGCAAAGTGATTTCTGCTCAACATTCATCCTCATTCCCCATTTCTCATCCTTATACCATCAATCTGTTTATCCTAGATGTGGCTCAAGTTTTATTTTTCCCCAGGAGGCTCCTTAGTGAGTCAGTAAGACTTACACTGACTGTGTCATATAAAAACTGTTGGTTAGTTGTAATGTAGCAGTGCATGTACAAACATGGTCAGAGTTGTTCATACTGTTGTCATTTAAGTTGTGATTCTGAAAGCAATTTTAGAGTCAGGACAGGCAGTTTTGGGGAAAATGGGTTCCATGGGAGAAGAATGTATATGTGAAGGGAAGGAGATAGTTCCAAGACCTCAGAATGCTTACCTTACTTCCATTGAGGATAGAGAAATGTTACAAGAAGAAGACATACCTTCACAGAGGATAAAGAAATGTTACAAGAGGAAGGCATACATCCACAGGGGATAGAGGAATGTTGTAAGATAAGGGGGAGAGAACGAGGGGGGTACCAGGTGGCTTTGTACTTTGAAATGAATATTCTGTAGAAGAATGACCAATTAGGAGAGCACAGGGCTCATAAATTAAGGAAGGGTCCAGTTAGAAAGGGTCATGAAGAGACAAAGAGCTGCAGGATATATAACCAAAGAACAGATTTAGATTTTTTCCCACTTTAGAGAGAGAGAGAGAGCAGGCTCTTCCCATTTGGGGACTCCACCCCAGGGGGAGTTTGTATATGCTTCCAATAAACTTCCACATTTTTACTAAGGAAGCTTTTTAGTTAGAGAGTTTATTCTTCAAACTTTGTAGGGAAGAACCCACAAGAAGAGTCTTCACCTCAACTTCATGTATCAATTCTATATAAACATACGGAGTTGAATTACCATTTAAAATGTCATCAGGAAAATTATACAGTGATTCATCATTGATATTAAAAACTACAGTGTATGAAGAAAAGGGAAGAAACAAGAAATGAGTCATAAATTTGATTTTAGTTAAGCAAAATTTTGTTATTAGAAGAATGGCTGGAATTTATATTTTCTGGCAAAAACAACTAAGTGCTTAGTAAGAACGAAATAAATAAATCAATGATATTTTGCTACTGACATATGTGGAAAGTAATTAACAATCACACATAAGAAACATATATAAAGGCATGAGAAATTGCCCAAACCATCATAATGGATGAAGGAAATTTCAAACATGACCACCTCATCTGAATGCTTCATGCATCCAGCAGGACTAGAAGTAAGGCATCAAATAGAATTTTGTCAGATGATCCCTTCTGCCTTTGAACAGAAACTACTTAAATTCTGAGTGATTTAATTAAGAAAAACATGACATTGGATTTATTAACACTATGAAATCAAGAAATCAAAATCATGGGTTTGGGTAACAAAAAGTGATTTATCACTACAATACTATGTAAAATAGCACATGGCCAAAAGTTTGACTCCATATTAAATTGTAAACCACAAAAATCCTATATAATAAAGGCTAATATGCAAATCACCAAATGGTGGAATGACCAGTCACTATGATGTGCACTGACCACCAGGGGGCAGATGCTCAATGCAGGAGATGCCCCTTGGTGGTCAGTGAGTACCACAAGGGGAGCGCCATTCAGCCAGAATCCAGGCTCATGGCTGGTCTGCACAGTGGCAGTGGCAAGAGCATCTCCTGCCTCTGCATCAGCTGGATATCCCCTGAAGGTTCCTGGACTGCAAGAGGGTGCAGGCAGGCTGAGGGATCACCACCACCACCCCCAACTCCGAGTGCATGAATCTCATGCACCAGGCCTCTAGTCTAAGAATAAGACATTTCCCCAAAAATAAAATTACTTTCCCTTAAAAAAGATGCAAACAGACAGTTGAGCAGATAGAAGATTGGTGGTTAATTTCATCAGAGATGCCCAGAAGCACTATGTAGCCAAGTGAGTTAGTCCTTGGTGTTTTTAAGACACGTGTCTAAACAATTCCAATGAGAAGAAAAAAGCGCTAAAATCAAACTTATTAGAAGATTGGAAGAAAATCCCAGATAATATAGTGGAGCATTTTTAAAGAAACATTGTATAATGGAGGCTCCTGATGGTATAAACAATGACACTATACATAAAAACGCAGGCATTGCTGGATCAGAATCAAAAGTCATTTAAAGGAGTCAGACCATGGATGGGAAATTTTAGGGATACTTTAACCAATCCATTTTATATATATTTTCCTTTACAGAGTGATATATTATTTTTAATTATAATAAAAAGTCTGAAAGAGTTCTTCAATATATTTGTGTAAAATAAAAATTAGACAGAAATATTGTTCCATGATTTGATTTGAAGTGTTTTCTCTTTTTTAGTATATAAGACTAGAGGCCCAGTGCACAAAAATTTGTGCACTTGGGAGGGAACCTCAGCCCGGCCTGTGTACTCTCGCAGTCTGGGACCCCTCAGGGAATGACCATCTGCTGGCTTAGGCCTGCTCCCCAAGGGTTTGGGTCTAAGCTGGCAGTCAGACATCCCTCTGGCAGCCCGGGAGCCCTCGGACATCCTTAGCACTGCTGAGGAGGCGGGAGAGGATCCCACCACCACTGCTGTACTGGCAACCATCAGCCTGGCTTGTGCTTCACTCTGGCAGGGCTCCGGTCAGAGGACCCCCCCCATCCCCCCCACAGGCCTCCTGGCTCCACCGATCCCAGGGTCGTGAGGCCTCACGGCTCTTCTTGGCGCCGGGGCCATGAGGCCTCGCGGCTCCACTTGGCACCAGGACCGTGAGGCCTCGCTGCTCAGCTGCTTCGGGGCCCTTTGGCTCCTGCTCACTGCTGGGTGCCTACGTATGCAAATTAATCGCCATCTTTGTTGGGTTAATTTGCATACTAATCCAATAGTGGCTTGGGTGTAGCGAAGGGATGGTCAATTAGCGTCTTTGTCTTTTATTAGTGTAGATAATAGTGGATTTTACAATCATGAACACCTTTAATTTGATGAAATTTAATGTACTTTTTGGCTTATTGCTTCTCAAGATGCTATAACAGTTTAGATAATCATCATATATATATAATAAGGATGGTCATTTCCAGTTGTGACAATTAAACTATAAACTCTTGCTCCTAAATTTTCCAAGACCATCATCCAGCTTCTCCAGGGATTGTACATTTACCCTCTAAAACGGAGGTCATTCTCTTTCAAACCAGACTATGAAGTCTATATGGGGTACTCCTTAAGAAATGAAGGAGAAGAAGAATATTTATTTAAAAAAATAATGAAACAACTCTTTATATTTTCCACAAATATACCCAAATAGTTGACATTTTTCCAACATTCAACAAGCATCTTGGAGGCTATTTACTGTATTCCAGACACTACACTCATCAGATCTTATTTGCAGGAAACTTACTTTTGGTATTTTCTTGCGATTTTTGTCCCTAATTGACCATTTAGTCAAAATATTAAACCTCAACATGGCTAATTAGAAAGTCATGTTTTCATAGCTTCATAATCTGTATCAGAAATATAATCATATTAGGCATATAACAAAACATAGTTATTCTTTCATTGAATGTCAGATACTCATTGAAACAGCCTGCTGACAAGCACGAAGGCTAATTATAGCACATCACCTTTGTAGAACATTTGTGCTTGTTAATTTGGAGTTCACAGATTGTGTATGAAGTTATAGTGTTTTGTTTTAGATAACAAGGGTGGTGGTATCAAAAATAAATCATTGTGAAATCAAAGGAATAAGTTGGTTATTAATAGTGCTTGATACTCAATGTCTAGCTACTGTTCCATCTGCTACTCTGGTCTTCCTTTTACATGGCTTCTATTATGTTACTTTATAGCCTGTGGGATCTCCTTTTTGCAGCCCCATCAAACCTATAAGTTCCTCAGCTTGAATTCTAAGGCTTCAGAATCAGATACAACCCTGACAATTGAAATCATTTTCCACAGCCTCAAATAGGCAATTTTTCTTCAGCCAGGTCCTTCCTGTCAGAGACCTCCTGCATGTCACAGGAAATGTGTTTGAGAGCTCAAATCATCAATTTAATTGTTGAGGCTTTATAATGCTGAAGACTATGCATCCAAACGAAGGGATCTTTTTTTTAACCATTAGCTATTTGTTACAATATTTAGTGCCCAACTTCAGTGGTGATTCAGGTATCTGGCACAGTGTTTCAGGTATGTGTTTGCTTACTTAATACTTTGGTATTCCTACTACTGAGATAAATAAAAATCTCAGGAAAAGGTATATACATCCATATCAAGATATAAGAATCTTGCTTCATAGGAAATTATTAGAAGGTTTGATCTGTTATAAAATGATTTACATTTGAAATATTTATGTTTGGAAAATAATAGTTTGCTGTGAACTAATATGAACAAGCAAAGAAAAAAGATAAAGGACCCAAGCAAAAGGAAATTCAGAAAATCCTATCGGTGAGATGGATGGTAACTTAACACAAACTATAACATCCATTTGTCACATTTTGTCTCAATGACCCTAATATTTGGTAGTTGTCTTTGGGTGTGTGTGAATTCTTAATGTGATAAAGTCAAGTATTGTGTGTGTGTGGCAGGGGCGGGGGAGGGGAGTGACAATATCTTATTTTGAACCTGAAATAAGAATGTGTATAATGATAAAGGATATGAAACTTCACTGGGCAGTTGAAATTTGATAGCTGAAGTGGCAAGTAAAGTTAGCATTGCTTCTGATCCCACAACTCTATTGCCCTACTGATTTTTAACACTTCAAGTTAGATTAATATTGCCAGGGACCTTACTTTCCAGAAAAGCTGTTGATTAGAGAAAGTAATATCAAAAAGTATGCCCTTCTCCATTGTACATGCTCTTTCTCTGGTTTCCTTTTACTTGTGCTGTCCCTATTTTTTTCCAAATAGTGTGGGCATCTCAGAATAAAAACTGTGTTCTATTTCTGGAAATGCATCCTACAGTGGCAGTGCCATCCTGAGCAAATTGGAAGTCTAAAATGCATACTTTGTAATTGATTGTTTGCTTGAGAGGAATTAATAAAGTGTGTGTATAAAAAAAAAAAAGAATAATCTGATTATTGAAAATCTAATTACTTATGAACATTACTTACCCAGATTTCACCCTAAGATACCAATTTATTTGAGGACTTTGAGATTTTCCACCTCAAGGACTTCAGAAAATGATGGGGATATATTAGATTTTAAGGTAGGTAGAATTTTATTTTATTTTACGAATTTATTTCATTCATACCCTACCTTCTCTCTTTTCCTCATATTAATTATCTCTGTAGCTATTCATACTTATTTTGTTTAACTCTTTTCAAAAGTCATACTCTTCTTCAACCTTCAATAAAACTAAATGGGAACCTAAATTCTAAGCACTATACATGGAATTGAGGATTGTGGGAACACAGGTCCTTGGACATCGGGTATTAGATGGAGAAGACATGAGAAGTCCTGGCATAGAAGAGAGACTTTATTGCAGACCAAGTAGCCATTGGTAATAAGGAACCATCAGATAAAATAGTTCTTCAAATGGGCCCCACAAAGCAGCCATGTACCGGCTAGTCAGTAAACCATTTACACCAACTTAGACAAAAGAGACTTCTTGCCAGATAGTGATATTACTATTTGGGTTATAGAAAGGTATGCCTGTGCAGTGCATACAGTAAAACTGTTGTGTCCTTGCTTTTGTACCTGTGTATGGCAAATTGGCCTTGAACATCCAGAATATTCTGATTAGGGTTTCCACAGGTATATGAACTAATAAGCCACAGGGTTCCTTAATATATGAGGTAGCACATGGGAGAGTTTTGTACAGTTGAATGAAGTTAGAACTGCTGTTACAAAAAAAACTGATTTTGTGCAGGAGCATTTGATGAGAAGTCAGGACTCCTAAAGTGCAATTATTTCCCATTGTCTCTTGCTTAAACATGTGTATTTTTTATTATTCCAGTTAATATTTAGAAGACAAAGGAGTGAGTTAATGGAATAACAGGTGTGTGGGTACCATGTGTAATAATATGCCATCAGAGATTTTGTTTTCTATAAGATTTCTGATAATTGAGTGCTTAGTATGTGGTTTGTTTTCTAATTACAATCAATCATTCCTTCCTTGAAGTCATTTTGGTAACACATCTCTGCCACTATTTTTAGATCTGTGACAAATCATAT
The DNA here is from genome assembly GCF_000327345.1 of Myotis davidii. NCBI lineage: Eukaryota > Metazoa > Chordata > Mammalia > Chiroptera > Vespertilionidae > Myotis > Myotis davidii. Next base: position 969,578 of record NW_006297066.1, on the reverse strand, counting down.
CTTCTGTACAGATTCAGAAATATTTTTATTGAATAATTCTCATCAAAAACTGCTTTAAAGACTATACTAACAGTTGTTTTATCCCAAGGCTTGGCTCCATTTCATACAGAAGGGAATTAAGTTTATTATATCAATTAATCAATCAGTGAGTGCTAATCTTATGCCTGTGTCAAGTCATTTACTATTATTGGGAATGAACCCACATCTTGATAATGTCTTCCACATATGATCATTTAATCTTGAATTTTCTTTAACAAACTATGGTCTTTTATTGTGAAACTCCTGTTAAAATGCAAATAGTTCTGGTAGAGGTATACACAGATCAAAATTCACATCAAAGTAAGAATAACTAATACAACTGATAACACCTCTTTCCTTAAAAATAGTTGTTCTGTTAAACAGCTGAAAACACTGGAGGTATTCATTCTAAAAAGAGGAAAGGATACAAACATTTGAGAGATGCTAAGGACAATTTTATCTGTATTTGCAAATTACCATGGATTTTCACAGACTAGAAAGTTAGTAGAATTTTTCCCAAAAGTTTTCTTAGACCGTATCTTTCTAGTTGTCCAATTACTTGAGTTCCAGTGAGAAAGAATTACAATTGACATCCAAACTACACATAGAATCAAATTATTCATAGAAACCATAGTTTGCTATATGTATACTTATTTAAATTGTGTTTGTGTGAAGTTTTTACAGTTCAATACATGATGTAAACTTAATTGTTTCCAACTCAGTTATTACTTTTTTTATAAGCTGGGAAAAATAAACAAAGTCCATACAGTCTTGAATTCCACTAACACAGTCTGGGTCTTCCAAGTTATGGAGCCACTGGAATATATACTTATTGAATAAATTAATGAGTGTGAAAGGACAAAGAAATCAAAAAGCACGAGAGCCGAGCCCGGTTTGGCTCAGTGGATGGAGCGTCGGCCTGCGGACTGAGGGGTTTCGGGTTCGATTTCGGTCGAGGGCATGTACCTGGGTTGCGGGCACATCCCCAGTGGGAGATGTGCAGGAGGCAGCTGATCGATGTTTCTCTCTCATCGATGTTTCTGACTCTCTATCTCTCTCCTTCCTCTCTGTAAAAAATCAATAAAATATATTTTTAAAAAATTAAAAAAAAAAGCACAAGAAAAAGCAGAAGCAACCTGGTAAAAAATGATCTGATAAGCAAACAATCCAATTATAATAAAAATATTCTCCATCAGTAAATATTCAACAGCTATAGGCTTTACATATAACTAATGAGTCTTCCTTTGCTATAGACCCTTTCACATAGTATGATACAGCATGAAATCAGGAATGCTTAGGAGGAATGATGATAGTTGCATACAGACAACAGTGTGGTGATAGCCAGAGGGAAAGGGTTTGGGGCTAGATGGAATTGGGCAAAGGTGGGTAAAATGGGGGAAAAAGAGACTTTGCTTGGGTCATGGGTGCAAGATGCAGTGTGCAGATGATGTTTGAGTTGTGTATGGTTTTGTGAACCCATGTGATCCTAGTAAGTTCAATTAATTTTAAAAAGTGGCTGTTCTCAGCCTAACTCCTCTAATGGTGTGAGTGCAAATGACTACCTGGGGTCTCTCACCCTTCCTGTTCATTGCATCAAGATCTGTGACTTATGGTAAAAGATTAGGTGGTGGTATAAAATATTACTTGAAAAGCACTAGTGTTTTATTGTGTTTGCTTTTACCATCGTGTAGAAAGTGAAAGGATTGCCATTATGAGGTATTCTAGTAAAATCTCTTATTTAACAGGATATATGTGTGTAGGTTTCAATCAGAGGAGCTCCTGGTGCATAAGTAGTAACTACTCAGTATGAATTACCATTGGATTTATCACAAAAAACTTCAGGTCATGCTCTCTATATAATACAAAGCAGTTTTTGGCATCTAGAGTTTATTCTACCCAGAAAAATTAAAAAGGAAATTTGATAGAATTAGCCAGAATATTCAAGCAAAACAATTACTCTTGTCTGAATTATTTAGGTTAAGGGATTTTCCCCCGTGAATAATGGCTTTAGTAGGACTGTTTAAATAGCTTTCTCAGTATTTCTAAGTGAGACCTTATTTTAAGAATACAGATAAAAGATTTAAGGAAAGAGGGTTCATTTTAAAACTATTGAGGATATACATAATATACATAATGAAATGAAATATTGAAATTCACTTAAACAGTAGAGAATATACTAAATCAAGATTAGGGCCGAAACTGGTTTGGCTCAGTGGATAGAGCGTCGGCCTGCGGACTGAGGGGTCCCAGGTTCGATTCTGGTCAAGGGCATGTACCTGGGTTGCGGGCGCGTCCCCAGTAGGGGATGTGCAGGAGGCAGCTGATCAATGTTTCTCTCTCATCGATGTTTCTAACTCTCTATCTCTCTCCCTTCTTCTCTGTGGGAAATCAATAAAATATATTTTAAAAGAAAAAGATTAGGATCTTTCTGTACCAAGCAACATAGAATTCCTTTGGTCCTAATTTACCTGAAGAAATGTTTGCCATCACTTTAAAGACTTTCGTGTAACCCTAGCCAGTTTGACTCAGTGGAGAGAGCATCAACCTATGGGCCAAAGGGTCCCAGGTTTGATTCTGGTCAAGGGCATCGACCACGGTTTCAGGTTCCTCCCTGGCCTGGGCCCTGGTCAGAGTACATGCAGGAGGCAACCAATCAATGTGTTTCTCTCACATTAATCTTTCTCTCTGTCTTTTCCTTTCTCTTCCACTCTCTCTAAAAATCAGTGGAAAAATATCCTCGGGTGAGGATTTTAAAAATAAATAAATAGTAAAAAAAAAAAATTTGAACAAGACTTTCATGTAGTCAAAATCAATCTCTTACACTTCCTTGGACCATATTGTTGTCTTTTGACATTCCACATATGTGAAATCATTTACTCAAAGTGAATAGAGAAGTGGGAAAATTAGAGTTTCATAGTTTTTTAATTGGAATTTATACAGATTTTACAGCTTTGCATTTTAAGAAAAGAAAATATTTTCTACAGCTACAAAATCACTCCAACAGATTGGCTTACTGCCATTATTTTTATTTCTAATTGGCTTACATCTGAATTATCCTGGACATAGTTATAAATTTGAAATTATAGTAACTGCTGAAGGGTGACTTTTTTTCTGGCTATAAAATACAATGAGGGCACAGCGGCAGCATCCAGAAAATGAGGAAAGCTTAAACTTTTAATATAATAATAATACTGTTCCCTCTTCCTTGTTTTGACTGAAGCTGTGAAACAAGAATAAGCTTATTGGGTTTCCTAGTACTTACAATGATTAATATAAGGTCATATTCCCAAAAGAGTGATTAGCCAGTCAATTACATCAGTGTGAATCTAGAATTTCTTACTAAGTGTTACTTTACAATAAAAGTGGCTAAACATTCAATAAAGCATTGTACAATATATCTTTTTATACCGAATACTAGAGGACCAGTGCACAAATCTGTGGGATCCCTCAGCCTGGCCTGCACCCTCTCGCAATGCGGAACCCATTAAGGGATGTCAGAGGCCTGGTGCATGGATTCAGCCAGATCCCCAAAGGCCAGGCCAAGGGACTCCACTGGTGCATGAATCTGTGCACCAGGCCTCTAGTATGCATATAAGATCTTTGATTAATCTGTTCCCACCCGCTCCCTGTCCCCTTCCCTCTGAGATTCACCAGTCTGTTTCATGTTTCCATGCCTGTGCATTGATTGTCTGCCCCCTGGTGGTCAGTGTGTGTCATAGCTACTGGTCAAACAGTCGCTTGGGCATATATAGATAGATAGATATGTGTCTACATTGAATATATATGAGGAGGGTGTAAGAGGAGGCAGAAATATGACAGGAATAACTGATTGGTCTAATTCCATTGGAAAGAGATCTTCGGATAATTGTGAATCTCATATTGAATATGAGTAAGCATTGAAATTCTACCTACTTATCTTTCTATGTATGTGTTTGGTGGGTTTTTATGTTTTTTCTACTACATGCTCAACCTGTAACTACACACACACACACACACACACACCACTCATCCACACAATTTCTTTTTGCTCACTCTCTCTTCTTCACTGCCATCCTGCTGGCCACCATCTTGACTCTATCCAGTATTTAATATTTTATGTGTCATATAATTGATACTCAATAAATGACCACCATTATTACTGAAACTATATCTATGACTACCATCCCCTTAATATTGCTAGAACATAGAGATTCAATAGATAGCCATGGGAGATGAAAGTGAAAGTGTAGGCAAAATCCAGACCAGGGAGCTCATATGCAATGAGAAAGAGCTTCAGCTTGATCTCATGGCATCTGGTGAATTAGTTGTTAAAGGATTTTAGCAGAGAATTAATATTTTTGAAATTGGCAGTACAGAGCCCCACTCCTGATGCCCATATATAGAGGTAACTGGGAGAAAGTGGAGAAGAGTGAGTAGTGCTGAAATATATTACATGTCATAAGACTCAGTTTATAGTAAAAAAATTGCCACACCTGTGGCCCCTGCTACCATTGCAAGCACACCCAGGCAGCCTGCACTGGCACAGAAACCATGCCATCTTGAAGGGGAGAGGTTCTGTGACTAATAGCTCAGCCTCACCACCACCCAGACTGGCCTAGACACCACCCAGAACTTTGCAGCCACTCAGGCCAAAGACCTACCACCACAGCTGCAGGCCTACGGGCACCAGGACTCCAACATCCCCAGCAACAGGCTCAAGTTCTAGAGTGTGTTCCCCTCCCCTTCTGACCCACAGCTTTGGCCTAGGTCCCGTGCATCCTGGCACCTGGGCTCTCCCATGAATCTCGGGGTACACAACACTCATGCTGACCCTCTGCCATGGCCACAGGTGTCATGCATCCCAGTGCCTGGGTTCTCTGGTGATTTGGGGGGAACATGACCCTCCTGCCAAGCCCTCTGCTTCAGGATATTGATTCACAGATCCTTTACAGATAGCAAAAATGGGGAAACAAAGAAACAACCCCTAAAGGAAAGAAAATGGGAAATAACCAGAAAAAATATTAAATGAAAAGGAGGCAAGCAATATGTCAGAAAAAGAATTCAGAGTAATGTTCATATAGTTCATATACTGGATGAATGAGAAAATCAACAACTTATGCAAGAATCAAGAGGAAATTAAGAATGATATAGCTACAATAAAACACACAATGGAAGGTTTCAACAATAGACTAAAGAGAATCAGGGGACTAAACTAGTGAGCTAGAAGATAGAGCAGAGAAATATGCCTAATCTGAACAGCAATTGGAGAAAAAAATTAGAAAGCAGGAGGAGAGCATAAGGGAAATGTGGGACAACATGAAAAAAAGTAATATACATATAATAGGGATGCCTATTTGGAGAAATAATGACAGAAAACTTCCCTGATTTGGGGAAGAAGGAGTCACACAAGCACAGAGAGTCACAAACAAGATGAACCCCAAAAGACCCCCACTAAGATACGTCATAATTACAATGGCAAACATTAACCACAAAGAGACTTAAAAACTCTGAGACAGAGACAGAGAGCTACCTATAAAGAATCTCACATTAGATTATCAAATGATCTCGAAACAGAAACATATCAGACCAGAAGAGAATGAAAGGAAGTATACAAAGTGATGCAAAGCAAGGGGCCGAATCCAAGAATACTCTACCCAGCAAGGCTACCATTAAAAATTGAAGGGGAAATCAGGAGCTTCCCAGACCAAAAAAAAAAAAAAAAAGGCTAAGGGATATTATCACTACAAAGCCAGAATGAAATAAATGCTAAATGAAATGTTGTAAAAGGCAGAAATAGAAAGGGAAGAAGGAACACAAGCATAAAGAATAAAAATGGTAACAAATAAGTACCTATCAATAAACTTAATGTAAATGGAATGAATGCTCCAATCAAAAGACATAGAGTGGCTCAGTGGATAAGAAAACATGACCCATATATAAGCTGTCTACAAGAGACCAATCTCAGAACAAGGGAATCACACAGACTGATAGTGAAGAGACGAAAAAAAATTTTCAGGCAAATAAAAATGAAAAAAAGCTGTGGTAGCAATACTTATGTCTGACAAAAAAGACCTCAAAGTGAAGGCTGTAATAAGCGATAAGTAAGGCCACTTAATAATACTAAAGGGATTGATACAAGAAAATATATCTCTGGTAAATGTATATACACCCAATACAGGAACACCCAAATACACAAACCTTTAGGAAGATATAAAGGGAGAGACTAACAACAATACAATCATAGCAGAGGACTTTAATGCCTTATTTACATCACTGGATGAATCCTCTAGAACAGCAAAGAAACAGAAATTCTAAATAACTCACAAGATCAGATGGACTTAATTGACATCTTCATAACATTTCACCCCAAAGACACAGAACATACATTCTTCTCAATTGATCATGGGACATTTTCAAAGATAGACCACATATTAGGACACAGGCAAAGTCTTTTCAAATTCAAGAAGATAGAAATCATATCAAGTATCTTCTCAGATCATAATGGCATAAAATTATAAGTCAACTACAATAAAAACAATGAAAAAATCAAACACTTGGAAGCTAAATAGTATGCTATTAAGCAATAATTTGGTTACCAAAAAGATCAAAGAGGAATTAAAAAGCATCCTGAAAACAAATGAAAATGAAAATACAACAATCCAAGATCAATGGGACACAATGAAAAGGAAGTACATAGCTCATAGCATTACAGACACAAAAAAACAAAAAACAAAAAATAACTGGTAATAAATTATCTAATTCTACAACTTAAAGAATTAGAAAGAGCTCAACAAGAAAAGCCCAGAGTGAGCAGAAGGAAGGATATAATAAAGATCAGAGAAGAAATAAATGACATAGAGACAAAAAAAAATTACAAAAGATCAATTAAACCAAAAGCTGGTTATTTGAAAAGATTAACAAGATTGATTAACCTCTCACCAGGCTCACCAAGAAACAAAGAGAGAGGACCCAAATAATCAAAATCAGAAATAAAAGAGATGAAGTAACAAGCAACCCAACAAACATACAAAGGATTGTAAAAAAATATTATGAACGACTCTACTCCAATAAACTGGACAACCTCAATGAAACTGACATATTCGTAGAAAAATACAATTTTCCAAAACTCAATCAGGAAGAATCAGAAATCTTAATAGTTTGATAACTACTGATAAAATTTAAATAGTAATAAAATAAATAAATAAATATAAAAACCCCAGCAAGCAAAAGCCCTGGACCAAATGGCTTCAGAGAGTAGTTTTACAAAACATTTAAAAAAAAAACTAAAACCTATTCTTCTCAGAGTATATCAAAAAATTCACATGGAAGGCACACTTCTAAGCTCTTTCTCTGAAGCCAGGTTTACCCTAAACTCAAAAGTAGATAAAGGCACTATGAAGAAAGAGAATTACAGGCCAATATCAGTGATGAACATAGATGCTAAAATCCTCAACAAAATTCTAGCAAATCAGATCCAGTATTACATTAGAAAGATCATACACCATGACCAAGTGGGATTTATTCCAGGGATGCAAGGCTGGTACAATATCTGAAAATCAATAGACATGATACATCACATAAACAAAGTGAGAGATAAAAATCACATAATCATATCAATTGGTACAGAAAAGACATTTGACAAAATTGAACACCCTTTCCTGATAAAAATTATCAGCTAAGTGAGAATTGAGAGATCATACCTCAGCATAATAAAAGCCTTCTATGACAAACCTACAGCCAACATTGTACTCAATGGGCAAAAACTAAAATGATTTCACCTGAGAATAGGAACAAGATGGAGATGCCCACTTTCACCACTCCTGTTCTATATAGTACTGGAAGTGCTAGCCATAGTGATCAGACAAGAAGAAGAAATAAAAGCCATCCAAATTGGAAAAGAAGAAGTAAAATTGTAATTATTCACAGATGGCATGATATTGTACATTGAAAACCCTAAAGACTCTATCAAAAATCTACTAGACTTAATAAATGAATTTTGCAATGTAGCAGGATACAAAATTAACATCCAGAAATCTATGGGTTTTTTTACACACCAATAATGAACTCACAGAAGAGAAACCAAAAAAAAAAAATCCTTTTTACCATTTCACCAAAAAAGTTAAAATACCAAGGAATAAATTTAATCAAAGGGAGTAAAGGACCTGTACTCAGAAAATTACAGGATACTGAGAAAAGAGCTAGAGGAAGACATAAACAAATGGAGGAATATACTGTGTTCATGGATTGGTAGATTCAATATAATTAAAATGTCCATACTTCCTAAAGCAATCTATAGAGTCAATGCAATCTCCATTAAAATACCAACAGCATATTTCACAGATCTAGAACAAACTCTCCAAAAATTTATCTGGAATAAAAGCAGACCTCGAATATCTGCAGCAATCTGGAGAAAGGAAGAACAATGTTGGAGGGATCACAACACCAGATATCAAGCTATATAACAAAGCCACTGTTCTCAAAACTACATGGTACTGGCGCAAGAATAGACATATAGACCAATGGATAACAACAGAGAACCCAGAAATCAACCCAAGCCATTATGCTCAGTTAATAATTGATGAAAGAGGCAAGAACATACAATGGAGTCAAGACAGTCTCTTCAATAAATGGTGTTGGGAAAATTGGACAGATTCATGCCAAAAAAATGAAACTAGACCACCAAATTAATCCATACACAAAAATAAACTCAAAATGGATAAAGGAAAAAAGAAGGAATTCTTGCCATTTGCAACATCATGAATGGAACTGGAGAGCATTATGCTAAGTGAAATAAGCCAGTCAGAGAAAGATAACTACCACATGATCTCACTCATTTGTGGAATATAGAGAACAACATAGACTGATAAACAGGGACAGATCCAAAGACAGAGAAACAGCGATCAGACTATCAATCCCCAGAGGGAAAATAGGGGAGGGAGTGGGTAGGGGGAGAGATCAACCAAAGGACTTGTATGCATGCATATAAGCCAAACCAATGGACACCGACAACAGGGGGATGAGAGCATGAGTGGGGGTCGGGGGCAGGGAGGTTTGGGGTTAATGGGAAATGAGGGCACATTTGTAATACCTTAACCAATAAAGAAATTTTAAAAAAAGAAAAAAAAATGGATAAAGGATTTAAATGTAAGATGGGAAACCATAAAAATCTTAGAGGAAGCCATAGGCAGCAAAATAGCAAACATATTTCGTAGCAATATCTTTACCAATACAGCTACTAGGGCAATGGGAACTAAAAAGAAATAAACAAATTGTACTACAATAAAATGGTGTTAAAATTAAAAGCTTCTGCACAACAAAAGAAATCATCAACAAAACAAGAAAGCCACTGAATGGGAGAACATATTTGCCAATGTTATCTCTGATAAGGGTTTAATCTCCAACATTTACAGGGAACTCATAGAACTCGACAAAAGGAAGATAAACAATCCAATAAAAAAATGGGCATAGGACCTAAATAGATCCTATTGAAAGAGGACATACAGAAGGCCAAGAAACATATGAAAACATATTCAAGTCACTAATCATCCTAGAGATGCAAATCAAAACAACAATGAAGTACCATCCCATACCTGTCAGAATGGCTATCATCAACAAATCAACAAACAACAAGTGCTGGCGAGGATTCCAAGAAAAAGTAACCCTCTTGCACTGCTGGTGGGATACAGACTGGTGCTGCCACTGTGCAAAAAGAATAGAGTTTCCTCAAAAAATTAAAAGTTGAACTTCCATTTGACCCAGTAATTTTACTACTAGGAATGTATCCCAAGAAAACAGATATACCAATCACAAAGGATGTATACATCCCTGTGCTCATAGTAGCACAATTTACAATAGCTAAGATTTGGAAACAGCCTAAGTGCCCATCAGAAGATGAGTGGATTAAAAAACTGTGGTATACCTACACAATGGAATACTATACTGCTGTAAAAAAAGGAAGAACTCTTACCATTTGCAACAACATGGATGGACCTGGAGAGCATTATGCTCAGTGAAATAAGTCAGGAGAAAGATAAATATCACATGATCTCACTCATTTGTGGAATATAATGAACAACATAAGCCAATGAACAAAAATAGATCCAGAAACATAGTAGCATGGAACAGACTATCACACCACAGAGAGAAGGCAGGGGAGGGTGGGGACTCATGAACGCCTATAAGCATAACCAATGAACACAGACAGTAGAATGGTGAGGCCATATACTTGGGGAGCAGGAGCAGCGGGGAGAGGTCAGTTGGGGAAAAAGGAAACGTATGTAATACCTTCAACAATAAAGAATTTAAATGAATAAAAAATAAAAGAAGAACAAGAAAGAGAAAAAAATACTGCTCCAGATCCTGTAAGAGCACTGGCCAGGAAGGCTGGTCCATAGCCTAGAGCCAGGATCAATATTCAAGGTCTCTGTGGAGAGCAAGGACCTCTAAATAGGAAATCATGTGCTTCAGATTTTTTTATGAGTACTTAAAACTCCAAAAGAAAAGGAAAAAAAACTTAGTTATTTATCCAGATATTTTGTTCACATCCTATCAAATAGCTTTCCATCCAAATATTTGGCATCATATAGACTTATAGAGGTGTTTTAGCAAACACAAAGTTACATATGAGCCTTATCTTCCAAAGAAGAAAAACTGGAAATGTTCCTGAAAAGGACATCATGTAGCAATAATTCAATTTGATTTGGGGTATAGGTGCTTCTAACTCAATTCTGAATTGGTAGAGGTCAAACATAGTGTCTAGACCAGTGATGGCGAACCTTTTGAGCTCAGCGTGTCAGCATTTTGAAAAACCCTAACTTAACTCTGGTGCCGTGTCACATATAGAAATTTTTTGATATTTGCAACCATAGTAAAACAAAGACTTATATTTTTGATATTTATTTTATATATTTAAATGCCATTTAATAAAGAAAAATCAACCAAAAAAATGAGCTCGTGTGTCACCTCTGACACACATGTCATAGGTTCGCCATCACTGATCTAGACTAAACTGTCCCCTTAAGTTTTTTTATTCCCATATGTGTTAATCAGTGCACTACTTGTCTGAATGAGCTAATGACTCACCAATAAAATGCATATTTCTGTTACAAAACAATATATAGAAAGAATTCAAATCAATGACCTCAATTTCCACCTTAAGAAACTAGAGTAGTAAAAGAGAAAATGAAGCTGAAAGTGAGAAGAAGAATGAAAATAATAAAAATCAGGGTAGAAATAATAATAAAAAAACACACAGAAAACAAAAATATGAATAAAATCTGTTTTTTTAAATAAAATTCATAAACCTCTAGGCAGACTGATTAGGATAGTGAAAAGATATAAATTACCATTGACAAGAATAAGGGAGATGACATCTCTACAGATTTCACAGATCTTAAAAGGAAAATAAGGAAATATTATAAATTCAACAGCTTAAATAACATGGATAGTCTGTGAAAAACACAGACTACCAAAGCTCACTCAAGAAAAAATAAATAATCTAAACATTTCTCTTTTTTTTCCAAAAATTTATGGTAGCAAAATATGTATACCATAAAATTTACCATCTTAACCATTTTTAAGTATACAGTTCAATGGTATTAAATACATCAAAATGTTATGCAATGATTACCACTATTCATTTCCAGAACCCTTTTTATCTTGCAAAATAGAAACTCTGTACCTATCAAACACTAGCTCTCCATTTCTAACCTCTCCCCAGCCCCAGGCAGCCACCATTCTACTTTCTCCCTCCATGATTCTGATGACTCTAAGTACCTGATATAAGTGGAATCACAGAGTATTTGTCTTTTGTGATCAATTTATTTCTCTTAATATAATGTACTTAAGTGTCATCTATGTTGTAGTTTATATTAATTTCTATCCTATCTAATAAAAGAGAAACATGGTAATTGGCGTACGACCGCTACCCTTCCCATTGGCTAATCAGGGAGATATGCAAATTAACTGCCAGCCAAAATGGCGGCCAGCAGCCAGGCAGCTTGAAACTAACATGAGGCTTGCTTGCCTCAGTGACGGAGGAAACCAACGTTCCCCACCTGCAGCTGCAGGCCTCTGAGCCTGCAGTTTAAAAAACTATGTAACAAATACCGCCGGACTTCAGCCAGCAGGATCACAACATTGTATGCAAAGGTCAGATACCTACTTTCAGCAGCAGAGGCCTAAGAGCTGAAGAGCCTCAGAGCTAAAGCTGGCCCAGAATAAAAAAGGAAAAAAAGAAAAAAAGGAG
>NW_006297066.1:955719-956328 GCF_000327345.1 Myotis davidii | reverse complement strand
CGGCCCGGCCCTGAATGTGAGAGTGGCGGCGTCCCAACCCCCTGATCGGCCCTGCTCTGTGGGTGATAGAGGGCGGTGCCCCAACCCCCTGATGGGCCCTGCTCTGTGCATAACAGGATACGGAGCCCCAACCCCCCTGATGGGCCGTGCTCTCTGTGTGACAGGGGCAGTGCCTCCAACCCCCAGATTGGCACTGCTCTGTGTGTGACAGGGGGTGGTGCCACAACCTCCTCATCCACCCTGTTTTACAGGGGAAGGCGCCCCACCTCCCCAATTGGCCCTGCTCTGAGCCAGACCAGGGGCTGCACCTAGGGATTGGGCCTGCCCTCTGCCATCCGGGAGCAGGCCTAAGCCAGCAGGTCGTTATCTCCCAAGGGGTCCCAGACTGAGAGAGGGCACCCGCCAGGCTGAGGGACCCCCCTACCCCCTGAGTGCACAATTTTTTGTGTACCGGGACTCTAGTACTATATAATAAAGAGGTAATATGCAAATTAACCCTCACAAGATGGCTGCCTATGACCAAACTGGCAGGGGGTTTAGTGAAGAATGACCAAATGACTGAACAGCAGGCTGCATGGGGCAACCAGGCCAGCAAGGGCGGGGGGGGCC
>NW_006297066.1:952168-955516 GCF_000327345.1 Myotis davidii | reverse complement strand
GGGGTAGTTTGGGGCAACCAGGTCGGCAGAGGGGGGCAGTTAGGGGTGATCAGGCTGGCAGGCAGAGGCAGTGAGGGGCAATCAGGCTGGTGTGGGGGGCAACTGGGGTGACCAGGCCAACAGTGGGGACAGTAAGAGGTGACCAGGCCAGTGGAGGGGTCAATTATGGGGCAACCAGGCCGGCAGGGGTGCAGTTGGGGGTGATTAGGCTGGCAGGGGGGACAGTGAGGGGCTACTAGGCCAAAGGGAGCAGCAGTTGTGGGTGATCAGGCCATAGGGTTTGGGGACAGTTGAGGGCAACCAGGCAGGCAGGTAGGTGAGTGATTAGGACCCAGTGGTCCAGGATTGTGAGGAGGGATGTCCAACTGCTGTTTTAGGTCCAATTCCCAGGATGAGGCCTAAACCGGCAGTTAACATCCCCCAAGGGGTCTTGTATTGGAGAGGGTGCAGGCTGGGCTGAGGGGACTTCCCCCACCATGTATGAATTTCATGCACCGGGCATCTTGTAATTACATAATGTTTCATTATATGTATACTAGAGGCCAGGTGCACAAAAATTTGTGCACTCGGTGGGGGGAGGGGGGTCCCTCAGCCCAGCCTGTGCCCTCTTGCAGTCTGGCACCCCTCAGGGGATGACCACCTGCTGGCTTAGGTCTGCTCCCTGGGGGATTGGGCCTAAGCTGGCAGTCAGACATCCTTCTGGCAGCCCGGGAGCCCTTGGGGGATGTCCACTTGCCAGCGGGGAGCAGGCCTAAGCTGCAGTCGAACATCCTTACCGCTGTGCTGGTAGCCGTCAGCCTGGCTTGTGGCTGAGCAGAGCACCCCCTGTGGGGGGGCACTGACCAGCAGGGGGCAGCTCCTGCATCGAGGGTGAGGGGCTGAGGGCCGTTTGCAGGCTGGCCACAGCTCCTTCAGGATGGGGGTCCTGCTGGGGTGCCTGGCCAGTCCGGGTGAGGGGCTGAGGGTCGTTTTTAGGCTGGCTAAGCCCCCCAGTGGGGACCATCACCCCATGAGGGTGTGGCCAGCCTGAGTGAGGGGCTGATGGCTGTTTACATGCTGGCCACGGCCCCCAGCCACCCAAGCTCCCAGTGGAGGCTGGTTGGAAGCAGGTATCTGGGGTTTATTTGTCTTCTATAATTGAACTTTGTTGCTATGAGTGGAGGCCACAGCCGGCTCAGGGCAGGAGGGAAACTTGGCTTCCTCTATCACCCGGCAACCAAGCCTCCTGCTTGCTCCAGCTCTTTGGCTGCCGGTCGCCATCTTGGTTGGGTTAATTTGCATATAGTTACTCTGATTTGCTGGTTGGCATGGCTTGGGGCTTAGTGAAGGTATGGTCAATTAGCATCTTTGTCTTTTATTAGTGTAGATACCACATTTGCTTATCCATTTATTCATTAATGGGCATTTGTGTTGGTTCACATTTTACCTATTGTGAATAATGCTTCTATGAATAAGTGTGTAAAAAAATATTTCTTTGAGACCCTGCTTTCATTTTTTTTTAATGTATATACCCAGAAGTGGAATTACTGGATCATATGATAATTCTTTTTTTAATGTTTTGAGAAATCATCATACTGTTTTTAAGAGTGGATGTGCCATTTTAAATTCCCATTAATAGTCTCCATACTTCTAACAGGTTAATTCTACTATAAAATGATCTGAACATTTAATACAACCTTAATCAAAGTCTAAGCAGAATTTTTTTTGTTGAAATTATGAGATCATTCTAAAATTCATAAAGAAATAGATAGGACCTAAAACAACCAAACCAACTTTGAAAAAAAAGAACCAAGTTGGAAGACTAAGGCTTACCTTATTTTAAGACATATTATTAGAGCTAAAGTAATTAACACAGTATGGTCTTGGTATAAAGATAGACAACAAATCAGTGAACAGAACAGAGAGTTCATAAATAGACCCATACATAGAAATGGACGACTGATTCCTGATAGAGGAGCAATTGCAATTCTATGGAGAAAAGATAGTCTTCAAAAAAGAAGTAGTATTGGAAATCCATACACAAAAACATGAAGTTCAATCTAAACATCACATTATACTAGTATACACCACTTACAAAAATTAACTTAAAATGGAGCACAGAACTAAAAGTAAGATATTAAAGTTTTAGAAAAAAAGGAGAAAAATCTCTTTTACTTTAGGCAAAGATTTCTGTCAATATACCATGATTCATGTGAGTGAAATATAATACATTGGACTTTATGAAATTAAAAAATGTATGTTTTTTAAAACATACTCAGTGCTGCCTCCTCTCTGTTCCTCCCCAGCCTCCCTGCCATGGTCTGAGCTCTCAGACTGTGCCCTTCAGGCCTGTGGGAGGAACCGGTAACCTCTATTACCTGAGAGTCCAACCAGCCAGGAATGTGGCCAGAATTCTCACCTGAGAGTCACATCCACAGGACAACTAGTCCACAGAAGCCATGGAAATCAGACCTGCAGAGAATGCAAGAAGAAAGCTCTAGGCATCTGGCAGCATCTAGCCCAGCTTAGAATCAACTCTTGATAAATTAGCTAAATAAGAAGAAAGGATTAATAACTTAAAAACAGCCTTATCAGAGAGACAGGCTGGAGGAGTAGATGGGACATGACCCACAGGTCTCTCCATGAATAAATGCAGAAAGGTAGAAGAGTGAACTTGCTCTATATACGCGATTCTCAACCCTTTCACAGGGGTCGCCTAAGACCATCAGAAAACACATATTTTCAATGGTCTTAGGAACCAAGACACCGCTTCTCTATCTGTCTCTCCAGGCGGGTCCACCCACATGCAGATATGCCCACATACAAGTACCTGGCGTGATGACATCATCGCACCAACCCCATAATATACACCCCATACAAATACAGGTGTATGTGATAGGGTTGGAGCCATAATGTACTTATGCGGACCAGTCACACATGTGTAGAGGGCAGCTACTGTGTAGAAAGCAGCTGCTGTGTTGCAAGCAGCAACTCTGTTAAAAGCAACTACTGTGTTGAAAGCAGCAGTATTGGAGGTAAAACGACACTTCATGAATTATAATTACTGGGTAAATGTAAAATCATCAACTACTGCAAAAAAAAAAAATCTGTACCATGGGAACTTAATCTGGATGCTGATCGGTCTTTTTATATTCAGCTGTGATTGATGTGAATACTGTCCCCTTGTGATGGTAATAGGTATGTAAAAAACAACAACACAGAGAATGGTAAATCATAGGAAACTTTAATGAGCTGTATTGACTGAACTATGCCATGTATCATCTTTTGTATTATTAAAGCTATTGTTATATATTATTTTCATTAGCAAACCATCCCATGACAATGGATCGCGCAGAGAAGAATGTTAAT
>NW_006297066.1:947439-949743 GCF_000327345.1 Myotis davidii | reverse complement strand
TTTCTCACAATATATAATTATACATTCTTTTTGTGATTAATCACTATGCTTTAATTATGTTCAATTTGTAACAATGAAAATACATCCTGCATATCAGATATCTACATTACTATTCATAACAGTAACAAAATTACTTATGACGTATAATTAGTAATAAATATTTCACAATATATAATTATACATTCTTTTTGTGATTAATCACTATGCTTTAATTATGTTCAATTTGTAACAATGAAAATACATCCTGCATATCAGATATCTACATTACTATTCATAACAGTAACAAAATTACAGTTATGACGTAGCAACAAAAATAATTTTGTGGTTAGGGGTCACCACAACATGAGGAACTGTATTAAAGAGTCACGGCATTAGGAAGGTTGAGAACCACTGCTCTATATGGACCAATTGCTATCCAAAAAGGCTGCCACACTTTATATTCTACCAGTTCTGTGTGAGGGTCCATTTCTCCATACTCTCATTCTCAATAGGTTCATTTTAGAATCATTTTGTTGAGCTCCAAACAATTGCCATTGTAAGTTAAAGAAATATTTTAACAGGAATTTTATTTTCAGCCAATTCATTGCTTTGAGTGTGACCCAGACATTGGATCAGACATAGAATATTTGGGAAGAAGAGTAAAATTACATAAGTCAAGATTTTTTTCTTTCTTTATAAAAGAATTAAAAAGCCCTCCAAATTTTTAATTTTATTATTAAGTTAAAAATAGTTTAATTTTTCTTTTACTCGATTATCATCCTTGGCCAAAAATTTTTTACATGCTCAAGTCTTGCATATTATACAGAAAACTCCTTTTTCTTTCTTTTCTTCTTCTTCTTTGTGTGTGTGTGTGTGTGTGAAGGCCTGAGTGGAGGGGCAGGGTCAAAGTGGCGGGGTCATTGGAGAAAAAAGGAACATCTGTAATACTTTCAACAATAAAGATAATTTTTTAAAAAATGTAAAAGAAAAGTAAAATGAAAATTACAGTTGACATACAGTATCACATTAGTTTCAGATGTATGACATAGTGACTGGACATTTATATAGCTTACAAAGTGATCACCCCAATAAGTCTAGCACAGATCTGACACCTTACATAGTTATTACAGTATCATTGACTACATTCCCTATGTTGTACTTTGCATCCATGTGACTGTTTGTACCATTGGCAATTTGTACATCTAAATTCCTTCCCCCTTTTACCTATCCCCTCAAACATTCTCCTGTCTGGCAACTATCAAAATGTTCTCTGTATCTATGAATTTGTTTGTTTTATTTATTTATTTTGATTTTTAGATTCCATATATAAGTGAAAGCATATGGTACTTGTCTTTCTGTCTGACTTATTTCACTTGGCATAATTCCCTCTAGGTCCATCCATGTTGTCCCAAATGGCAAGATTTCATTCTTTTTTATGGCTGAGTAATATTCCATTGCGTATATGTACCACATCTTTATGCAATTGTCTATTGATGGATATTTAGGTTGCTTCCTCATCTTGGCTACTGTAAATAATGCTACAATGAACATAAAAGTGCATATGTCTTTTTGAATTAGTGTTTCTTATTTCTTCAGGTATACAATTTAGATTTACCCTTTTTAAGTATACAGTTTGATGAATTTTGATAAATGTATTCAGTCCACTATAATCAAGACATTGATCATTTCCATCACCGGCCCAAATTCCCTGGTGTCCTTGGCAACCATTTGCCATTGCAATATTATTGAAACCATGTTGAAGATTTAAGTAGGAGAAATTTAACATATTTACATCATCAAGTCTTCTTATCAAGAAATAAACTGCCTCTTTTTTTCATTAATCTTAAATTTTTCTCAAAATTTTATAATCTTTTCATGAATCCTGAATCATTATTACATTTATTCCATTCATTATACTTTGTGGATTTAATGATCTTTTCATTATATTTTTATGTGACTATTATGATATACAATAAACATATTTTTGCATCAAAATAATAAATAAAATAAATAAAAGCAACCCAAGGACTTATCAATAGATAAGTGGATAAAAAAAGCTGTGGTACTGCTGGGGTCCAGCCCCAGCAGGTCCAGGGGTCCCCAAAGGTGTGGACGGAGTCGGTGAAGAAGGAATGACACGGAAACAGCGTTCAGTTGATCAGCAGCCTTGCCAGGATCTCTAGCCACAATCTCCAGCCAAGTTCTGTGTCCATATTCTTTTGCTAGGTTCTCCAGCCAGGTTCTGTAGCTATGTTCTCTCGCTAGGTTCTCCAGCCAGGTTCAGTTTAGGTTCTCCAGCCAGGTTCGGTCGCCAGGTTCTGTCGC
>NW_006297066.1:944824-947338 GCF_000327345.1 Myotis davidii | reverse complement strand
AGTTAAGAGGTTTTATTCCCTCCCTAACTTCAGGGGAAAATCCCTACCTGGGGAAACAACCTTTCTCAGAGAGGTGACCTTGGTTAAAACACATAGTGCCAAGAAGGTGAGCAAGCATATTAAGAACAGTATGCCATATATGCCAGGTCCCTTGAAACAGCAAGGATGGACCGGCTCCCGGCATGGTACAAATACACAATGGAATACTAGTTGACCTCAAATTCCATTTTTAAAATAAAAATATTTAAATAATATCTCTGCTTGGTTTTTAAAAAATTAAAGTGGCATCTGATTTTATTATTGTGTTTAATAAAATGAGTCCTCAAAATACATTTTCAAACTTGTGGGTATTGAAAAAAATCTGTACACTAGATTCCCTTGCATGTCCAAGATTTTAGGGAAAGTACTTAATTCAGGGGTGATTAGAGCAAACAATGTGATTTAAAAATATCGAGTAGAATTTCTTGCCAAAAAAATTTTAATCTATTTGATAACTAAGCACTCAGGATTAGACATTCATTTAATTTGATCCAAAGCCTTGTCTTCAAGAGTCACCTATTTCATTAGTTAATAATCTTTAAGTACCTAATAAATAATATCTAAGTTTAAAGCATTATGAGAGTTAAAAATATGTTGTATCCATGTCCACAAAAGCTTAGAATTTAGTTATGATAAAATCTAAGTACAGTAGTCCCCCAATAATCTGTAGTTTCACTTTCTGCAATTTCTGTTACCCGTGGTCAACCAAGGTATGAAAAATATTAAGTGAAAAATTATAGAAATAAGCAATTCTTAAGTTTTAAGTTGTGTGCCATTCTGAGTAGCAAGATGGAATCTCATGTTGTCTTGCTCTGTCCCCTCAATCTTGACTCATCACTACTCTCCCATTAGTCACTTAGTAGCTGTCTTGGTTAAAAGTTGGATGTCTCAATATCTTAATGTTTGTATTCAAGTAACCCTATTTTACTTAAAATGGCCCCAATTTGCAAGAGTAAAAATGCTGTCAATTTGGATATGAGAAGCCATAAAGTACTTTCTTTAAGTGTAAAGATATATATGTATAGGAAAAAACAGTATATGTAGGGTTGGGAGTTACCCGCAGTTTCAGGCATGCACCCGCTTGTCCCCTATAGATAAGGGGTACTATTATAATCCCCAAGAGGGAGGTGAGCCCCTGAATAATCTTTAACAAAGTAGTTCTTTTTCCTCAAGAAAAACAAATGGCTATAAGTTACTAAATATATATATATATATATCTCTCTTAAATAACTCTTCCATATCTCTCTTCTTCCTAGAATTGCACTTAATTGGATCATGAAAGGGAAAAGACATTCCTAAAGTAACATTCCCATTTCTGTCATTTTTTTCTTTTTAAAAACTTTAAATTATAGTTGAAATGTAATTATTTTGTATTAGTTTCAGGTGTACAGCATAGTGGTTAGACACTTATATAATTTACAAAATGGACCTCCTGGTAAGTCTAGTACCTATCTGGCATCATATATAGTTATTACAATATTATTGACTATATTTCCTATATTATGCTTTACATACCCATTACTATTTTGAATCTTCCAATTAGTACTTTTTAATCCCTCCATCAATTCTGGCAGGATAGCAAGCTTCCCAACACTACAGGCTCATGAGCTCACAGAACTAACTGTTCTACTATTGCAATCTTCAATTAATCACAGAATGCCAAGCGAGTCAGCAAAGTCACTAGAATAAGCAAGCAAAACATTTTTTAAAAGAAAAGAAAAAAGTCTAAATCATTGCTTGTCAGTGAAAATAACAAAAGATGTGCATTGCATGGCTTATTGAATAAATGTGAATCCACTCATGCATTGGCATGTAAACTTATCTACACTAATAAAAGACAAACGTGCAAATTGACCATACCTTAGCTACACCTTAAGCAATGCCCACCAGCCAATCAGAGCGACTATATGCAAATTAGCCCAACCAAGATGGCAGCCGGCAGCCAGGGAGCTGGAGCAAGCAGGAGGCTTGGTTGCAGGAGGCTTGGTTGCCCCAGTGATAGAGAAAGCCAAGCTTGCCCCTGCCACAGCCAGCTCTGAGCTCCACTCAAAGCAACAAAGTTTCAATTATAGAAGATAAATAAACCCCATATACCTGCTTTCAGCTGGCCGTGGCCATGGAGCTGGAGTGAGCAGGAGGCTGGGTTGCCCCTGGAGATGGAGGAAGCCAAAGTTCTCTCCTGCCCGCCCTGGCCTGCTCTGAGCTCCTCTCAAGGCTGCAAAGTTTCAATTATAGAAGGTAAATAAATCCCAGAATTAAAAAAAAGAAAAAAAGGAGAGGTGGGAGCTTCCGTCACCGGGGGCTTGACCAGCCTGAAAACGGCCTTCAGCCCCTCACTAAAACTGGCCAGGCACCCTAGTGGGGACCCCCCCACCCTAAAGGGGGTGTGGCCAGCCTGAAAACAGCCATCAGCCCCTCACCTAGGCTGACTAAACCTCCATGGGGTGAGGGTCCCCACTGGGGGGGGTGGTTGAC
>NW_006297066.1:937279-944735 GCF_000327345.1 Myotis davidii | reverse complement strand
CAGGACGCTGGTGGTGGTGGGAGCCTCTCCCGCCTCCTCAGCAGTGCTAAGGATGTCCGGCTGCAGCTTAGGCCTGCTCCCCGCTGGCAAGTGGACATACCCCAAGGGTTCCCGGTCTGCCAGAGTGGACATACCCCAAGGGTTCCTGGTCTGACTGCCAGCTTAGGCCCAATCCTAAGTGGGAGTGGTCCTAAGCCAGCAGGTGGACATCCCCCGAGGGGTCCCAGACTGCAAGAGTGCACAGGCCGGGCTGAGGGATGCCCCCTTCCAAGTGCACAAATTTTTGTGCACCAGGCCTCTAGTTGTTCTCATAAAATAAGCTGGTCATAATGGAAATTTGTCAATACCCTCTAAAAATCATAGCCAATATAGAGTTTCTACAAAAACACACACCAAATAACTAAGATTTATGAAGCCTAATGGTGAGTTCCACATCAAAGTGATTCAGAGTCTTGGGCTGAAAGACAAGAGAGATGGAAGTTACCATCACTGAAAGTGACTTGGTTTTTACACACACACACACACTATCTTTCTGAAAAGGAGAAAATGATAATCATGTATAAATGACATTATTTCTTTTAAGATGATAAATTTCCTTCAAAGAACTCTCTATTTAAGTTCTTTAAAATACTGATTGATACAGCAGTTATTGAAAGCTATGTTCACTTTCATAAAACTTTCTACTATAAGATTCACATAAACTCAACAAAGCATTTATTCCATGATATGATTACACAAGTGCTTCACTTTAATTGAACCTTAGCATTCTCACCTCAGTAGAGTAGTATCTGTGAGATTTTCTCCTTACATTTTTAAAGAATTTATCTTACACTTCCAGACAGAATGAAGCCATTCTCGACAGAGAGTAATATAGAGAAGTAAACTCATTCTCTGTGTAATTGAAGAAAAATTAAAACAGCTTACATTAATTATCTGACTAGGATAATAGCCTTCATTCTCTACTTCACATCACAAATGTAGTGAGTCTGTTTTCCAAGATGTAATATTTAAACATAACAAAGTATTAAAAATGCCTAACTCATAGGAGTTTATGAAAATTAATGGAATGTAAGTTAGAAAGAAAGCAATTAACTTGCCTGAAATTTGGCTGAGCCAGCTAAGTTAAAACCATAGCTTATTAAAAAATACCCACAAGACCCATAAGCTTAAGGAATCCAATAGCTACGCATGACCTCAAGCACAACTTGCCTAAAGAAAAGGTCCTCTCAAATCAGATCCAAACCCTTGTCTAATGCACATGACCAGTCACCAGTTATAGGCCAGTGAAAAGAATGGTCTTCACCTCATTTACCAAAAATTTCTTCTGCAATAAATCAGCAAAAATACACTGAGTGCTTCATGTGAAGGAAGCTTGATAAACTGTGCTGGAGGGTCTGCTTACATGGGGTTGTTAAAGCAAACTCAGTGTTATTGTGAATCCCACTTAAAAATCCTGATTTTAAGCATAGGTGAAGGAAATTCTGTAATCCTTAAAATTTAGATCAATAAGAATTCCTAAAAACCTATGCTTCCTCCAACATTTCATCCTTTAAATTAGTGTTTTTATTAATTTACAGACTACAGCGTAAAAACTAGCTTTTTTTCTACTTTTTTTTGTTTTGTTTCTGGTGTGTGTGTGTGTGTGTGTGTGTGAGAAAGAGAGAGAGAGAGAGATATCCTTGGTTGGATTAGTAAAAGCATTCCTAGGACTTTCTGAATGCTCTCTTTGGACATCAAGCTTGGAAATCTTTTTATGCACCTCTAAGTTGAAGACTGAATTAGGTATTGCCCTGAAAAATGAATTGTGCATTTGAAAAAGCTGTCTTTGAGTCCACAGCCAGAAGTTTTTACACTGGGATTTGTCAGGTACCCATTAACCCTGGGCATTTTAAGTAAAATGTGGGAAGTTCCTGTGAAGAGGGTTGTTGTATAATAAATAATTTGTGTCTGATCTTTGTCCTGGGATTCTGGCACAGTGTATAAAACTCAGAAATTTCCAAGTGATAGGAATGTCTTTATTTTTCATGAACCTTTCGGATTATACCTGAGTATACTAAGGATATGACTCTAGACAGGGGCTGGTGACCAGAAAAAACATCCATGTGAATGGAAGGTTGGGATTTTGAGCTAGTCCAACCTCTGGGGAAGGCAGGAAGGCTAGAGATAGAGTTTAACCATGTGACAAATGATTCAATTAACCATGCCCATACTAGTATAATAAAACACCAAACAAATAAAGTCTGGACATCAAGACTTAGGTGAGACTCCTGGTTGTTAAACACTTAGATACGTCAATGTGCAGGAGCTGATGCATTCTGACTCCATGGAGAGAAGTCAATAGGAATTTTGTGTTTGAAATTCTCTTAGATCTTACGCTATGAGAATCTTCATTTGACTGGTACACATCTGTATCCTTTCTGATAAAACAATAGTCGTAAGTATAACATTTTCCTGAATTCTATGATTTTTTTCTAATAAATTATCAAAATCCTTGAATTTGTGGCCAATTGGTGAGAAGTACAGGTGGTCTAGGGACCCTAAACTTGCAATGGGCATCTGAAGTGAGGACAGCCTTATAGGGGATGGTGCTCTTACCTGTGAAATCTGACCCACTAACACTGGGTAGTTAATATCAGAATTGCACTGCAGTACACTAAGGAGCCACATCTGTTGTCAAATTTTCAAAGGGCTCTTTGACACAAAATACTAACATCAAGAACCACTACACTCTAGAGTCCTAAGCAAAGAGTCCCAAACTTAGAAAAGATTGCTACTTTCATTTTAATTATCAGAAATACTTCAGAAGCTTAAAAACCAGAATAAGTCTTAAATCCTCTCCTACTTTAAACATATGGAACAAAAATGTAAAATAAAAACCGAGCACAAGGTTTTCCAAGATAGAAATTTCAATGCCTAACACCTAATCCTCTCTACATAGTATAACCCTCCCACCCCTGTTCCCCTAACCCCACCCTATCACCTGCTTTCTTCCCAGTCTTTCCCATCTCAGCAAATGGTAACAGCAGTTATTTTGGTAATCAACCTTGAAGTCATTCTTGCCTCTTCTATTTTTCTTATCATATCCTGTATCTAAAACATCATCAAATCATTCAAAATATATTCAACTAGAGGCCCAGGGCATGAATTCACGGGTGGGGCCCCTCTGGGTGGCCTGCAGGGATCAGGCCAAAACCCACAGTCCAGCGCTGGCTGCAGCTCCTACCTGTGGCTCCTGCTCATCCAGGCCCCACTGTGCCTGCCACAGGCCCGTGCCCAATAAGTCCCAATCAGGAAAGGCTCATGCTGCTGCAGCAGCGCTAACCAGCATGAGCCCTGGGTCTGGCGTCCACCCAAGGGGAGTGGCCTGCGGGATCAGGCTGAAACCGGCTCTCTGACACCCCCTGAGGGGTCCCAGATTGCTTGCGAGAGGGCACAAGTCAGGGTGAGGGACCCCACCAGTGCACAATCAGGCTGGGGAGGGACCACGGGAGGGCTCCAGGGCGAGTCCAGCCCATCTCACTCAGTCCAGATTGGCCAGACCCCAGCAGCAAGCTAACCTACTGATTGGAGCATCTGCCCCCTGGTGGTCAGTGCACTTCATAGCGACTGGTCAACCAATTGACTATGTGCCCCTGGTGGTCAATGCACGTCATACTGAGCAGTTGAGCAGCCTTAGCATATCATTAGCACATTACACTTTGAGTGTGTGTTTAGTTGTTCTGCCAGTCAGTCTATTTGCATATTATCCTTTTATTATACAGGATAGCAGACAATATCTCACCTATGACTGCAGTGGTTCTCAAATTGTGGCCCATGGAATCCTGGGAATCCCCAAGAACCTTACAGGGTATTCACAGATGTTCACTAAGGGGACAGTAAAATAAAGTGAGCTTATCACTTCATTGAAGAAAATTTCATTATACTCATTATTATTTGACTTTTTCACTGAATTGATGCTTGCAGTGACACAAAAGCAATTGTGGACAAAACTGTTCATATCTTAGCACAAATCAAAGCAATGGCAGAAAATTGTACTAGTGATCTTTTATTTATCACTGCTACATACTCACAGTGGGAGGGAAAGTAAAGGAGAGGGAGCCAGTTTTACTTAAGAATCTCCTTAGTGAAACTATTAATTTTTAATTTTAGTTTCAATTTTATTAAATATAAACCTCTGAGTACACATGTTTATAATACTCTAGGTGATAAAATAGAAATATACATAACCACTTTGTTTTTTGTTTTTGTTTTTTTTTAATATATTTTTATTGATTTCAGAGAGGAAGGGAGAGGGAGAGAGAGATAGAAACATCAATGATGAGAGAGAATCATTGATCAGCTGCCTCCTGCATGCCCCCAAGTGGGGATCAAGCCCGCAACCCAGGCATATGCCCTTGACTGGAATCTAACCTGGGACCCTTCAGTCTGCAGTCCAACGCTCTATCCACTGAGCCAAACTAGGTAGGGCAATAAGCACTTTGTTACATGCTGAAATATTACTTGCACAATATTTTGTGTCACAAGTTCAACTAACCACTTTTTTTCATGGAACTGTAACCATAACTTAACATTTCAATTAAGCAATAAAGGTTGTGTATTTTGTTTTCTCTCAAGGCTACAGCCAACTCTCTGTTTTCCTAGAATCCTATATAATAAAAGGCTAATATGCAAATAGACCGAACGGTGGAACAATTGGCTACTATGTTGTTCACTGACCACCAGGGGCGTGTGTGGAATATGGAGGGCGTTGGCCGCGAGGAATTGTGGAGCAGGTGAGCAGGGATGCCAGACCAAGGTTGGGTGCTGGTCACTGTCATAGGGATGAGCCTCTGGTGGTTACTGAAAATTCTTTGCTCCTGTGTGCCGCAGTCCTGCCAACGCTCACACCGGCTGCCAGTGCAGGAACCGCTGCTCGCACCCGCTGCCGGTGCCTGGTGCTGGCCCTTATCACTCAGCACCATCAGCACGTGCAAGTGGCGGCTGTTGGCCCTGACTGCCCCTAAGGCCTTGTCTACCTCCCCCTGCTCCTGAGGGGTGATCAGGGCAGCAGCTGCCCCTCGCACCCACTGCTGGTGCTGGCCCCAATAGCTCCATGTTGTCAGTGGGTGTGAATAGGGCCGGTGCCATCAGCACATGGGAGCAGTGGCGGCGGGACCGGGGTTGCCGGCAGACGGGGGACCAGGGTCCATGACAGAAGGAGCTGGGTGGGGGCTTGGAGTATGGGCCAAGACCCACGCCTGTGCCTTCCACAGCTTCATGGCCCGCAGTTCCTTTCAAGGTGCATGAATTTGTGCACTGGGCCGCTCGCATGTAAATAAAATCCTATATTTTCGCTTCTTATCTTGCTTTTTTACAGCTAGAGTAGCCTGCTCTGGGGGATAAGGGCTGCTTGGTGCCCTCCAAGAAGACCTGTAGGTGTCTACCAAAAATCCATAAATTCTTATTGGAAAAAGATAACACTGAAAGGGGGAGCGGAAGCTTGAGAAGCGGCATATTCACATCCCCCTTCTGCTTCCCCTCCATTTCCTGTTGTCCTTCTCAGGAGAAGCAGCACATCTGCATTCCCCTCCAGCTAGCCTCCCTTTACTCATGAGAGGTACAGTGGATCCATAGCCTGTCCCCCTATGCCCTCCCCCACCCCTCCCACTCTCAATCTTTGTTCTGCTTTCCTTCTTTATCTTTATAAAAAACCTCTGCCTGCACTGAGATATTAAGATGTGTTTTGAGGACTGGGTAAAGTCCCCCTTCTTCTCAAGATACTGGTACAGGAATAAACCTGTTTCCTCTATAACAGCATCTCTCACAAGTTTTGTTTTCATGGCAACAGGCAGCCAGATCTCTGTGGGTCATTTTCATGGTTTTAGAACAATATTTCTGCTTAGAATAAAAACTAATATACAAACTATCATCATTCATAATGGTTATTTGATATTTTTTTTGAAATATAAACAAAAGTGACGCTGTCACTTCAAGGGAAAAAATCCATAGTAATTCGTGCCACTGGTAAAATTAGGTCATGGTTTCAATTTCAGGTCAGGGCACATGCCCAGGTTCTGCGCTCAGTCCATTTTGGGAGGCATGCAGAAGGCAGCCAATCAATGATTCACATCATTGATGTTTCTCTTTTTATTGATTAAGGTATTACATGTGTGTCCTTATCCTCCCATTGACCCCCACGCCACTCTCATTCATACCTTCATCCTCCTGGTGTCTGCGTCCATTGGGTATACTATGCACGCACACAAGTCCTTTGGTTGATCTCTCCCCTTAACCCCGACCCTCCCCTAACTTCCCTCTAAGGTTTGAACATCTAATCCATGCTTCTCAGTTTCTGGATCTGCTTTTGTTCATCAGTTTATGTTGCTCATTATAATCCACAAATGAGTGAGATCATGTGATATTTATCTTTCTCTGACTTATTTCTCTTAACATAATGCTCTCTAGCGCCATCCAAGTTGTTGCAAATGGTAGGAGTTCCTTCCTTTTACAGCAGCATAGTATTGCATTGTGTAGATGTACCACAGATTTTTATCCACTCATCTGCTGATGGGTATTAGGCTGTTTCCAAACCTTAGCTATGATAAATAGTGATGCTATGAACATAGGGGTGCATATATAATTTCTGATTGGTTATTTAAGTTTCTTGGGATATATTCCTAGAAGTGGGATCACAGGGTCAAATGGGATTTCCATTTTTAGGTTTTTGAGGAAACTCCATACTGTTCTCCACAGTGGCTGCAGCAGTCTGCAATCCCACCTTTATCCACATCCTCACCATATTTCAACCTTCCAAACTCTTTAAATTATATTTAAAATGAACATTTTTGCAAGATCTAAATTTTGATACAGCTAGTATTAAATTTATTCTGTCTTCTTTGGAGAAGTGTCCATTTTGATCTTTTGCCCATTTTTAAATTGGATTGTTTTTCTTCCTTTGAGTCTTTATATATTTTGGAAATTAACCCTTTATCAGATGTTTCATTGGCAAATATGTTCTCCCATGCAATGGGCTCACTTCTCATTTTGATGATGGTTTCAATTGCTGTACAGAAGCTTTTCAATTTGATGTAGTCCCATTTGTTAATTTCCTTTTTAGTTTCCATTGCCCTAGGACCTGTATCAGTGAAGATATTGTTTCGGCATATGTCTGAGATTTTGTTGCCTGTGAATTCCTCTAATTTTTTTTAAAATATATTTTATTGTTTTTTTTTACAGAGAGGAAGGGAGAGGGATAGAGAGTTAGAAACATCGATGAGAGAGAAACATCGATCAGCTGCCTCCTGCACACTCCCCACTGAGGATGTACCTGCAGCCACGGTACATGCCCTTGACTGGAATCGAACCTGGGACCCTTGAGTCCGCAGGCTGATGGTCAATCCACTGAGCCAAACCGGTTAGGGTGTCCTCTAATATTGTTTATGGTTTCCTGTCTTACTTTTAAGTCCTTTATCCATTT
>NW_006297066.1:936408-937221 GCF_000327345.1 Myotis davidii | reverse complement strand
GCATGTAGCTGTCCAGTTTTCCCAGCACCATTTATTGAAGAGACTGTCTTGACTCCATTGTATGCTTTTGCCTCTTTGTCAAATATTAATTGAGCATAATGACTTGGGTTGCTTTCTGGGTTCTCTGTTCTATTCCATTGGTCTATATGTCTGTTCTTGTGCCAGTACCAGGCAGTTTTGAGAACCGTGGCTTGATAATATAGCTTGATATCTGGTATTGTGATCCCTCCAACTTTGTTCTTCTTCCTCAAGACTTCTGTGGCTATTTGGGGTCTTTTTTTTCCATATAATTTTTGGAGAGTTCCTTCTAGGTCTGTGAAATATGCCATTGGTATTTTAATGAATGTTGCATTGAATCTATAAATTGCTTTGGGTAGTATGGACATTTTAATGATGTTGATTCTCCCAATCCATGAACACAGTATGTTCTTCCATCTGTTTATGTCTTCCTCTATCTCTTTTTCCAATGGCCTATAGTTTTCTGAGTAGAGGTCTTTTACCTCCTTAGTTAAGTTTATTCCTAGGTATCTTAATTTTTTGTGCAATGGTAAATGGGTTTGCTTTTTTTAATACTTCTTTCTGTTAGTTCACTATTGGTATATAAAAAAGCCATAAATTTCGGGGTGTTAATTTTGTAACCTGCTACATTGCCAAATTCATTGATTAAGTCTAATAATTTTTGATGGAGTCTTTAGGGTTTTCTATGTACAGTATCATGTCATCTGAGAATAATGACAATTTTACTTCTTCTTTTCCAATTTCAATGCCATTTACTTCTTCTTGTCTGATCACTGTGGGTAGCACTTCCAGTAC
>NW_006297066.1:926961-935694 GCF_000327345.1 Myotis davidii | reverse complement strand
TGATTACTGTTTCAATTTCATCAGTAGTTATCATCCCATTCAGGTTTCTTGATTCTTCCTGATTGAGATTTGGAAGCTTGTATTTTTCTAGGAATGTGTCCACTTCGTCAAGGTTGTCCAGTTTGTTGGAGTAGATTTGTTCGTAGTATTTATTACAATCCTTTGTGTATTTGTGGGATCAGTTGTTATTTCACCTCTTTTATTTCTGATTTTGTTTATTTGGGTCCTCTCTCTTTGTTTCTTGGTGAGCCTGGCTAGAGGTTCATCAATCTTGTTTATCATTTCAAGGAACCAGCTTTTGATTTCATTGATTTTTTTGTGTGTCTTGATGTTGTTTATTTCTGCTCTGATCTTTATTATCTCTTTCCTTCTGGGTACTGTGGGCTTTTCTTATTACCCTCTTTCTAATTCTTTAAATTGCAAGGTTAGAAAATTTATTACCATTTTTTCTTGTTTATTGAGGTAGGCCTGTAGAGCTATGAACTTCCCTCTCAAGACTTCTTTCATTGTGTTCCATAGATTTTGGATTGTTGTGTTTCCATTGTCATTTATTTCCAGGATGCTTTTTATTTCTTCTTTGATCTCTTTGGTAACCCAACCATTGTTTAATAGGATGTTATTGAGCCTCCAATTGTTTGGAGTATTGAAGTCCCCTACTATGACTGTATTGCTGTCAATCTCTCCCTTCATATCTTCCTGCAATTGTTTTAGGTATTTGGGTGGTCCTGTATTGGGTGCACATATATTTACCAGAGTTATATCCTCTTGTTAAATTGCTCCCATTAGTATTATAGTGGCCTTCCTTATCTCTTGTTATGGCCTTCGCTTTGAGGTCTATTTTGTAAGATATAAGTATTGCAACCCCAGTTTTTTTATCATTTTCCTTTGCCTGAAAATATTTTTTCACCCCTTCACTATCAGTCTGAGTGAATCCTGTGTGGATCTCTTGAAGACAGCAAATATATGGGTCATGTTTTTTTTGTTTGTTTGTTTGTTTTTTATCTATTCAGGCACCATCTGTCTTTTGATTGGAGCATTTAATCCATTTATGTATAATATGATTAGTGATAACCTTTTCTCCCTTCATTGGAGAGGCACAAACCCAGTGGCAGCACACAGACGGGCCCAGGAGCCATCTGCAAGGGGTGTGTGCTCTTGGGGCCCACATGGTAGATCGGAACGATTGTGGTGTGCCAACAGCCTTGTGGAAGGAGAAGTCTCAGTTTCTGCTTCACGGGATGTGTGCCCTTGGTTGGATATGAATGCCCAATGGCTGCTTACAGAGGTGCCCAGGAGCTGTCCTCTGGGGCAGTGGGCTCAGGGGATCCCTTGTGCTGGAGCGGCACTACCAGGGGGACTGGATGCCAGTGGTCGGATTTGTGCCTTACAGAGGATCAGAGAAGCACCCAGGGGCCACCTCCTTGGGCAGCAGGCTCAGTGGGCTTGCGTGCTGGATCGTTGCGACTGCAGTGACCAGAGGTCCGCAGCTGAGGAGGGGGAGATCCAAGTTTCTGCTTCCAGGGTCTTGAGGCTTAGGTTGGATATGAGTTCGCCTAGTGGCAGCTCACAGAGGCACCCAAGAGCCACCTTTGTGACCTTGAGCTCAGAAGGTCTGCGCTCTAGGAAAGCGTGACTGTGGTGTCCAGAGGTCAGCAGCTGTGGAGTGAGAAGACTCAGTTTTTGCTTCCAGGGTCTTGAGTCCTTGGTTGGATTTGCTTGCACCCAGTGGTGGTTCACATAGGTACCCCAGGGCCGTTTGCCAGGGCGGTGCACTCAGAGAGGTCCTTGCACTAAAGCCTCGTGACTGAGGTATCTGCGGGTAGGCTGCTGGGAGTGGGGGAAGTCTGAATTTCTACTGCTGGGGCCTTGTGCCCTTGGTTGGATTCGCACGCTCCTAGTAACAGCTCACAGAGCCCATGGTCCGTTTGCCAGGGCAGCACACTCACACACTCAGAGAGGCCCTGGTGCTGAAGCCGCACGATCGAGGTGTCTGTGGGCAGGTGTCCAGGAAGGGGGAATTCAGAATTTCTACAGCTTCTAGACCAAAATATTTGAGGAATTCGGACTTATTATTACCATTCTATTCTAAGCCATTATCATCACTTCTGATTTTTTTCACTAGATCTCCCTGCTCTTATTTCCTTGCATAATATTCCCAAATCACATCCAAAGTGATTCTTAACTGTAAATTAGTCATGTAATCCCTCTGACCAAAATCCTTCAAAGGCTTCCTCCCAAAATTATTTTAAGAAAAAGAGGAAGTTCTTATTGGTCTACTAACATTAGGCATAATCTGTACTCATAGCCTGACATGTTTATTCTCCTCACTCTGCTCAAGCCAAACAGCTTATTGCTGTTCCCCCAAATAAGTTAGAGCTCATTTCCCTCATATTTCTACATGATTTTCTCTCTGCCTGCTTTACATCTTTGCCCATATTTCATGTTCATTAAGTTCTTCCATAAGCTCTGTGCCTTCTATGACTGATTAAAATCACGACTTTCCCAGACTCCTGTCCTGCTTTATTTTTCTCCACATTTATTACCATCTGATATACTATAACTTCTACCTTTTTTTCCAGTTTATTGACTGCTTTCCTCGGCTAAAATATAAACTCTTTTAAGGCATAAATTTTACCTATTTCTGTCATATCCTCTGCCACATAATGGTGTTCAGTGTACATTTGTTAGATTAATGAATGGATGAATGTGTGAGTGAATGAAATAATGATATAGTATAAATATGGGGAAAGAAAAATGCTTCCAAAAGTTCAGAAGAATTGTAGTCTAATCAAAGAGATTATTTGATTGTCCTAAGGGCTAATATAACCTTTTCCAGTTTTAACTTGAGTCAGAACTAAATAAAGTTATAAAGTAGACAAAGTCAAGGACCTCTCTGGGTCACAGATTTGTGCATTCCAGTCTTATAACAAGCCCATTCTCTACATGATTCCCTGGGGTTTTACTCAAAGCTTTATCAAAGAATTTTTCAAACAATAATCTAACACATATCTATCTCAGCCCTGGTCTCTGGGTCCACAGTCCTACCCCAGGTTAAGTATCAAATGTGGCTTCAGAATCATAATGTAAGGAATTACAATGGATGGGGGTGGGGAGGTGGGTAAGGCATCAAAGGATTTTTTTAAGAGTGGCTATGTTTTTCCATGCTAGGTCAATCTCCAGGTATTTTGATTGCTTGGCTTGCCATTCCTCAGAAATCTGGTGAACAGTTTGCAATACTTGCAGGTTGTTTGTTGGGATACTATCTGCTCACCTGAACAACCTGGAGGATCCCTTACTCTGCCTCTTCTTGAATAAACAACCAAGTCCTTGGCCTTTGTTAGATTAGCTAATAATACTTGTGTCTCACTGTCCTTTCATTTTGAAGGGACTCTTGATCCACACTACTTTAGGTTCTATGACTCTTTATGTCATCTCTAGAGCAGTTCTATCCAATAGAAGTCTCTGAAGTAATAGACATGGTCACTTCTGCACTGTGCTACATGATATCTACCAACCAAATATGACTATTAGCATGAAAAATGTGTCTACTACAACTGATTTTAAATTAATTATATCTTAATTGATTTAAATTTAAATATCCATGTTGGCTAGAGCTATGCATTGTACAGTGCAGTACTTGAATTACAGACCAGCCTTACTCTTCAGATCCTTCATAATTTCCAATCCAAACCCCCTGATGTCTTCTTCTATCTACCTTCAACATTTAAGGCATTAATTTAGACTCTACAATGCAAAGGATAGTTGCATCTTAACAGTGGCCTCTTAAATACCTTAACTGATTCAGGGACAAATGGAATAGGAATTTTACACTGACCCAACCCAAAAAAGTTTACTATTTCCAAAAACTAGAATTTTTATTAGGGAAAAAAAGCTGTTAACTTCCTCCCTCACTGGATTTGTATTTACATCATCCTACTGATCACTACTTTCTCTAGAAAAAGTATTTTGCTTATTAGTTCTTCTTAATCGATCTTGCCTTTCTTAAAAGCATCTGACCCTTTCTCTTTAATATTCATGTTTTAATGAGTGAATTATTACCAGTTTTGCAAAGTTAAATAAAACTGAGCTAAACATCTTAAATGTAAAAATGCATATGTATAATTATTGGACTGAAGAGATAAAATGTCTATACATATGAAAAAATTAAAAATAAGTTTAGTAGAGGTAATCTAAAACCTTTATGGATTTCAGAATAAATGCAAGTACAAATCTTTACAAATCGTTTAATCACAATTTTAAAAAGTTGTAGAGCACACAACATGGTGGGTAGTAGGGAGAGAGTGTGAGTGAGTAAGGGAGTGAGAGGGGAGTGTAAAGACTGTGGTGTGTGTGTGTTTGTGTGTGAGAGAGAAAGGGAGAGACAGTTTAATATTGCAGGAGTCTCAGGGGCTGGAGGACCAGGCTTTCCTGGACAAAGAGCCCTTGATACTTCTACAAGCACTCCCTGGGCAGGTGCAGCTCTGACACAGAAACAATGCCATCTTGATGGGGAGAGAAGCTGTGGCTAGGAGCACAGACTCACAACCATTCAGACTGGCCTTGGACACCACCCCTGACACACACAGTGAGCTGAATGCTAGCATGACCTCATAAGCGACCCTGCTATGGGATCCTAGACACCCATAGTAAGTCATGCACCAACCCAGCTGTGGAAGATGGGATCCTGCATCAATCACAGAGTCACACACTATCCTGGCCATAGGCTCTGGTACCGGCAGTGAGTCACACACCAGTGGTACCTCGCAGATGACCCACATTATGAGAGCCAGGAACCCAAGCACATCCACAACAGCTTGCACCCATGGTTGGGGGTGAGCCATATAGTCACATAACCTATGAGGAGACTCCATCCACAAATGGGACAACAACATTCAAGACCAAACTACATTAGGAGAACACAAATAACTCATCTAGGGGGCTTCCATAGAACACCCAGTTCAGGAGATCTGAGATACACACCACTGGGTCCCATAAAACATCTAATATGTAGGACCATCCCCCCAAAATCTGGGTGGTATAGCAATTTTATATAAGACATAGAAATAAATAAAAAAGAACAGCAAAAATGGGGAGACAAAGAAACAACCCACAAATGGGAGAAAAGGTAGAATCACCAGAAAAGAAACTAAATGAACTGGAAGCAAGTAATTTGACAGATAAAGAATTCAAAGTAATGGTTATAAAGATGCTCAAACATCTGACTGAGAATTACAAGCAAGTCAATGAGAATTATAAACAGCTGAATGATAAATACACCAACATGGATAAGAATCAAGAAGAAGTGGAGAGTTACATAGCTGCAATAAAGAACACCCTGCAATAAAGAACATCCGCATAATAGGGTGCCAGGAGGAGGAGAAGCTGAGCAAGGATTAGAAAGCCTATTTGAAGAAATAATAACAGAAAACTTCCATGACTTGGGGAAGAAAAAAGTCACACAAGTCCAGGAAGCGCAGTGAGTACCAAACAAGAGGAATCCAAAAAGACCCACAGTAAGACACATCATAATTAAAATGGCAAATGTTAAGGACAAAGAAAGAATCTTAAAGGTTGCCAGAGAGAGACAGAAAGTTACCTACAAGGGATCTCCCATTAGATTCTCAGCTGATTTTTTCAATAGAAATACACCAGGCCAGAAAGGAGTGGCACAAAGTATGCAATGTAATGAAAAGCAAGGGACCGAATCCAAGAACACTATCCAGCAAGGCTATCATTCAAAATTGAAGGGGAATTCAGGAGCTTTGCAAACAAAAAAAAAAAGGCTAAAGGAATTTATTACCACCAAACCAGCAATACAAGATATCCTAAAGAGACTATTGGAATAAGAAGAAATATAAAGAGAAGAAGGAACACAGCATAAAAAAATAAAAATGGCAACAAACAAGTACCTATCAATAATAATCTTAAATGTAAATTAAATAAATGCTCTAATCAAAAGACATAGGATTGTTGAAAGGATAAGAAAACATGACCCATATATATGCTATCTACAAGAGACCTAGCTGAGAACAAAGGACTCACACAGACTGACAGTGAAGGTATGGAAAAAGATTCTTCAGGCAAATGCAAATGAAAAAAAGCTGAGGTAGCAATACTTATATCTGACAAAAGAGACCTCAAAGTGAAGGCCATAGCAAGAGATAAGGAAGGCCACAACATAATACTACAGTGATCTACAACAAGAGGATATCTCTGGTAAACATATATGAACCCAATACAGGAGCATCAAAATATATTAAAAAGCTTCTGGAAGATATCAAGGGAGAGATCAACAGCAATACACTCATAATAATGGAATTTAATACCCCATTGACATAACTGGATAAATCTTCTACACCAAAAAATCAACAAAGAAACAGCCATCCTAAACACCTCATTAAATCAGATGGAACTAACTGACATCTTCAGACTATTTCTCACCAAAGTTATGGAATAGAAATTCATCTCAAGTGCACATGGGACATTTTTAAATATAGACCACATGTTAGGAAAGAAGCTAAATCTCTACAAATTCAAGAAGATTGAAATTATATGAGGCATCTTCTCAAATCACAATGGCATAAAATTAGAAATCAGCTACAATAAAAACTCTCAAAACTAATCAAACACATGGAGGCTAAAGAGAATGATATTAAACAATGAGTGGGTTACCGCTGAGATCAACAAAGAAATAAAAAAACATCCTGAAAACAAATGACAATGAAAACACAACAATCCAAAGTCTATGGGACATAGCGAAAGTAATCCTGAGAGGAAAGTTCAAAGCACTACAAGCCTACCTCAAAAAACAAGAAAAACTTGTAATGTTATCTACCCTTGCAACTTAAAAAAAATAGATAGAGAGCAACCAGAAACACCCAAGGTAGAAGGAAGGGAATAATAACATCAGAGTAGAAATTAATGACATATAGACCAATAAGACAATACAAAATGTCAATAAATCCAAGAGCTGGTTCTTTGAAAGTATAAACAAGATTGATGAACCGCTAGTCAGACTCACCAAAAACAAGGAGAGAGGACCCAAATAAACAAAATCAGAAATGAAAGAGATGAAGTAACAACTGACCCCACAGATATACAAAGAATCCTTTAAAAATAATATGAAAATTATATTCCAACAAATTAGACCACCTTCACAATATGAACATATTCCTAGAAAAATGCAATCTTCTAAAACCTAATCAGAAAGAATCAGAAAACTTGAATAGGCCAATAACTACTGATGAAATTGAAGTAGTAATAATAATAATTTTTAACAAAAAACTTTCAGCAAACTAAAGCCCTGGTCTGATGGCTTCACAGGGGAGTTTTACTAAACATCCAAAGAGCTAACATCTATCCTCACAAATTATTCAAAAAAATTCAAGAGGAAGGGACACTTCTAAACTCTTTCTATAAGGCCAACATTACCCTAATTCCAAACTAGATAAAGACACTACATAGAAAAAGAATTCCAGTCCAATATCCCTGATGAACATAGATGCTAAAATCCTCAACAAAATTTTAGCAAATCTGATCCAGCAATACATTAAAAAGAACATACACCATGATCAAGTAGGATTTATTCCAGGGATGCAAGACTGATACAATAACTGCAATTCAATAAACGTGACACAGCACATTAACAGATTGCTAGACAAAAATCACATGATCATATCAATTGATGCAGAGAAAGCATTCTACAAAATATGGGTAGACAGAACTCCAGATATCACATTATACTACAAAGCCATTGTACTTAAAACAGCCTGGTACTGGCACAAGGACAGGCATAGAGACCAATGGAACAGGACAAAAAAACCCAGAAAGGGACCCAAGCAAACCTTATATGACAAACCTATAGCCAACATCATATTCAATGGGAAAAAGCCAAAACCATTTCCCCTAAGAACAGGAAGAAGACAGGGATGCTCACTTTCACCACTCCTGTTTGACATAGTACTGGAAATGCTAGCAATAGCGAACAGATAAGAAGAAGAAATAAAAGTTATCCAAATTGCAAAGGAGGAAGTAAAAATCTCATTATTTGCAAACATCTTTGTCTTTTATTAGTGTAGATTAATATTTGACAAAGGAGACAAGAGTATATAATGCACTCAAGACAGTCTCTTCAATAGATGGTGTTGGGGATACTGGACAGAAACATGTAAACAAATGAAACTAGACCAGCAACTTACACCATACACAAAAATAAACTCAAAATGTATAAGTCATAAATTTAAGTCTTATGTGAAACCATAAAAATCAAAAAAAAAATCCCATTTACCATTGTAAAAAAAATACTAAGATACTTAGAAATAAATGTAACTAAGGAGGTAAAAGACTTGTACTTGGAAAATTATAAGACATTCAAAAAAGAGATAGAAGAAAATACACACAAGTGGAAGAACATTCCCTGTTCATGGATTGGTAGAATCACCATCATTAAAATGTCTATACTACACAAAGCAATCTATACATTGAATGCAACCCCTATTAAAATACCAATGGCATATTTCAATGACTTAGGAAACACTCTCCATAAATTTATATGGAATAAAAAAGACCCTGAATAGCTACAGCAATCTTGAGAAAGAACAAAGTTTGGGTAGACAGAACTCCAGATATCACATTATACTACAAAGCCATTGTACTTAAAACAGCCTGGTACTGGCACAAGGACAGGCATAGAGACCAATGGAACAGGACAAAAAAACCAAGAAAGGGACACCA
>NW_006297066.1:923244-926859 GCF_000327345.1 Myotis davidii | reverse complement strand
CTCTTATATAGGAATTACCTCCCCAAAATATGTATACACAGTGTTTATTAAAACATATACATGGTGTTTATTAAAATAAACTAGAAGCCCGGTGCACAAAAATTTGTGCACTGGTGGAGGGGGGGTCTCTCAGCCCAACCTGTACCCTCTCACAGTCTGGGACCCCTTGGGAGATAACCACCTGCTGGCTTAGGCCCACACCCCTGGTGGCAGATGTCATGCCCGATCCCACGGTGCCTGGCCCGTCTACCCCGACCGCACACAGCAGACCCGGATCCTGCTCTGGGGCAGGTGGTGGCTGGGGATCACGCTGCTGCTGGCACAGCAGGATCTGCCTGCAGTATGCAAATTTAATGGCCATCTTTGTTGGGTTAATTTGCATACTCTTCTGATTGGCTGATGAGCATAGCGAAGGTATGGTCAATTAGCATCTTTGTCTTTTATTAGTGTAGATTAATATTTGACAAAGGAGACAAGAGTATATAATGCACTCAAGACAGTCTCTTCAATAGATGGTGTTGGGGATACTGGACAGAAACATGTAAACAAATGAAACTAGACCAGCAACTTACACCATACACAAAAATAAACTCAAAATGTATAAGTCATAAATTTAAGTCTTATGTGAAACCATAAAAATCTCAAAAGAAACCATATGCAGGAAAATCTCAGACATTTCTCACAGCAATATGTTTACTGACACATTTTCTAAGACAATGGAAACTAAGGAGAAAATAAACTAATGGGACTACATCAAAATAAAAATCTTCTGCACAGCAAAAGAAACCATCAACAAAATAACAACAGAGCCCTCTGCATGGGAGAACATATTTGCCAATGACCCATCTGATAAGGGTTTAATCTCCAAAATTTATAGGTAACTCATACATCTTAACTAAAGGAAGCTAAACAATCCAATTAAAAAAATGGGCAAAGGACCTAAATAGATACTTCTCAAACATGATATACAGAAGGCCAAGAGACATATAAAAGAATGCTCTAAGTCATTAAACATCTGAGATGGAAATCAAAACAACAATGAGGTACCAGCTCACACCTGTCAGAGTGGCTATCATAAACTCAACAGACAAATTTTGACGAGGATGTGGACAAAAGGGAATCATCTTGTACTGATGTTGGGAATGCAGACTGGTGGAGCCACTGTAGAAAACATATGGAGTTTCATTAAACAATTAAAAATGGAACTCCCATTTGACCCAGTGATCCCACTTCTAGGAATATATCCCAAGAAACCAGAAACACCATCGGAAAGAATGTATGTACCTCTATGTTCATAGCAGCACAATTTACAATAGTAAAGATTTGTAAACAGCCTAAGTGCTCATCAGCAGATGAGTGGATTAAAAAGCTGTGGTACATCTACACAATGGAATACTACACTGCTGTAAAAAAGAAAGAATTCTTACTGTTTTCAACAGCATGGATGTACCTGAAGAGCATTATGCTAAGTCAGTCAGAGAAAGGTATATATCACATGATCTCACTCATATGTAGAATCTAATGAACAACATACACTGATGAGCAAAAATAGATCTGGAGACATAGAAGTATCAAACAGACTGTCAAACCTTAGATGGTAGGCATGGGATGGTGGGTGGGTGGGAAGAGATCAACCAATGAACTTGTATGCATATAAGCATAACCCATGGACGCAGACAATAGTGTAGTGAAGGCCTGAGGTGGGGTGTGAGGTTGGGCTAGGAGAGGTCAATTGGAGCAAAAGGGGACATTTGTAATACTTTCAAAAATAAAGATATTTTTAAGTTGAAATTTGTCTTTATAAGATGTATATATCCTATATAATAAAAGCCTAATATGCTAAGTTTTTGGTTGTCTGATCAACCAATCAAAGTGTACTATGCTTGATATGCTAAGGCTGCTCAACCACTCGCTATGATGTGCACTGACCACCAGGGGGCAGTAGGTTAGCTTGCTACTGGGGTCCAGCTGATCGGGATTGAGCAGGATGGGGCAGAAACACCCTGGAGCCCTCCCTTGGTCTCTCCAGGCTGGTCAACCTCCCACATCCCTCCCCAGCCCCAATCGTGCACACTGGTGGGATCCCTCAGCCTGGTCTATGCACTCTCTCAATCTGGGACCCCTCAGCGGGATGTTGGAGAGCTGATTTCAGCCCAATCCCGTTCAACACAGGAGCTCCCCCCTGGTGGTCAGTGCGCCCCCACAGGGGTTGTGCCACTCAGCCAGAAAGCCAGGCTCAGGGCTGGCGAGCTCAGCGGCAGTGGTGGAAACCTCTCCTGTTTCCGCAGCAGCACTAATGATGTCTGACTGATGGCTTAGGCCTGTTCCCCACGGGACATTCTCCGAGGGCTCCTGGACTACAAGAGGGTGCAGGCTGGGCTGAGGGACCCCCTCTGAGTGCACGAATTTTGGTGCACCAGGCCTCTAGTAAATATATAAGTAAATTGGTGAATCTCAACAAATAATTAACAATCCCTTACACTGAACAGTATAAATATAAATAAACATCATGAGATGAGAAAGCCCAAGTATCTTTAAAAGAAAAAAAATAGACAAGCCAACAAAACTCCCCACACACATGCTAAAGCTGGTTATGTTAGTGTAAATAGTAAAATAGGCTGCTATTTTTACCCATGGAGTGTTGAACTAACAGTTCAAACAATCCAGAATAGTGTGTGATCTGTCATTCAGCCAGTTCTCTAGCCCCCTGCCTCCATGGAGGTATACTGCTGATGTTGCTGCTACTCCCACTCCCAATAGGGACATTGATTCTGATGCCCAAGCAGTTTCACTTGATTTTGAGTTCCTCTAGAACAGTGGTTCTCAACCTTGGCTGCACATCTCTGGGCCGGATGAAGCCCAGAAATCAGGATTTTAAAAAGATTCCCAGGTGCTTCTAATATGCAGCCAAGGTTGAGAACCACTGCTCTAGAGTGAGGCTGGTTGTCAGAGGACTCTGCCTAAAGGAGAAATCCTTGAAATGTCTCTGCAGCAAGAAAGCCCATGTGCTCAACAATCAGATATGCATTCGTATTTCTCTAGCATTTATCCACCAGCTTTACAAGTTTTTATTGAACACTTTTGTGAAAAAAAACTTCTCTACATAATGGTTTTTTTTTTAATCCTCACAACCACCCAAGGGGCTAGTTAATATATATCCCCATTTTATAGAATATGCAGTCTATGAAACATGCCTTAAGCCTTCCAGGTAGTAAATGTTGGAGTCAAGTTGGGAAACCTGGAATCTTCTTTCCTCCTCTATACAGATTATCTCATCACACAGATTATATGTGCAAATATAATGAGGGGTCATCTAAATATCTTATTCGGTTTCCTCCTATCTCATAATCTGCTTTAGTGAAGAGAAGGAGCAATTGGGTTAATTCCTAGGCAGCAACACCCAGGAGAGCTTTCAAGAAAAGTCTTATTTTACCAAGGACTCACTGCCACCCAGGGAGCAGCCATTGAACGACTCAACGTCTAGATATGTCAGTGAGATCAAACATGGGTAGACAAAGAAACCCCCCAAGGAAAGAGAAGGAGGACTCTCCAGAAAGGCAGCTAAGTAATACAGAGGCATGCAACATGACAGAAAAAGAATTCAGAATAAGGGTC
>NW_006297066.1:910592-919081 GCF_000327345.1 Myotis davidii | reverse complement strand
TAAGAGATCAACCAAAGGACTTGTATGCATGCATATAAGCATAACCAATGGACATAAGACACTGGGGAATAGGGGAGGCTAGGGGACTGTCTAGGGTGGGGGGAAAAAATGGACACATATGTAATACCCTTTGTAATAAAAAATAAAATTTTAAAAAAAAGAAAAGTCTTATTTTATATGAAAATGCTACTAGATCACTTACAGCAGAGACATCCTCCAAATGAATCCATCTTAAAAGGAACAAGTCAGTAAATTATATTTGTATTTAAAGAAAGAGGTCCTAAAATATGTCTTAGCATTTCAGGAGATGAAAATAACTAAATAAATTGTCCAGCTTTTCTTATCACACAATATTCCTAATTATCTGCCTCATGTGTTTGGTGCTTAAAATTCTCATTTTAAAAAATTGAATACCCGGTTTATACCTTGTGAGGAAAAGGGAAAAAGATGCCTCCTTTCCACTGCCACAAGTTCAAATTTACAGATAACATTTGTAGTGTGGGTGGCTGTGCTTGTTTCTCAAAAGAAGATAATTGCACACACAACCAAATAACCAAACACAAGGGGAAAATGTGTGTGGGAGCAAGATGTTAGAATAATTTAATTACTGTCGGGTAATTTTTAAGCTGCATGGGGGGAAGGGGGGAGTTTCTTGAGCAAGATCTATTAGTCAGAAAACAATTTGAGCTTGTACCTCTGCTCATTTTTTTTAAATAAACCCAAAAGTTTTCAAGAATTTTACAAATTTTAGTTTGCTATATGAATCAGTTGCTCTTTGCTCCAAGCACAAAGTCAATGTGGTGAAAGATTCAAGTTCAATTAAGACTTTCAAGGTCAATATATTTCACTCTATTCTGTGACTATTAACTGCATATTCCACACTAATGAACACTGGGACCACTATTCATTTAAAAAATAATAATAACTCTCTAGACTCCTCCAAACAGTATGTGTGACCCAGGATTCAGATGGAGATTATGGAAATTAATCAACCATTTCTGTGATTTTGGAGAAGAGCAGCTCATCTTGTAGAAGTAATAAGGAAAGCTTCAGTGACTATTACAACAGGGAAGAGTGGCTTTAATGAGAGAGAGAAAGAGAGAGAGAGAGAGAGAGAAAGAGAGAGAGAGAGAGAAAGAGAGAGAGATCTTCTTGTTAGGTCTTATGGGCAATGCCCTACTTTAGTGGCCTTTGGGTTTGAGGCTTGCATTTGCATGTACCGCAGGTAAAGCATGTGGAAGGCTTGATCTATGCATTACACTGAAAATGTATAGGAGGGAAAATGGTAACCATAGTACCTCATGATGCATACCAACCTGTGAGAGCTCAAAGGCCAGGAGAGGAGTAACACTGAGAGGAGAGGCTCCCATTTGCTGAAGGCACACACAACTGTGAGCCACTGCAACAACAGCATTACACTTTTGGGTGATAGTTTGGAGCTGGTATCAGTGTAGACATGATAGCTCCAAGACAGTGACAAAAGTTGCAGCAGCAATAATGTTCTAAAGAGCTCAGGAATTGACAGCCTTAGAATAGCACGGACCTATCATGTAGAGATAATTTGGGTCATTCAGGACAGGCCTCAGCTAAGAAAGCATATAAGGTTGAGTTCAAACCATCTTCAGAATGACAGCCATACAGGTCAACTGAAAAAGTCCTGAATCTTGGAGCACTGACTCTCCTCACCCACTCTAAATCCCACACACCCATTCTACCTCTGAAGTTGAATTCAACTGAAGATGAAAGACGGGGAAGAAAGAAAGAAAGAAAGAAAGAAAGAAAGAAAGAAAGAAAGAAAGAAAGAAAGAAAGAAAGAAAGAAAGAAAGAAAGAAAGAAAGGAAGGAAGGAAGGAAGGAAGGAAGGCTCTCTCTCCCCCCATTCTCTTCCTCCCTTCCACTCTAAAAGAAAAAAAAAATTAATAGAAAAATATCTTCAGGTGAGGAAAAGAAAGAAAGGAAGGAAGGAAGGAAGGAAGGAAAGAAGGAAGGAAGGAAGGAAGGAAGGAAGGAAGGAAGGAAGGAAGGAAGGAAAGAAGGAAGGAAGAAAGGAAGAAAGAAAGGAAGGAAGGAGGGAGGAAAGACTTTATGAAATGTAATAAACACACCTATCCCTGTTAGCTGACAACATAATCACAATGTACTAAAATGTTATCACATAACTAGTTAGAATACTGAGGTCTGTGAGCATCTCTGAATGAGAAAACTACAATTGTCTTCTTGACACACTACAGGGTTAATTATCCTATATAATAAAAGCCTAATATGCTAAGTGTCCAGTTATTTGGTTGTCCGTTCAAACAATGAAAGCATAATATGCTAATGATATGCTCAGGCCGTTCAACCGCTTGCTTTGATGGACTCTGACCAACAGGGGGCAGACACTCCAACTGGTAGGTTAGCTTGCTACTGGGGTCCAGCAGATCAGGACTGAGCAAGATGGGCTGGACACACCCTGGAGCCTTCCCTTGCTCCCTCCCCAGCTGGTCAACCTCCCTCATCCCTCCCTGGCCCCAATCATGCACTGGTGGGGTCCTTGGCCTGGACTGCACCCTCTCACAATCCAGGACCCCTCAGGGGATGTTGGAAAGGCGGTTTTGGCCCAATCCCCACAGCCCAGGTGGAGGGTCCCCATTGGTGCACAAATTCATGCACCAGGCCTCTAGTTTACTAATAAAAGTCAACAGTTATAATATTACAATGACAAATCCAAATGGCATTGTTTGTTTGTGAATAATTGGATTAAGGTATTAGGACCAGTGAATTTAACTTAGCATTCCTTCTCTTAGACACAGCATAGTAACATGCTCCTTTACTTGGAAAGCTCCCATTGGTTAGAGAGAAATGCTTGGGCTGAGTCAAGTTCCTTGGTTACAAGTACATCATCACCACATATAAGCCAAGAAATACAGGACTCTAAGGAAATGCATTTGATAATGAAGCACAGTGAGCCAAAATTAGCCAATTATTGGCATTGCTCTTCATCCCAAAATGATGCAATCATAT
This sequence comes from Myotis davidii, assembly GCF_000327345.1. Classification (NCBI taxonomy): domain Eukaryota; kingdom Metazoa; phylum Chordata; class Mammalia; order Chiroptera; family Vespertilionidae; genus Myotis; species Myotis davidii. Next base: position 916,078 of record NW_006297066.1, on the reverse strand, counting down.
TTTACAATGTAGTCAGGTGGTGGAGTGAACACATTAGACCCTTCTCCCAGCTTTCTCACCAGCTCATGTGAATTTAAACAACCAGGTTTTAATGAGTTCCCAGTGTTTCAGCCTCTCTCTTATTTTTTTTTTTTAATTTCAGATGAAGCCATCAGTAGTAAGATTTATGAGTTCATATGGGTGGCAAATTTGCTGCACTATAAGTTTTTAATGCTAGAGACAATGTTTTAATTTTCTTTATATCAACTGAGCATTATGCTTGATGGAGTAGGTATTTAATTAATGTTTGCTAGACTATTAACAATGAGAAAACTAAATTATGAATGAGCTCTCTTAGTCATTAGCTCATTAGACAGGCTTTCTTGTTGCCACTGACACTATTAAAACACAGGGATGGAAATGACTAGCCCAAGATGGCTTGCAGAATCACAGGGGAAAGCCTGGTGTGGCATTTTAGCCCATGGAGCCATGCGCCTGCACAGTACCTTAGTTATATTCTACTCTCCTCTAACCAATACAAAGAGGAAAAGAGCTTTGTTAGATTCTCAGGATTCTAAGGCCCACTTATTTCTGGTTACTTGCATTTGATAGGCATTGCTTAAATACCAAAGAACAGTGTTGAAATTGAAGAGATGTTTCATTTTCTTCCTAGAAAATTTCTAGGAATCATTATACCTTGAGGTGGATAAGTACAGCTGAAATTCTCTATCCTAAGAGCACACAGTAAACAAAGGTACTAAGGCACCATTCCTAAAGGACTATGGAATCCTGTTTCTGTCCTCTAGTGATTTGCAAGCTAACACCTGAAGGACTCGAAAAAAACACCTATATTTTTCATTAAAAAACTGACAATAAACATGTTGGATAGCATAAGCTCTGGAATTAAAAGAACTGGTTTTGAGACCTATCACTTACTAGCTGTGAAACTTTGGGCAAATCACTAAACCTCTCTGAGCCTCAGTTATTATAATTATTCCCATCTCCCAGTCTTCCCTTAAGACCCAGATGAAGCCAGATATGTTCCAAGAGGTTCTGTAAACCATAACACAAATTATGTATGGTACTCAGTATTGTTTTCAAGATGATTATTTCTGTATATTTAGAAGGTAGAGATGTAAACTGCAGGAAAATTCTCAATTTAGAAACAGTAATTCAGAGAGCTATAATTGCAAGTTGGGAGTTAATTCCAGTGTAATCCAGTTGCACAGAGATTTCTGTGCACACCAAGAACATATTAATGTCTTTCTGCACAACTCTGTTTACTAAAGAATAGGCTTCCAGTTCTGCTGCCTCCAATATGAGTGATTTTTTACACCCCAAAGTGATAAGAATTGGTATTTTATCAATGTCAATCATATTTAATTTTTTATTTAAATTAAAAAAATATATTATATATCACAGAGGCAAGTAGAACTTTTTATTCAGGTCTAAAAATCTAAGGATAAAATCTTTCAGATGTGCTTATGGGAAAAATAGTACTATTGGTAGAAACAAATAAAAAGGCTGGAATGTCCAAAGTGTGAAGCTCAACACAAAAACAGGCTTTAAATGGGTTTATGCTTTCCTATAAAACTGTATGCCTTCTCTGTAAAATATGTCATTTTACTGTCATTTTTAATGGCTCCATTCTTCTAGTCAATAAGAAACAGGTTTTGGTCCAAGAAGATGGCTACCGATGGGAAGGCAGACTGCCAGATAATGTGTGAGTGAGAGAACGAAAGGAGAGGGTGTGGACATATGGAGAGTGTAAATTTGTGGGTGAGCGATAGCTATACCCCAGGGGACTGTTGGAGACTGCCGGATCGGGTTACCCTAACTTGGCAGCCTCCACTGCTGCTGAATTCTCTCCTGGACTAGCTAGCTATGCCACAGAGACCGCGCCATCTTGAAGGGGAGAATGGCTGTTATTGGAAGCATATACACCCAGGGACCCTGCAACCACAGAACCCAGGGACCAGCTACAAATGCAGGAACACCAGATCTCAAGCAGCACGAAAAAGTGGACTTGGACCAGCCCTGCTCCTCCTCGGGGAAAGGTCAGATTTCACCTAGGGAAAGGTGAGATCTGCAATCCAGGTTGGAGAGAGGAACGCACATGGGGGAAGTCTGCGCCCCCCAAATTCCACAGCCAATGGGACCAGTGTGATCCGCGAGTGTGGAAGGGGATCCACAGGGCTGCTGGCAGAAGGGAACTCTAAAAATCAGCCCATACTTGGAGTGGGTGCAAAAAGGCAGCCTTGGATTTTACCAGTGTGCCGGCTGTTTAGTGCCAGGGTATAAAGGACAAGCGGGAGAGATGTTTGGAGAATTGCGCTCAGAGCTGGACGGTAAAAGTTTTGAGCTGGTGCACTTACTCTGGCTCTTTTTCTTCTCTTTAAATCCTTGCTTTTGATTACTAAACCCAATACATGGGATCACCCAATTATGGACACTCACAGAGACTGCAGAGAAAGTTGTTATTCTGGAACCTGGGGATCAGAGCTGGTAGTAATGATCAGGGAGCCAGCTCTGGGGCAGTTGATTCAACAGTATTAGGTGCAACAGGAAAAATAAAACCTAAATATTGGCTATAGAGGACTTATAGTCCCAGAGGTCAATCCAGAAACACTGCCACCGAGGGGCTGAATCACAAATTGACTCTTCTGTACAAACAAATAAAGGCAGTCTGGGAAACAAATACTGCCTGCTTTAAAATCAGGACTGTGGTTTACAACACGGAGGAACAGTGTATCGCAGGGAATTTTAATACTGTCCTAACTACCTGACAGGAAAAAATCATGCCAAACAGAAGAGTAGAGGAAGTGAATGACCTTCACTACTGCACATTTTTATTTTTTCATCTTTTACTTAAGAAACATTTTTTTTTCTTTTTTTCTCACTTGATTTCACCTTTTTAATTATTATATTTTTATTTTTAATTAGTATTATAGTATTATTCCTACTACTATTGTAACCTTTTTTTAAAGTATCATTTTATTTTCTCTTTATTCTGGGATTAATGTTCTACATTCTATTTCTGTTTTTCCTTTAGCATAATTTTACTCTATCTCAACTTTACCTTTATGCATACACTCCAGCCCTCACTTTTCCCCTTTTGAGGTCTTGTTCTCTTACTCTATTCCTGCATTAGATTTTCCCTATTTCTTCTTTTTACCACCTGTTAAAAATTCATCCTAATTATAAGCATAATTTCAAATACCCTGCTCCAATCCATACACATCTCTCTCTTCACCTTCATCACTATCAAAACTTTTTCTCTCTTCCCTTTGTTTTGTTTTCTTTTGTTTTTTTTTTCTGTTGTTACTATTATTTTTTGCTTTGTTTTTTTTTTACTATGTTTTCTTTTGTTTTATTTTGTTCTGTTTTGCCTTGATTTCTGTCTGTCCTATTGTTCTTGTTTGCTTGATTTTTAGATTGGGGTTTTTTTACTTGTTTGTGAAATTGTTTCCATTTTTTTGTTTTGTTTTTGTCTTTATTTTTTGCTTCTGTTTTTCCTCTCCTCTCTTGTTATTAGTTGTTGTTTGTAGTTTGCATTCATCTCTGGGTGTTTGTTGTTTGCATTTTTGGGATTAGTTGTTCTACCAGAGTTTCCTCCCCATATAAATAGCTCCCCCCGCCTTTTTTTATTCTCTTTTTTCTCTCGCTTACTTTTTTGCCTTTTCTCAATATCACTTTTGCATTTTTCTTTTTTCCTTATCCCCTAATTCTCTTTTCTCGGGTGGTCACCTTTATTTGGGGTTATTAGTATTGTGTATACATTTGTGTTCAGTGCCTTGTGCATTATGCCTTTTGTGTTGTATTTTATGCTTTAAATCAATGCAGGAGAGAGAGAGCTACATAACCAGACACCCAGAGAAGAAAGATTATGGGGAGACAAAGAAACAGCCCGCAAATGAAAGAAAAGGAGACATCACCAGAAAAGGGAGTAAACAAAAAGGAGGCAAGCAATATGTCAGAGAAAAAATTCAGAGAAATGGTCATAATGTGGCTGAAAAGAATGGAAGACAAATTCAACAATATGTGTAAGAACCAAGAAATGAAAAATGACATCACTGATATAAAAGAACTCAATAGAAAGAATCAACAGTAGACTAGAAGAAGCAGAGGACCACATCAGTGAGCTAGAAGACAAGGTAGGAAAAAATATCCAAGCAAAGCAGCATCTAGAAAAAAACTTAATAAACAGGAGGAGAGCCTAAGGGAACTTTGGAACAACATGAAACGAAACAACATTTGCATAATTGGGTTGCCAGAAGGAGAGGAAACTGAGCAAGGAATATAAAACCTGTTTGAAGAAAGAATGAGAGAAAACTTCACTGATATAGGGAAGAAATCACTCACACAAAGCCAAGAATCTTCACACAGTCCTAAACAAAATGAACCCCAAAAGACTGACACCAAGGCACATTATAATTAAATTGGCAAACACCAAAAACAAAATAAGAATATTAAAAGTGGCCAGAGAGAGACAAAAAGTTACCTACAAAGGATCCCCCATCAGGTTAGCGACTGATTGCTCAACAGAAACACACCAGGGAAGAAGGGAATGGAATAAAATATACAAAGTCATTCAAAGGAAGGGTCTAAATCAGCCGTGGGCAAACTACGGCCCGCAGGCCAGATCTGGCCCGTTTGAAATGAATAAAACTAAAAATAAAAAAAAAATGACCATACCCTTTTATGTAATGATGTTTACTTTGAATTTATATTAGTTCACACAAACACTCCATCCATGCTTTTGTTCCGGCCCTCCGGTCCAGTTTAAGAACCCATCGTGGCGATTTATTACCACCAAACCAGCAAAACAAGAAATGCTAAAGGGTGTGCTGTAAATGGAAAAAATAAGAAACGAAGAAGGAACACAGGCGTAAAGAATAAAAATGGTGACAAACAAGTACCTATAAATAATAACTTTAAATGTTAATGGATTAAATGCCCCAATCAAAAGACATAGAGTAGCTGAGTGGATAAGAAAACAAGACCCATATATCTGCTGTCTACAGGAAACCCCCCTCAGAAAAAAGGACTCACACAGACTGAAAGTGAAGGCATGGGAAAAGATTTTTCAGATGAATGGAAATGAAAAGAAAGCTGGGGTAACAATACTTATATCGGACAAATTAGTCTCAAATGAAGGACATAACAAGAAATAAGGAAGGAAACTTCATAATACTAAAGGGAGCAATCAAACAAGAAAATATAATATAAGTCTGGTAAACATATACGCACCCAATACAGGAGCACCCAAATACATAAAACAACTTCTGGAAGATATCAAGGGAGAGATCAATAGCAATACAATCATAGTAGGGGACTTTAATACCCCACTGACACCTCTGGATAAATCCTCTAAACAAAAAATCAGCAAAGAAACAGCAATCCTAAATAAGGCACTAGATCAGGTGGAATTAATTGACATCTTCAGAACATTTCACCCAAAAGCCACATAATATACATTCTTCTCAAGTGCACATGGGTCCTTCTCA
>NW_006297066.1:897851-909682 GCF_000327345.1 Myotis davidii | reverse complement strand
ATAAAAAATCAAAGAAACCAAGAGCTGGTTCTTTGAAAGGATAAACAAGATTGATGAACCTCTAGCCAGGCTCACCAAGAAGCAAAGAGAGAGGACCCAAATAAACAAAATCAGAAATGAAAGAGGTAAACTAACAACTGATCTCACAGAAATACAAACGATTATGAAAAAATACTATGAACAACTCTATTCCAACAAAATGGACAACTGAGATGAAATGGACATAGTCTTAGAAAAATACAAGCTCCAAAACTCAACCAAGAAGGGTCAAAAAACCTGAATACGTTGATAACTACCAAAGAAATTGAAACAGCAATGAAAAATCTTCTAACAAACAGACAGCTTTAGAGGGGAGTTCTACCAAGCATTCAAAGAAGAACTAAAACCTATCCTCCTCAGACTATTCCAAAATATTCAAGAGGAAGGCTCACTTCCAAGCTCTTTCTATGAAACCAGCATTACCTTCATCCCAAAACCAGATAAAGACACCACATGGAAAGAGAATTACAGGCCAATATCCCTCATGAACATAGATGCTATAATCCTCAACAGAATCCTAGTAAATTGGATTCAGCAATACATTAGAAAGATCATACACCATGACCAGTGGATTTTATTCCAGGGATACAAAGATGGTTCAATATCTGCAAATCAATAAATGTAATACATCACATAAACAAACTGGGAGACAAAAATCACATAATCATATCAATCGATGCAGAAAAAGCATTTGGCAAAATCCAACACCCTTTCTTGATAAAAACTCTTGGCAAAGTGGGGATAGAGGGATAATGCCTGATTATAATAAAAGCCCTATATGACAAAACCTTCAGCCAACATTATACTCAATGGGAAAAACTAAATCCATTTCCTCTAAGAACAGGAACAAGACAAGGATGCCCACTTTCACCACTCCTGTTCGACATAGTACTAGAAATACTAGCCATAGCGATCAGAAAAGAAGAAAAAATAAAAGGCATCCAAATTGGGAAAGAAGAAGTGAAACTGTCCTTATTTGCAGATGACATGATATTATACATAGAAGATCCCCAAATGCCCCATCAAAAAACTAATAGACTTAATAAATGAATTTGGCAATGTAGCAGGACACAAAATTAACACCCAGAAATCTATGGCCTTTTTATACACCAATAATGAACTCACAGAAAGAGAAATGGAAAAAAAAAAAACAATCTCATTTACCATTCCACCAAACAAATTCAGATACCTAAGAATAAACTTAACCAAGGATGTAAAAGACTTATACTCAGAAAATTACAGGACATTGAAAAAAGAGAAAAAGGGAACAGAACAACAGAGACCACAGAAATTGCCCAAAGCCATTATACTCAATTAATATTCGACAAAGAGGCAAGATCATACAATGGAGCCAAAACAGACTCTTTAATAAATGGTGTCGGGAAATTAGGTCAGATACATGCAAAAAAATGAAACTAGATCAGCAACTTACACCATACACAAAAACAAACTCAAAATGGCTAAAGGACTTGAATGTAAGAAGGGAAATCATAAAAATCCTATAAGACTTCATAGGCAGCAAAATTGCAGACATATGTCGTAGCAATATCTTCACTGATACAGATCCTAGGGCAAGAGAGACTAAGGAGAAAATAAACAAATGGAACTACATCAAAATAAAAATCTTCTACACAGCAAAAGAAACCATCAACGTAACAACAAGAAAGCCCACTGCATGGGGGAACATATTTGCCAATGTTATCACTGATAAGGGTTTAATCTCCAACATTTACAGGGAACTCATACAACTTAACAAAAGGAAGATAAACAATCCAATAAAAAAAATGGGCAAAGAACCTAAATAGAATCTTTTAGAAAGAGGACACTCAGAAAGCCAAGAGACACATGAAAACAAGCTCAAAGTCACTAATCATCCGAGAGTTGCAAATCAAAACGACACTGAGGTACCATCTCACACCTGTCAGAATGGCTAGCATCAACAAATCAACAAATAACAAGTGCTGGAGAGGATGCAGAGAAAAAGGAAACTTCATGGTGGTGGAATTCCATACATAACCCTATACTGTATACTTTATGAATCAATAAAAAATTTACAATTTTTAATTATAAACCTATGTTTTCTATTCAAATTACTTCTTGCGTGAATTTTGGGACACCCTTTAAAAATGGAACTCCCATTTGACCCAGAGATCCCACTTCTAGGAATATATCCCAAGAAAACAGAAACACCAATCAGAAAGTATATATGCACCACTATGTTCATAGCAGTACAATTTACAATAGCCAAGATTTGGAAAAACCCTAAATGCCCATCAACAAATGAGTGGATTAGAAAACTACAGTACACCTACACAATGAAATACTATGCTGCTATAAAAAAGGAATTCTTACCATTTGCAGCAGCATGGATGGAACTGGAGAGCATTGTGCTAAGTGAAATAAGCCAGGAATTGAAAGAAAAACACCACATGATCACACTCATTTATGGATAATAAAGGAAATTATAACTTGATGAACAAAAAGATAGATACAGAGGCAGAGAAACATTGAACAGACTGTCAAAGTACAGTGGGAAGTCTGGGGAGTGTTGGGGGGGTGGGGTAAGAGATCAACTGAAGGACTTGTATGCATGCGTATAAGCATAACCAATGGACACAAGACACTGGAGGGGGGGTGAGGGCATGTGCCGGGTGGGTAGGGAAGGCTGGGGGAAGGTCAATGGGGGAAAAATAAAAAGGAGACATATGTACTACTATCTGTAGTACTTTAAACAATAACATTAAATTTAAAAAAAAGAAACAGCTTTTTTATGAGGAAATACTATATACAGTTACCATATATTTTTGGGTTTCTCACTTTTCCCCTGTAATTGGACTGCTGGTGTAATTTTGTTAAATAACCATTAATTTTCTTATACTTTTCTTCTATTCCCCTCTCTCCATCTATATTGGTCCTTCCAACTATTGAGGGGTCTCCTGACACTGAAGCAAGGGCATCATCCTATCTCCTGGTTTTATCCAGCTGCACCTGCAGAACCACACAGAGGGAGGAACTTAGGTCCTAAACAGATTTATGCTTCACTAAAGATGAGGTAACTTCTTTCTAAACTGCCATCAAAGAAAGTCTGTGGCCATGGTGGGTCTGGTTCAGTTCTTGCATGGATATTGTGAAGGTTCCTCCCTCTGAGCAGTCTGTTTCCATGGAGACAGAAACACACAGGAGAATTACAACCAGGCCAGGTAGGGTCCAGGAGCAGCAGAGGAGATACCAAGAATCCAACAGATGGATAAAATAATAAACACCAATAGGAAACTCACTTATAGCTGATTTTTTAAACATTTCCTCATCTAAAAAAAAAAACAAAACAAAAATGAAGACTGTCCTTAGGTGAATAAACTAAAGATTTAGCAGTTAATTTAATTACATATAATCTCCTTGGGGTTCAAATGTTCTGTAATCATTTCAATATTTATCACTGTGGACCTGCTCAATTTTCATTAAGCAGCAATAGTGAGAAAGTAGTTGATCATGAAAATGGTTGCCTTCACTTGGCAAATAACCTCATCCCATGTAAAGCCCTCATCATATTGCACATATGAGAGAGTCTATTATGCTCTTGGATTTCTCTAATATCCCATTAGTTTCAGAGAATGATTTCTAGTGATCACATTTTAGAAATTGTCAGAAACTTTTTTTCTCCTTTTGTTGCTTGTCACCAAGCAAGAGTAATCTGGTAATGATATTGTGCATTTCAACATTTCCTTTCATAATGAGTCTTTAGGGAGAACTTGAATTTATGAAAATTAAGAAAACAGTCTGCTACTTTCCACAACATTAAAACCATAGGCACATGGCTTTAATGCCTGCAGTGGAGTCCGTCATGACCCACAGAGGTTATGCACAATCACTGCGGTTCAATACAAGTGTAGTACTATTTGCATTTGCCAATATATACATTTCAAAGTAATCAAAACATGTAATTTGTTAACATTTCTAAGAACCAAGGATCAAAAGGACTAATTGGAAAAGATCAACACACAGTCTCAGCTTTGCCTCTGAGCAATTCTATTACATGCCCTATGTTGGAAAAAGCCAGTATGGTCAATAGTACAACTTTTTAGAAAATCTGGAGTGTGTTCATTTTGTTACTTTTCACCACCAATCAGGATCAACCTTTCTCAAGAATATTGTTTTTTAAAAATATATATATATTTTATTGATTTTTTACAGAGAGGAAGGAAGAGGGATAGAGATAGAAACATTGATGAGAGAGAAACATCAATCAGCTGCCTCCTGCACATCCCCTACTGGGGATGTGCCCCCAACCAAGGTACATGCCATTGACCGGAATCAAACCTGGGAACCTTCAGTCCTCAGGCTGACACTGACCCAAACCAGTTAGGGCAGGAATATTGTTTTTTAATAAAACAGTGAATAATAATCAATACAGGAAAATAAGCTAGTAAATGAGGAACATTTATTTAAAACCCTCTGTCCTTAGAGACCAAGAGTGACTTACCACTTGGACCTTGAGCAGCCGGTGTGACTGCCAATGTCACAGTAGTCAAAAGTGAAATAAAAACAATGGTCTCAATCACATTCCCAAGGGAATGTTTTTTAAAGAAATACCCTTTGATACAACTCCTTTTAATGATATTGCAGTGCTGTTCTGTTACATTGTCAAGAATCCCTGGATACAGTAAAAAACTCTGATATTTCAAATATATTCCAAGAGACCTAGTAATTCATTTTACTATGAAGTACTCTAACAACCAAGACCTTAAAATAATCTAATTTTTGTACTCAATATTATAGTTTAATTTAATTCAGGATGATCAAAGTTAGTTTTCTGTATGGTTTGAGTCAAATGCAAAGATCTGCATAGCCCAAATACAATTATTTTGCCCACCTGAAGTCCATTGTAGCTTCTGATATTATTTCAAGGGGAATGCAAACTTAACATTCTACCTTTAAGAATTAATTCAAGAGGAGAAACCAAGATGATGGCATAGGTAAACACCGGAAATTGCTGCCTCGCACAACCACTGTCAAAAATACAACTAAAAGACAAAACGGACACCATCCAGAACCACAGGAAGGCTGGCTGAGTGGAAATTCTACAACTAGAAGGAAAGAGAAAAGCACACTGAGACTCAGAGGAGGTGCGGAAGTAAAGTGCAGAGGTACAGAGGTGCACATGGAAAAGGCTGGCAACTGAGGATGCAGTTGTCTTTTTCACTTGGGAGGGAGTCTCAAGCTCCTGACTGCTCTGAGCTCCAGTTCCAGGCAAGTCTCTGGGGACCCAGACTCATTCGGAGAGAAACTGAACTGTCTGGCATCCAGTAGAACTCGAGGGCGGCTTTATCTCAGAGGTGCTTGAGATAAAGCACCTCTTTGGTACATTCCATATACCAAACCAGTATTATATGAAATGCTGAAAGGTATCCTTTAAGGAGAGGAAGAAGAAGAAAAAGGTAAAGATACAAATTATGAACAACAAATACACATCTATCAACAAGTGAATCTAAAAATCAAGTGAATAAAAGATCTGATGAACAGAGTAACCTGGTGAATATATAATAGAATATATTCATAGAAAGCGAGTGGACTGACAATTCTCGGGGGAAAGGGGAGTGGGGGGGTGTGGGAAGAGACTGGAAAAAAATCGTACACCTATGGATGAGGACAGTGAGGGGATGGTAAGGGCAGAGGGTGGGGTGGGAACCGGGTGGAGGGGAGCTATGGGAGGAAAAAAGAGGAACAATTGTAATAATCTGAACAATAAAGATTTAATTTTTTTTAAAAAAGGGTCACACAGAACACCAAACAAACTAAAGAAAGAATTAATTCAATTATACTAGTTTAAAAATTGCTTAATCGCCCAGCTGGCATGGCTCAGCAGTTGAGCATTGACCCATTAACCAAGAAATCACTGGTTCAATTCCTAGTCAAGGCACATGCTCAGGTTGCTGGCTCAATCCCCAGTAAAGGCCGTGCAGGAAGTAGCGATCAATGATGTTCTTTTTTCATCAATGTTTCTATTTCTTTTTCTTCCTCTCTCTCTAAAAAAAATCAATAAAAACTTATTTTAAAAAATACTTAGCTACATGAAGATCCTAGAGAAAATATCACCAAAATAGACAAAATAGATAAAAAGATAATGAGAGTTAGGAAGAGGAAAAGATCAATTTTGCATGTATTGAATACATACTATGTGCATGGAATTGAGCACTTTCTATGCATTATATTTTTTAATTCTCACAATAAATTCTTATTACTCTTATATTACATGGTAGGTTGCATAAGCTGAATTCCAGCTACACTGATGAGAGAATAGAGCTGGGGAGTATGGAGAAAATTCTGGAGAAGGCTCACTGCCTAGCAAGCTCAGGACATTAGTAAATTAGGTGTCAGAGGAAAAAGCTCCAAAGGCAAATTTCATGAAAAGATAGCAAATGGAAATAATAGAATCTTAACATGAACTTTTCTTTATTTCATGATCATGTTTAAAACATTTGAAGAACTGGGGAAAAGTTATTTACACAGCGGAAACTACAAGTGCCTTTTAATTTTCAGATACCTCAATAACAGTAATAAGATGCTGTTATGGGGTTTATTGTAAAAATTAAGTGGTACAGAGCTTGTAAATGTGGCGAGTGTATGTATATAAGTGTAATGTGTGAGTGTTGTATATGTATGCACATGTCAGTGTGGCATGCATGTGAATGAGTGCTGTATGTCTCTGTGTGTCTGCATGTGTGCAGTAAAGTACATTCAACATATTATTGCTTCATGATCCTCTATTCATTAACCTGGTAAAATAACCAACTCCACTTAACCTACCTACCTCCTCTGAGCCTGCCTCTGAGATGAACATAGCTGTGCTAACTGGGCTCTTTTTTAAAAATATTGATTTTAGAGAGAAGAAGAGACAGAGAGAGATCAACTTTGGTTACTTATTGTATGTATCAGGACAACTCTCTAACCAACTGAGTTATCCAGACAGGGCCTAACTTGGCTCTTTTTAAAATTCAGAATAGTACTAAAATGCCAAGTAATTCTAATATGTTCCCTGGACACAAATTCTCCTCATTCTCTAAGAGATCCGTTTAACACCTGCTCATCTGTTTTCTGACCTCTAGTACTCCCTCTAACCCACAACAACTTTTAACTGTTGACCTCACCTCATATTTCCTTGAGAAGCTAGATATAATTATACAGAAATTCTCTCATTATCCAAGCATCACCTATACCTGCATTTCCACCCATCTGCTCTGCCTTTCTTCTCGCTACGGTGAAAGAAGTGCTTCTCTTCCCATTTGTGCTGTGGAGCCCAACCTCTCTATACTTTTCTAGGATTTTTGTTACTTTTTCCTGAATTGTTAGTGTCCTTCCTTCTCACTTCCATCAGCACACAAACTTGTGCTAGGATCCCCCAACTTAACAAGTATTCCTGTGATCCTACATCCCTCCCATCAACTTCTCCCATTATGCTTCTCCATATCACAGCAAAACTTCTAAGTGTAGTTTTCTAGTATTAATTACCTCTATGCTTTCACATCCAGTCATCTCTTTGGCCCTATCAGTAGAGCTTCTGTTATTCCCTCCGAACCCAACAGAACTGCTCATAACCAAACATCAATGACTTCCATATACCAAATAAATTCTTCACCTCCCTGACATCATTTTATTCTCTAAACAGCTTCTTATGGAGTTAGCACTCTTTACTCCTTAAAATATTTTTATGCCTTGGTTTCCATGACACCAACTCTTTAGGTCTCTTATTACCCCATTGCCCATTTGTTCTCAGTTCCTTTGCTGGCCACACCTTGATATGAATATAAAAAGAAACACAATATGCCAAAATTTATAAGATGCTAGGAAGCAGTGTTCAGAGGGAAATGTATAACTGTAAACACATAAAAGAATAGAGACCTCAAATCAATAACCTAACATTACAAATAAAATTATAGTAAGATAACATAGTTGAAATGGATAATTTGCTAAAAGCACATGAACTACCAAAATGTGCTAAAAAAATAAATAGAAAATCTGAATGGACTTGTAACAAACATATAACATTATTAATAATAAAACTTACCACAAAGAAATGCCTAGGCTTAGGTAGACTCCATTGATGATTTCTACCAAATATTTAAAGAAAAATCAATAACAATCCATCTCAAATTCTTTCAAAAATATGAGAGGATACTTCTCAATTCATTCTCAGTTTATTATAACCAGTAAAATACTTCTACCAAAACCAGAAAAAGATATCAATATAAAAGGAAATTGCAACCCAATATATTTTATAAATATAGATGCAAAAAAACCCCAACAAAATATCAGCAGACTAAATTCAGCAACATATAAAAAATTATTAACCATAACCAAGTAGGATTTATCCCAGGAATTCAAAATAGGTTTAAGATAAGAAAATCAATCAATGTAATACACCATATTAAAAAAGGACAAAAACAACATGATCATCTCAATGGATGCAGAAACATTATATGACAAAATTCAACACCCTTTTACAATACAAACACTCAAACTAGGAATAGAAGTGAATTTCCTCAAGATCAAGAACAAAAACAAGCCCAGCATCCATGAGAGACACCCTCCCATACCCAGAGCCAGAGGACCCTCTGCCACCAGAGTGAAATCCTAGAGACTGTTATTCTGGTAAACCTGAGTGCTGACAGCATCAGCTCTGAGATCACCATCTACTTAGCAGCCCGTCAGCTCACAAACTACTAATCTTTTTTTTTTTAATGTATTTTTTATTGATTAAGATATTACATATGTGTCCTTGTCCCCATGTTACCCTCTACCCCCCCTGCTCATGCCCGCCTATATGCCTGCATGTAAGGCAAATGGTGAGAGTTCCTTTTTCTTCTTCCTCTTCTTAAAGGATACCTTTCAGCATTTCATATAATGCTGGTTTGGTGGTGATGAACTCCTTTAGCTTTTTCTTATCTGTGAAGCTCTTTATCTGACCTTCTATTCTGAATGATAGCTTTGCTGGATAAAGTAATCTTGGTTGCAGGTTCTTGAGTGAGCAAAGTGTAGAGCCAGGGTGAGACCTCATCCTGCAGAGTGGTACCTACTCTTATCAAAACTTTGTCCTGGTTCTTTACAACCCAGAGTGGCCTTGGGTTCCAAGGGCAGTTCTGGTACCCCTGTATATGTGGATCTTGCCTACATCCCTAATCATTGCAGTGGCAAGACTGCTAATCTTGACTTCTTCTGACAAGTACGTGCATCCTACTATGTGGTCAGTGGGAATGATTTTCTCTCTGTAAGATACCCACCTGAGAATAAAGGATGCACACAGACTGATAGTGAAGAAATGGAAAAAAAGTATTTCAGGCAAATGGAAATGAGAAAGAAAAGGGGTTACAATATTTATATCTGACAAAAATAACAAGAGATAAGGAAGTCCACTACATAACACTAATGGGAGCAATCCAAGAAGAGGATATAACTCTGGTAAACATATATGCACCCAATACAGGAGCAGCCAAATACATAAAACAACTTCTGGATGATATCAAGGGAGAGATCGATAGCAATACAATCATAGTAGGAGACTTTAATACCCCACTGACACCACTGGATAAATCCTCTAAACAAAAAATCAGCAAAGAAACAGCAATCCTATCCTAAATGACTCACTAGATCAGATGGACTTAATTGATATCTTCAGAGCATTTCACCCCAAAGCTACAGAATATACATTCTTCTCAAGTGCACATGGGACATTTTCAAAGATAGACCACATATTAAGACATAGGCAAAGTCTCTTCAAATTCAAGAAGATAGAAATCATAACAAGCATCTTCTCAGATCACAATAACATTAAACTAGAAATCAACTACAATAAAAACAATGGGAAAAAATCAAACACTTGGAGGCTCAATAGCATGTTATTAAACAATGAGATCGAAGAGGAAATAAAAAGCATCCTAGAAACAAATAACAATGAGAACACAACAATTCAAAACCTATGGGACACAATGAAACCAGTCCTGAGAGAGAAGTTCATAGCTCTACAGGTATACTTCAATAAACAAGAAAAAAATGGTAATAAATTTTCTAACCTTGCAACTTAAAGAATTAGAAAGAAGGCAACAAGAAAAGCCCACAGTACCCAGAAGGAAAGAGATAATAAAGATCAGAGCAGAAATAAATTTCATAGAGAGCAACAACAACAAAAAGATCAACAAAACCAAGAGCTGGTTCTTTGAAATGATAAACAAGATTGATGAACCTCTAGCCAGGCTCACCAAGAAACAAAGAGAGAGGACCCAAATAAATAAAATCAGAAGCAAAAGAGATGAAGTAACTGACCCCACAGATATACAAAGGGTTGTAAAAAAATACTATGAACAGATGCTAAAATCCTCAACAAAATTCTAGCATTACCTTAGAAAGATCATACACCATGACCAAGTGGGATTTATCCCAGGGGCTCAAGGCTGGTACAATATCCACATAGCAATAAATGTGATACATCAAATAAACAAATTGAGAGACAAAGTCACATAATCATATCAATTGATGCAGAAAAGGCATTTGACAAAGTCCAACACCCTTTTCTGATAAAAACGCTCAACAAAGTAGGAATAGAAGAATTATACCTCAATATAGTAAAAGCCTTCTATGACAAACCTACAGCCAACATCATACTCAGCGGGAAAAATTAAAAAACCATTTCCCCTAAGAACAGGAATAAGACAGGGATGCTCACTTTCACCACTCCTGTTCAGCATAGTACTGGAAGTCCTACCCACAGCAATCAGACAGGAAGAAGAAATAAATGGCATCTGAATTGGAAAAGAAGGAAAATTGTCATTATGTGCACATGACAAGGTACTGTACACAGAAACCTTAAAGACACCATCAAAAAACTATTAGACTTAATAAATGAATTTGGCAATGTAGCAGGATACAAAATTAATGCCAAGAAATCTATGGCATTTTTATACACCAATAGTGAACTTACAGAAAGTGAGACTAAAAAAGCAATCTCATTTACCATTGAACACACACACAAAAATTAAGATCCCTAGGAAAAACTTAACTAAGGAGGTAAATAAAAGACCTATACTTGGAAAACTAGAGGACATTGGAAAAAGAGATAGAGGAAGACATAAACAGATGGAAGAACATACCATGTTCATGGATTGGTAGAATCAATATCATTAAAATGTGCATACTACCCAAAGAAATCTATAGATTCAATGCACTCTTCATTGAAATGCCAACAGCATATTTCACAGACCTAGAATGAACTCTCCAAAAATTCATCTGGAATTAAAAGAAAAGACCCCCTAATGGCTGCAGCAATCCTGAGAAAGAAGAACAAAGTAGGAGGGATCTCAATACCAGATTTCAAGCTGTATTATAAAGCCACTGTTCTCAAAACAGCCAGGTACTGACACAGGAACAGACATATAGACCAATGGAATAGAATAGAGAATCCAGAAATTGACCCAAACCAATTAACATTTGACAAAGGTGGCAAGAAGATACAATGGAGTCTCTTCAATAAATGATGTTGGGAAATTAGACAGATACATGCAAAAAATGAAACTAGATCACCAACTTAGACCATATACAAAAATAAACTCAAAATGGATAAAGGACTTAAATGTAAGATAGAAAACCATAAAAAATATTAGAGAAATCCACAGGCAACAAAATCTCAGACATATGCTGAAGCAATATCTTCACTGATACAGCTCCTAGGGCAATGGAAACTAAAGAGAAAATAAACAAATGAGACTACATAAAAATGAAAGCTTCTGTACAGCAAAAGAAACCAT